>NW_028288620.1:2702061-3024451 GCF_059628265.1 Tinamus guttatus
TAGAGTATCAAATGGCTTGTTGATTATTCTGACTTCAAAGGCCAACAGTGCTGATATCTTCAAGGTGGTCTGTAATGCCTGAGTGATGAGGCCACCTGTCAATATGACTACAAAATTAAAGCGAATCTGTTGGGAAATGGAGGGTAAACTTCCTCTCCTTCAGATTAGGTTGATTAGCCTTGAACAATTTAACTTCTAAAAATCAGTTTTGTAACTATGAGAAAAATATTTATTTGTGGCTATCTTTGTTTTTTTTGTGTGTGTGTGTGGTTTTTTGTTTTGTTTTGTTTTCGGTATGATAAGTAGTTCTTTGAAATGTGCTCACTGACTTCAGAACCAAGTTTCCATTCAACAAGTTACAAAATAAACATATCATATTTTTGTACAGTTTATCAATATTTGGAATGAGTAATTTCTTTAAATGGCAAAAATAAAAAATATTCCTCTACAGCCTTGTTCTCTTTGCCTGTTTGACGACAGCTCTTGACAGAAGACCTGCTATATCAGGGAATAAGTAGGACAAAAAAGTTTATTTTGTTGAATAATAAGCAAGAATTTGTTAGCTAACAATAAGTACTTCCTTTGAATCTTACTGTCAGGGAGTGGAACAATATTTGTGTTTGAGGAGGAAGATAAAGAGGTAAGATAGGCCGATCATTTTACTTCTCATTTAAATAGTGAAGAAGAAGCTATCGAGAATCTCCGTAGTTTATATTAAAGTGGGGATTGTGTATCAGAGTATGGGCCTTTTTTGCTTTTCTTTGTTACTATAAGCTAAGCAGGAGGCAGAAAGGAGAATCTCTTTTAGCAGGTTAATACAACTGGTTGATGTTTAGGTTGACAGATACCCTGTTTACTGCAACTCATCTCACATGATCCTGGTGGCAATTTCTCCATCAGGACTGGGTGAACATCCATGCCATGGCCAGAGTAGAGGCATCTCTGTCACCTGGCAGGTACATGTCTTTTCATGTGTTTGGAGAGAGTATGCCTGTCAGATCGCACAACGAAGGTGCCTGAATATTGTTGTAATGACAGTCATAAAAAAATAAGGTGAATACGGTGCTATAGTGCTTGGCCTTCCAAAGTCCTCTATGAAATCCACCATTTCAGGCAGTTCAGACAGATCTGCTTTAAACTCTTAGCAACTGTGGTCACAGTTATGGAAACATTGTTCAGCTACTCACAGCAAAATCCTTGCTCAGGTAAATATGTAGGAGCTGACTACAAGAAGCCATTAATGACAGAGGCCTTACTGCCTTTGAGTTTCATAATGTTTCATGTGTCTTGTTCGGAGCTGCCTTTTACAGCCTTCTAATATCAGAAAATCACCCTGAATTATGTAAGAATCCTCCACCATTTTTTATAACCGGTTTAAGACTCCCTTGCACAAATTCACCTGTCTAATGTGGGCACCAGGAGCTTTACAAACAGTGCCCTAAGTGAGGAAGTTAGCTACGTTAGCTATATAGCAGGTAACTATATGCAGTTGGCTTGTCAACTTTTTAAACCTTACAGAATGTCCCTGGACAGCTGAGTTGAGGACAGACACAATATATACGCTCAGCTACAGCTATAAACTGACACAGCAAATATGCAAAGTTTAGGTCCTTCTTGTACTGAAAAGGCCTTCTTGGGGTTATTTTATGCAACTTTGTTCATAAACATATGTTCATCTAATCATAGTTTGTTAGTTGCAGCTGAAATATAGAGAAGCCCGTTGTACAAAGCAAAATGAAGAACTCATCCTCAGTTGTCTACTTTGTTTCCATCCAAGCTAATTCTGAAAAGTTAAGGAAGGAAGAGCTGCTGAGACACAAACTTTGAATGAAGAGGGGTAGTACAGCCATGCTCAGAAGATGCTATGACAAACTAACAAACACTCCTGAGAAGCACACAGGGTGATAAATCTATGCTGTGTGGGATTGCATGGATTTCCTATTTAAGGTATCTGCCAGTTCTAGATCTCTGAATCTTGCAGGATGTAAATAATGATAAGGCAGTCTGATTTATCTAGCCTTGGAAAGGCTGAGAAAACATAAAGCAAAGACCAATGCTGGCATGAGAGTAGAAACACAAATCAGTTTTTAATATGTTTTGGCTGAAAATGTATAGAATTTTTTTTAAAATGGTGCCTACTCAGTTTCTGAAAGGGATTACGTGACATGATTTCCTCCATCAGCAACACAGCCTTGTCCTAGCTCTTCAGCAAGACTTGAGGACAAAGTGTGTACCTAAACATACATCAGGATAGGCAGTAGTCTTGCTATCCAGTGATCTCATTTTGCAATGGCAAAGTCAGTCTGATGTAGCCATCTCCTTGCTCATGTGCTGTTCAAGTGTATCATAGGAGCTATGTGTCACTGACTTTCCGAGATGAGGTCCTTCCCAAAGACCCAAGAGACTCTTTCCAGCCCTATGTTCCATCGACTGCCCTGAAATTTTCCATATAGCGAAACTAAAATCTCTCCAGGTTCAGAAGCAGATTTTCTGCAAATCTTCAACTTATGGGTGGGCTGGAATTTATCATTCCTGGTAAAGTCCTGTAACTCTAAATGCACTCTTTGCTTAATAAATCACCCTTTCTATGTTTTGTATCACTTTCCAAACCAAAAGATGCTAGAAAGATTTCTAGTTCAGGTAACTGAATTAGTGAGACACTGAGAGATTCTAACTATCATCAGAAAATATTATAGCAATGTTCAAAATAACTTTTTGCATATGAATATATATAGCAGTGGGCAAAGAAGAGCACGGGGTTTCTGCTTAATACTGTAGAACAGGATTCCCAAAAGACAACACAGTTCTTCATGAATTCTTCATGAAGTTACTTGAAATAACTCCCTACAGACCACCTCAAACTACACCTAGTCATTTGGCTGGATCCTGTAGCATTTTACATATTTTGTCCTTAACATACTTAATGAAATTTTAGATTGTAGGTTTATACTTCTAGCATGGGCTATCAATTTCTTTTGTCTTTTTCAGTAGTTTTGAAGATTTTATTTTAATTCGTACTACTGGACATTTCCCTTGCAGAAAAGCATT
This sequence comes from Tinamus guttatus, assembly GCF_059628265.1. Classification (NCBI taxonomy): domain Eukaryota; kingdom Metazoa; phylum Chordata; class Aves; order Tinamiformes; family Tinamidae; genus Tinamus; species Tinamus guttatus. The sequence continues at coordinate 2,705,110 of NW_028288620.1, forward strand.
GAAGAAATGCAAAGGGCCTACAGCTAACATTTTAATTCATATTATCTACTGTTACTATCTAGTGGAAATGTGTTCAGTCATTTGGAGTCTCAAAATGGCACATGAATTCAGTGAATAAAAATAGAAAATAGTTTTAATTTATGTTGAATAGCCCACAGCATGAAAGGACTCATTTCCTAGGCTGTGAGAAATCTAATTGCCAATGAGCGATTGGTGACCTTACTTCCCGCAGTTCTATTTTCTTTATAAATATCATCATCTGCTGAAAACTTCCTTCAGACACTACTCTTCCTACTAGGAGAAGAGAGAATATTTTTCCTTGTCCCTTCCAGTTTCGTCCTCATTATTCTAGAGGCAGAAGTTTCTGTATCTTCATGTATGTCTATTTTTCTTTCTAATTTTACTATGCAACTTTTAAAAATAACATTATGAAATAGAGAGTTAACTACACTGTTTGCATGAAGAATATATTAAGATCACTAGTCTTCAACTACTGGCCTTTAATTATTTTTCATTCTTTACATTTGGAAAGACTACATTGCTTTCTAGCTATTATTATTTTTAATTCTGATGTCCTGCTTCCGTTTACTTTCCAAACAAAACAGTCACAGTATGTTTAATCTTTCTTCATATTGAGGTCTCTCCAGTTCCCATGACTTTAATTATTTTTGTTATTTTTTTCTTGGACATAATCTGCATATTAGGCTTAAACTCTAAAATCACTCACTGCCTCACTACCCTGTATTCCATTTCCAGCCCTTCTGTAGAACTTTTCTCAAACTTCATCAGTCCAAATCTGATGCAAAGATTTCAGGTGAAGATTCTCAAAGCAGAGTTTCTCTTCCCATCTTATTGACCTCTTATATTGCAGCACCACAGTGCATTCTAGCCTCTTGTATCTGTTTTTCCAGTTCATTCAGTTCCCTTTATCTTTGTATTCCACTCTTTCTTTTTTTTTTTTGGCAGGTATACATGTAACTACATGCACATGGAGGAGTAATTTTGCTTTGTGTCCTGGAACTATAATATTTCTTTGCATTTTGCTAACTGTGGAGTGAGCATAGCCTCCGTACTTGGCTCATGCAGATTCATGCAGAGAACACACATCAGCATGGCTTTCTTCTGACAGCATTACATATGTCCATTTTTGCTTTAGTGTTTCAGAAGCAGATGCAAAGTTTCGTGTAGGCGATGGAGTGCTGAATGCACTGTGCATTGCTGTGGGACATAAAGATGTAGGCATAGATGTAGACACCTGGGGACAGGAACAAAGATAGTTATCCTTCCAAGCAGGCACCAAATTAGAGAAAGACTAGAGGATCATATCTTCTGATATCTCTGATGGCTGCTATTGGCCTCTACTGGGGATCCCTAGTACAAAAACTTTTCCCAAAGGTGACAGAGAATCACAGAATCACAGAATGCTTAGGGTTGGAAGGGACCTCTAGAGATCATCTAGTCCAACCCCCCTGCTCAAGCAGGGACACCTAGAGCACGTGGCACAGGGTGGCATCCAGACAGGTTTGGAAGATCTCCAGAGGAGACTCCACAGCCTCTCTGGGCAGCCTGTTCCAGTGCTCTGTCGCCCTCACAGTAAGTTCTTCCTCACATCCTCACACATGTTTTATAATAACATGGAGCAAGACAATAATTCATCTGAAAAATGAGTGGATAAAAAATGGCCACATCTCAACTAATATTCCAGCTACTGAAAGCATCATGCATGGTGTGCCCAGTCCAGACTCAGCGACCCCTTTAAATCTCTCTCACCTGAAGACTGAGAGCTTTTCTCCTTGAAGAGTGCCCATGAAAAGCAGCCTATTCTGGATTTCACCAGAAAATCCTTTTGTGATAAAGCCAGAATGAAAGTGTGTAAGAGAAAGACTTCAAACACGCAAGAGAATGGGAAATCATCTAGATTCCAGACTTTGCTTAAGGTATGTTTTATCTCACAATGATTTAACATAAAATGAAGAAATAATCTTCGCAGTTTTAGGGGGAAGTTGTTTCCTACTCACACTGTAAGTCGCACCAAGCTATGGGGTTGTACAGATATCTGTAAAGATATCAATTTTTTTTCTAGACATTTTTAATGGAAAAGAAATACCATTTACCCAAATTTCTTACAAAGCATGTGACAAGCTCTTGTTTAGAGTTTCTTCTGAGGCAGTTCAGATCCTTCCATCATAGAAGATAACAGAAGAAGGTGGGTGACTACTCTGGCCTTTACATATTTTAATTTTAAGGGACAATTTCTATGTTAAAAGAAAACTGTAGCTGCTACAGTTTTTCTTGTGACACTTTCATTCATTAAACTTGCTCTGAAAATTCTTATTGGCTTGAGCCAATTGAGGAGAGTGAGGCAGATGAGCCTGTTGTTTATGAACTATTAAGTGTCAGTAAGTACACAGAGTGGAGTGGAGTATGTGGAGTGCTAGGGAGGATTTGTGTGTCAGGGTGAGAACACAGAGAAGAACTGGAGGTGCCTCCCGAGGTGCAGAGCAGTTGAACTGTCTTCATGGTAAGGCCAGAGCTGAGCAATGATTTTCAAGACTGTAGTTTTGAACTTACATGATTACATATTGTTCAGGTCTCTCTTTAGATGCCCATATGCTTTTCAGAATCAGGCTCTTAGTAAAAGCAAAAATGGATGTCTGGATTTTCTGTGTGAAATTCTTATTTTTTCATTTGACAAATGACATTAAAGTTTTTGACATCTGTATTTTGAGATAGAGTCTTTTATTTTGTAAGTTGATGCAGATTTCTGATGGAGCCACTTTTCCTTTCACCCTCCCAACCACCTGCGTGCCAGATGATCTAATGTATTTCTGATGCATTAACAACTTTACATTAATAAATATAAATTCTGTTTTTCAAAAACATTAAAAGTAACAAACTTTCCCAATTCAATCAGAGCTGAATCCAGTGCTGAATATTGCAAGTTACTGGATTTTCAATGGCTATTTAGTCATGAATAAGGCATGTAAAAAAAATTTAAAAGCAGCTTGCATTTTGAAGGCTTACATTCGGCATACATGACAACAAATACAGTATGTGATGATGCGGAAATGCAGGGCAATTAATAATGTGAGCTAAGAGAGTAAAATCTACCTTGAAATGGCCAAACACATAAGCTGCTACTAAATCAAGGCCTTTATTTTCCTGCCTTTGTCTTCCCAATGTTTAGTTTCACAGTAAATGAAAGGGGCTATTTGAAGTAAGAGAGAGGAGAAGACAGGTCTGTGACCTCTAGATAGACCATGGAGATCAAAGGCAGGCTCCATATGTGTTAGATATTATCTTTTTGAGGCAAGTGGGCATGATGTTTTGTGATGCAGCAGTGTGGAAACACACAAATAACCTGGTTAGTGACCGCTGAGAGAAGAATGATTGACATTGTGCTGGAGAAGTAGCAGTAAAACCCCGAAGAAGAGGAGATTTGGTTTTAGTTTACATAAGAGTCCATCAAAGCTCTGTAGTGCTCAAATACTGACTATATGGAGAATTTCTAAGCTTACATAAATATTGTGAATTGTACAAGAGAATACTTTGTTAAAACTGACAACATTTAAAAGCTAGTATGTCTTTTATAAATTTGTTAGCTCAAGCTACCTATGGAACTACAACTTCGGTGCACGTTTCTTTTTTGGGGGGTATTTTTTTTTCTTTTGAATAAATGCACAATTTAGAATTTCTCAGTTACTTGAATGTGGTTTAACTGTTCCATTATAAAAGGGACATTTTTAGTAGAAAAATTATATAAGTATAATTATGTAAAATTATTCACTGAACAAAACAAGTGTGATTTTGTGGTCAGAAGAGTGGATCAAGACTTCAATTCCAATCTGCTTCATGACTGCCAACAGAGAAAAAGCTTTTTAGCCCGGCTGTCAAGTTAGGTGTCCCACAGCAAAGAAAGTCCTTAAGGTCTTTTCCTGGACAAGGCTCTAACTCAAGCAAATGACTGGTAAATTTAGCCTCTCCCTACTGAGCTTTCTTCTCTGCATAGGAATATAGCATTATCCTTTCAGAAAGGACATGAAAATTCTTTCGTATAGAGTTGCAGAGCACTCCAAAATCTGCATTGAAAGGAGCAAAGCATAAGTGAAAAGGATTACAATTCAAGCCAACACATGCAGCGTGTCTTTGCAACTCATGGAGTGGATGTGACAGAATTTTCTATTTAAAACATCTACAGTTGCTCAAGAAGTCATTCGGCATATAATGCTCTTTGTTTTATTTCTGAATGCAGAGTATGCTGATAGGAGAATGTTGTCAAATCACCGAATATCATCAAAACCAGCCTAAGAAGCCCTAATACCTTTCTGTCTATATTATGTCAGTCAGCAGTCTGCTCTTTTGAAGTCCCCAGTTCAAGAGAAGACCAAATAACCAAAGGCAAATTTGGCTATCGTCTCAAAGTTGAACTTGACCCTTAAGTAACTGTTTTCCTTCCTCCTCTTTCCTTTTGCAATTTATCAGTCATTTGGCAAATCTGGAAAACTTATTTAGTCCTTTTATTATTGTACTTTTTTCCTTTTAATGTGCTTTCCGTTGGTTCTACTCTCATCTTGCATTTTTATCTTCACATACCTTTCTAAAAGAAAAATCACTTAGAGCAACTTCTGAACTCCAGAATATTTTTAGCTGATGATCAAGCTTTTTATATTTTTGGGGTATAGTCAGGCTGCCCAAACATATTCCTGCATATTACTTTGTTGTAATCACAGAGAGTTCTGAGGTGCTTTTTACAATGCTTTATGATAATTGGAATGCAATTTCTTATTAGTATTTTCTGAAAATGATTGTCAAGTTTCTCATAAGAACTTACAGTGAGACTGAAAATACAGAACAGTGAAACCATGACTTATGTGGAATGCAAGACACATTCTTTAGTAAATCCAAATATATCTGAGAATGGTTCCTAATCTCTTTACACTGAGGCATGCCTAGTGTTTTGGGTTTTTTTTGCTGATATAAGCTTTAAGAGGCTGCCACATTACTATTTTGCTGTGTTCAACCAAAATTTCTATAGGGCACGCATACAGAGTATGCTTAGCCATGCATCATATCTGCTTCCTATTCCTGCTACGCCCTCTGGCCCACATCAGGGTAATGCCTGTAGGCAACCAAAATCACCTGCTGGCCATAGCCGCAAAGAGGATGTGGGGATGTGTTTTCCATCTTTAGAGACTGTGTATGGAGAAATAATGGAGTGGGCCATGCAGCCACTCTGCCTGCAGTCAGATGCACACTTGCAAAAGAATAGTAGCATTTTAAGAGGTTACTGCCCCTCATCAATTCATCCTAATCCTTCACCTAAGATGAAGTACATGTCCCCATGACAGCTTTTCATCTGTGTCAGCACAGAGTAGAACAGATTAGGTTAATTCATCGTTGAAAGAGATTTGAGCTGACTGATGTTATTTGCACTGAAAAGAGACCTGGGAACCGTCTGCACTTTGTCTGTGCCGGAAGAGTGGTAATTAGCAACTAAAGGCTGTGAAAGCCTTGAACTGGCACACCTTTAGTGCCAAAATTTTGGATCCCTAAGGCTTGCTTCTGCATGAAGGCGTACTGTGGATACAGTAGCTATGTGAGAACTGACAGGGGTCAGATTATTCCTTGAGGGACCAGGGATGTCCACTAAGGGGATATAAATGGATTTTGGCAGGTCAGGCCTTGGTTTTTTGGTTTAAATAGCAGTGAAAATATGAGCAGAACTGCATCCTCTATCTTGAACATACTGGACAGAAAAAGAGTGGGAGGGAGAAAGGTTGTATACGCCACCTCTAAGAATGGTAACTAATGCATGGGAAATCAGCATTCTGCCAGATGTTTGCTAGAGGCAAGGATATTTCTAGCTTGCATTGCTCAACAGCATTATCTCCAGTTTATTAATGAGATGCATCAATGAATTCCGAAGGGAAGGAGCTCAGCTAGCTCTTAGCAACCACATGGATGATTGTCACAATATAGAAGTGTAAGAGCTTAAAAACTGGTATAAACTCCCCTTATTGAAAAAAAAAATCAGTTTACTTTCATAGAATTTAGCCATTTCTGAACTGAGGTTCATTCTGTGTGATGTCTTTCTCAGGGATGGTAGAACACAGAACTTTTAATTAAATAACATGAAAGGTCTATTTTACCTTCCGTGAAAATATTTACACCATATTCCTTCAAACACTTCACATGCAGCAATAAATAGCTCACATAACAGCAATGTGTGAACAAACACATCAGTTCCTACTTAGACTCCTGGAGAAACAGGCTTCTAGGTTGAGCCTGTTATACAGAAAAGAAAAGCATAAATTTAAAACAGCCTTTAAATACTGCAAGCCTTCTAATTTCAGCAGGAGCAACTGCTGAATTTTCTCACCAGCAGCATGACGTTTAGTGATAGTAGAGTCAGTCTTTCACAAAACACATGTAGGTGACATTTGCCTTAACAGTAAAACTGATATACAGCCTACTGGGGAGGTAGTCAATAACCAATTTGCAGAGAACATCTTCTTTGCGGATGCAGCTGTAACCCCGTCCTTTTGCAGCTTGTTACAACTGTACAGCATGACAGCCATGATCCAAACATCATGAGAATGACTTCAAGTGTGCCATTCATGGTGCCATACTCAGGACAAACTCTGCTCTGATAACGTTCATGTAAATCCAGAGTAACTGCCCAGAAATCAGTGCATTACTTCAGATTTGCAATTAGGTAAGTGGGAATACTGTCTGGCCTCAAGCATCTCTAGGTAAGATATCATTGGAAATAGGTCTGATGATTAGCAAAATGTGTTTGGAGCATCTGGGAAATAGAGGAATAATGATTGGATTTTGTTGATCACTCCCACCTTAATAAAGTTCTCAGCTAAATGTTGTTAAGGAAGTTGGTATAGACGGGGAAAAATCCTGAGGAATGGAAATAGTTTAGGAGGAAGACGGATGTGCAAGTGAGTTTTATAAACACAACTTATCATAAATCTTTAATTCAAACTTGAAGGAAAATATTTGGGTAGAGAAATGAAAAAAATGGTGAAAGCGTGTCTCAGATTTTCACATTGCCTCATCAATTCTACTCGAAAGGCTGCTTGGAAATGCGGTGTTTCCCCATATAATATAGTTTATCTTTCAGTCCTCCCCTTTGCACTTGAATTTATTTTAGAGAGCTCACGTAGGGCAATTCCTGAGACACAGAATATGTCACAACATGTCTCTAAGCCAAATTGCTACCCAGGGTTGTGACCTCTGCCCTCCCCTGCCACAGGGACAATCCTCTGACCCAGGCTGGTGGCCCTCTAACCCTGGGCAGGCAACGGGGTTCGAAGCTGGCTGCACTTTTGTGCGTGCTGTAACCTGCCCGTTTGCTGCTGCCGGTTGCGAACGTGCAGGCCGTGAGCGCGCAGAGCCGACATCCTACAACTGCAGTTCATGCTCAACCTGGCACCTCCTCGTGTCACTACCAGGCGGGATTCACCCTCGTTCTGTAGTCTGAGATTAAGAGAGCCAAATAATTATAATTCCTGTTCTACTAGCAACTCAGTGTAAACTAGGTTTTGTAAAAGGGCAACACATTCCTGCAGATAATTCGTAAGCCTGTAATATGTTTCCCTTCTCCACTTCATTTCCCAACAGTCTCCATTTTTTAATGCTCTGGTCATCCGGGAAAACCTGTCTTTCCCTGCACTGGTGGGATGCAGTAAAAGTTACAGCTTTGTTAGAAAATGTAGATGCATCCAGGGCATTATAATATAAAGAGTTAGAAAATCGCTGTAGCTGCAATAAGCTATCATTTATAAATAGCCTCTCTCTCTAAGTCCTGCTACTTCCTTAACAGAAAACACTGCAGTTTGGCAAACCTACATTCTTCGACAACCCTTAATTAACAGCAAGTTAGGCATGTCCTTTCCCAAAGCCTGGAATGCAGTATTATGGGCAGGCTGCACAAAATCGCCCCATAACTTAATGAGGCATTGGCACTTTAATTTTATAACACACTTCCCCAATTAAGCTCTCTAGTCCCCAGACTTAAACAGCTGTCCACAGCTGTTGGAAAGTGATTTATCATTGTCAGGGTTCACAGCCAAAACATTCAAAGGTGCGAGTTTTCAGTATCACTCAGCAGATAAACATTTGCCTGTTTTCATCTGTTTTAATACGGCCTCAATAAACATGACAGTTATGGGCATCAATTTTTATAGCTTTTCATATGTATTGTATAATAGCTTCATATCGATTCTGCACTCTCCTGAATTGTGCCTGACTGGTCTGTCTGGGAACAGAGAACTATATATACCTCTTTTTTTTTTTTTTTTTCCTTCCTATTAGCAACATAGAATTAACCATAAGTCTTCCAAATTTTAGGTACTGTTTGTCATACTAAGGACTGCATTCTTAAAAAAAAATTATTACATAGCAAATATTTAGATAATAACTATATGCAAATTCAGGTAAATTTACCACATACTCATTTGAATTTTTTTTTTAAGGGAATCTTCTAATTGTGTGAGACCGCCTTAGACAATAGAGCTTTGTGAATAGCAAATTTTACAAATGGTCCTAACTGAAGAATTATGATAGGCAGGATTCACAGACAGATAATTCCAAGGAGCAGGTTTCCATACAGGTAGACAAAATGTACATCAGACAAACATTCAGCTCAGCTCATCCATTCCAATGCTGTTTTAATAAGCAGAAATGTTATATGTATCAACTTCAGATTTTTTTGGTACCCAACCTACTTTTCCTCTTTAAATTAGAAGTGTGCTTTACTTGGTAGAGTTGTTATGCTTCAGGGTGATGTAAGAGTAACTTGAGCTGGAGTGCAAGATATGTAGAAGTGGCTATTTTAGCTGTCTGTCAGCATTAAGACAACAACAACAACAACAACAAAAAAAAGTTTGTTATTTATTTTAGAAGGCAAGTTTATCGGAATCTGTTAATTTTGCCATAATTTGCCTTTCTCCTTCCAACATGCATACCAATATGTTGATTCTATGATGAAATTTGCACTCTCTTACTACATTCCACGTAGGCAGCTTTTCTTTTTTTCTCTCTTGACACCAAATGCAAAAAGAACAAAATGTATATGCTTACAGAAGAAAGTGATCCTCATGCTCAGCACCATCAATGCAGCTGAAAGCATTAGTCACAAGTGCTTAGATGGGAGTCAGAAGTAACGGCAGGATTTTTATTGTTTTGGAATTGCATGACAGTAATTAAAAGTCATAGAGTACAGACAACTGAGGGGATTTGGGGATTTGTGAGGAGAAATGGAACTTCTTACTTGTATGTCTCTGTCATCTGTCAGTGTCTCTGTAGTCTGTGTGGAATTACTGGCTGGTCTTTCTCCATTACTAGCTAACCACTTGCAGAGGACTGCCATAAATGAAAGGTTTTATTCTAACTCATTTCCAGTAGATTTTTTTTAATAAGAACTGAAGAGATAGATTTCACTTAATGTAGGAGTCACTCATGAAATCTGAGTTTTAAGTATAGGACAAGAGCCCATGTAGCTTTTCCAAAAAAAAAAAGCAAAAAAAGAAACATTCAGTTCAGTTGGACTGGGAGAGGTTAAAAAGAAAGTCTTGATGCAGTGATGGCTATTAGCAAAAAGGCACATGCAGAGGAAAAGTCACCTCAGTGATAATATTGTCTTGTTCAAAGAAAAGAAATATATATATAGATACATATATATGTATATATATAAAACCCACAAAGAATTTAATATTTCAAAATCTATCAGCCAAAATTGTCACAAAGACATTGAATGCATTTGGAGCAGGGACAGTGCTGGAAGGTGGAAAATGATTTTCCTGTTCTCTATCAAGTTTTCAACAGGGAAAGCTGGACACAGGTCTTCACGTTTCTCTGCTCAGACACCCTTGGGCATTGCTCTGCTTTCCAGATGTAACAGAAATCTATCAGCAGCTACTAAGGGCAAAGATGCAGATCCAGCCTTCAGCAGAGGAATTTACTTAAATGTAGATTACTAGAAGCCATAGGAGCCATCATGTGAAATACTAATTTGTATCTGTGTCTTTCCTGTACTTTCGGTTCCAGACATTTTCCAGGAAGCCAAAGAATCTAGTAGCCACAACCAGCACATGTTAACACATCTGTGGTCTGACCCAATATAGGCATTGAGTTCCAACAGAGTATCCAGGAAAATACAAATACTTGCTACTTGAAAACTTTAAATGTTGAGAACATAACTTTTAAGGTTTTAAGTGAGCTTGGCTCCCCTAGCTCAGAGTGCTTTACACAGCAATGTAATTGCCAGCACAGCTTACACATCAGAACTATAAAACTTCTGACAAAAGTGTAAAACTCATCTGAAGGGAGAGAAGCCTTTTTTCCAAAACCGCAAAATAAGGGCCTTCATTTATCTTTCCCCTTTATACTTTACCTGCAGTGCGATTCCTTTGCCACCATTAACATAAGAGTTTGGTGTATACTGAAATAGGCAGAAAAAACCCTAAAAAAACCCGCAAAACAAAACCAAAACCAAAATCCTCACTGTGTCTCCAATCCTCTTCCTGGGAGAAAGCTAGAACAGCAAAGCAAACATAACCAAGCCCAGGCAAGAGAGATGCTGGGAACCACTTTACTTACTGCTGTAAGGACCTGAATAGAGTGAACTTTAATACAACCAGGGTAGTGTTCCAAGTAGAGAAAAAGCACTGGTTTGAATAAGACTTGCTGCAAGGTTATGTCTCCAGGAATGTTCCTTGCATTTATTGGACACAGGTCAGTGTGCAGCCGCTGGAGTGAGGAGCTCTCATTGTCCAAGAAAGAGCAAGAAGCCTGTGCTGGACAAAACCAAAATAAATCATCTATAAGTTATCACAGATTAGAAAATAGTCATTTAGCAAAAGTTTGCTGTGCTGCGGAATTAAAAGGAGACATAGCATCATTTTATCATACATACTTTCTGGCACGTAAAATTTAACATAGGCCACAGAAAGTAGAGGAATAATATCAAAATTAAATTTTCAGTTCTACTCTGTTTTATGAGATTCCATCCTTTTTTTCTTTAGTCAGCTGGCACCTCTGAATGACATTTTCCCACTGAGTTATTTTTAACTGAAACAAAATCAGTATTACTTTGAAGGACTGGGAAAGGAGAAAAAAGACTTCAGCATTTTCAGTTAGCAGATGTTGGAGTGATAGGGGCAAAGTTTCCTGCTAACAAAGTGTTTCTCAAGGATAAGCAATGATTTAATAACAATATGATCTAAAGCATATTCCACTGCAGAATTTACCATATTTTCAGGCACCTATTGAAGTTGCATATTGCTGAGCTGAGGCACTTTGAGGCTCAGAAGGAATTTTTGTGACTGTTCTGCACAGGAGGAAGGTCATGGTCAGACCGCGCTCAGTGTTATCTGGAGCTTCAGCATGGTCCTTCACAGAGGTAAAACTCAGAGCTCTCCGTGGGTGAGCGAGTGAATGAATTGGTAAAGTAGGAGTGTGGCTGCTAATCTTTCCTCCAGCCTGAAATAATCATGTAGGGAGTTACTACTTGAGGCCAACTTCATAATATCTATCTGAGTCCATCATCCTTTTTACATGTCACATCCTGTCTCCTTCATCTCAGGAGGGCAACACAGATTTAGTGTCTTATGGATTTACTTCCAAAGAATATTCAAAATCCTTTATTCTTGCATACAGCAAGAGTCAAAGAGCAAAAGAAGGTTTCTTTGCACAAAGCCCTACATCTCTTCAAGCCAGCACCTAACTGAAAATCTCTTTACTCTTTATGCCTGTTTTTCTGATGGAAAGATGGAGCCAACATGACTTTCCCAACATCCCCCTTGGAAGTTCATCATGCAGCTGGACCTACATCTCCTGGGTCAATGTCCCAACCCCATCCCACGGCAGTGCCCGACTGTGCAGCCCCCCTTCGCCTGAGAACCGCATCCTTCCCTGCCTCAACAGCGAGATGAGCCCAAGGGCAGAGCCGTGGCCCGCTGTGGAACTGGCCGAGCCACGGGACTGCTGTCACCGATGCCTCTGCGCAGGTCTGTGCAGCTACGTGCACAACTCAACCCTAACTGCCTGCCGGAGAGCTGAATCCTTATCTCCCAGCTGCTCTACAGAGGATTTCTGTTTTAAGCTTATGACTGAAATCTTAAATATCAAATAAATAGGTACCTTAATGAGCTGCTTTTATTTGATTAATTCTGTATCATTTTGATCAACATAAAAATGTTAATTAGTCATGATATTGCAGTTGTCTGTACATTGGTGAAGATGTATGGGAAGGAATGTTGCGGTAGTCGGTCAGACACTACTGCTTAAGATTGCATTCATCTAAAGTAGAAATTCAGCAGCTATACTGAATCTGCACTGGAGAAGTTCAAAATTTTGCACTGTCCTTGATGCAAAGAAAAAAAAAGGGAAAAGACATTTTAAGTTCCTGCAAATTGCCCAAACTTTAAAAATGGTATATAAATCCATTACAGACCTAATCAAATGCTTCTCCTTTGGCCATAGAATTAATTAATAATCATGTTTAATTAAATTTTATTAATATGCAAAATATTGCAACATTGGACACTTCTTTCCTGATCTGAAGAGTACTGTGTACTGTGTACATGGGAGTAACTTCATGCATGTGAGAACATGGTTGTATTCTTCTATGTAAATACTCGCTTGTGTGAACATTTGTGGTATTTCAACTTTTCCTTGTAGATTTTGGCTCATTCTGAAAATCTATAAACCAGGATTCCAATTGCATATCTGAGTTAGCACTGTACATATGAATAATCTTATTGAACTCACACGCACAAAATTATTCGCATATGTTTGCAGGATTCATGGCCAAAAGAATATTGATTGCTATGACATATATTTATTTATTTCATTTCATTTAATGACTGAGCCACAAAGTGCTGGCTTAATTCTGCATCTTGCTAAAGTGTGGAGGTGCTCTGAATAGGATCTTGGTTTCAGTCCATTTCTAGTTCAATTAACATTTTATGTATTTCCTTTGATTGTCTCTCCTTATTTCATTCATCAGAATGAAATACATGAGTCTAATCACTGAACAATACCTGGATTATTCATCTCATCTCTCTATGGTTAAAGAAAACATGAGTGTACATACCCCAGTATAATAGGAAGCTCAATTTAGTAACTTACTACCTTAATGTAATGACCCTTTTCCTCTGAGAACTCATTTTGACTCCAACCCAAACTAAGGCAGAGGAAACTCATTTTGACTGTAATGGCTACAAGTTTAATGAGATTAGGCTGACAGAATCCTGTTCTTTCCTTGCAGCCTGAAGGTATTCATTCAAAAACCCCTTCCTTGCTTAGAGAGAGAAGGTGCTAACACTGGACCCATCAGTCACTTATCAGCTTACCCAAGGTACAGCCCTATTTGCCTCCCTGATATTAACTTCTGTATCAAGCAATACTGTACAAAACATCATATCCAATGCTAAATACCTAGCCAAAGTTGTTTATTTATCCAACTAATGCACCACAAAGGACATGGTGGTATTATATAGTTTATAAATTTAGGGCCATGATCTTTCATTTCCTGGTATTCACATGTGCTTAGCTAAATTGCTAATCTGGTAGCTTCTACCTATACCAGCTAACATGTAGGTGAGAGGAGGAGGAAGCTATTTTTACCTGCAGATTGGAGAGAGTGTCAGCCTTTCAAGGCAACCACAAAAAGCCAAATGCAAAATTTTAAGCTTCTGCAAACTGCTTGTGGAAACATCGCTGCAGGATACTCAGATGCCAGTTATATAGTGCTGCAACCTGACACAGAGAGTTAAGCCTTTCTGCGCTGTTGCTGTATAAACTTTTGTCTTAATCTAAAGAGCAATAGATTCTAAGACAAACAGGGCCCATTTTGGCAATCTGCATTCTACTGCCTTCATCCAGCTATTTTTGCACAAAACTGTAATTCTGATCCCAGCTGCAGCCTCGTTTCGTGAAAGACATCTTATCCCTAAACTAAAATTCAAGCATTGATGGATCAGCCATGCTTTGACAGAGGTCATTTCCACGCCTTCTCTTCAAAAAACACACCCCAACTCTGCTATTATAAATTATTGTGGTTTTCTACTGCATTAAATAATTACCTCCAGGACAAATCATTTTCACAATAATATTTCTAAATTTTAATCAAGTTAATTTTTGTGAAGATCCATGAATCAGTGTAACAGTCAGTACACCATCACTCTGGGGACACAGGCAGACTGTCACACAGTATCATTGTACAGGGTAATTTCTACATAGGACCAATTATTTTATGGAACTGACATCTATTTTACTATTTAGTAAGCAATTTTTTCGAGGTTTTACGAAAGATTGGTAGAAAAGTGACACTCTTTCTGCATGAAAACTACTTTGTTATTTTGGGGGAGCAAAGGACACTACTATGATCAGTCATATACATGTTTATGTGCATATATTTGCTTAACTGTTCCAAATAATCTCATTTTTCCTGAGATCTTTATTGTATATAGAGGCACTCATGTTTATTAGAGATTGATAAGCTCTCTTTCTATTAAAATAATAACTACATATTTCTATAAGAAAAAGAATAAATAAAAGAAAACAAAGGACTACAAACTTCCATCATTTCTTTTGGGAAGAAAGAAGCGCAGTTTGATCAGTCGGTTCCTGTCTGCAATAAATAGGAGCATTGTTCCACACAGAAATTCTCCAAGCACTAAATCCATCAGACTTATAGCTTATTATTCACAGGTTCAGATTTAACATGCCATGAATCTCCTTAAACTTCCTAACATTGGTGTTCCTGATCTCCTGTGATCAGTATTGCTTATTAACATGGCCTGTGGTGCACCACAGACACCATTACGAACCTGCTGTTAAATCAATCACTGGGTGGCACCCAAGAGCCAGCTACGAGCTGTATTGAATTGCAGACACTCTCTAATACACATATTTTAACAATTTCCTCCGTCTTCAGTGAAATTATGCTAATATTTTAGTTGAGTTTCCTTAAGTCTGGAACTCAAATTAAGTCTGTCTGTTTCGTTTTTATGATAGTGCTTGAAATCACTTGCAGACAAGGGGTTGTTGGACCATGAGATTTATAGTGGCAATGCCACAAAGGTGAAACACATCCTGAGGAAGAGGAAAGCAATCTGTATAGCCAGTGTTTTCACTGCAGTAAAGTTTATAGCAGTATTAAGGGAATAGTTACAAATCAGTTTGATGGTGTTGATTTCATTGAGAATAAGTATATTTACACTTGCAAGCTTTCTCTTAATAATTTTCAGTATGTTTTACACAATGGGGTTAGTGAAGGTTGAATCTGAACATATTTCGGGAGTGACAAAATCTGTTTTTCTTTTTCCCACCCATCCTCTACTTTACTTCACAAAATAGCTTTATAACAACTCCTTAGGGGCTGAGTCAAGGTTCAGCTATTTTACTGAGGCTTGCTGATGTTTCTGAAGATGCTGCAGAACCTTTTACGTTCAGGTTATGACGCAGACACGTGCGGCAAGTAAAGTACCCACGGTACATGACTACCATCTCTAGACCACCGATTAATTACCTGGAAAGACTGGATAAGAGTAAATGATTTCCCAATATAAAGCTTTATAAACCATGCAGGCAATAATAATTTTTCTTCCCTGTTGGCAATTGAACTGTTCACACCTCGTTGTGCCTCGGTAGCATGTGAGCTGGTCACCTGCAGAATAACTCGAGATTCAGCCAACTTAAAAAAAAAAGTTAAAACTGAAATAAGTAAAAGATATGCAAGTGTGCTTGGGGACAAATAGATAAAGACAATAAAACTTCTTCAGATAATACTATATGTAGTTCAGAGATTATATTTGCTGGAGGGCGCTTGGACCTGAAAACCCTTCCCAGAGGGAAAGGAGGGACAGCAGCAACCAAACCAGGACAGCAAGAAATAGAAGAAAAGATAGAGTTGTGGTGGTTTTCCAATGGCTGTTCCTAGCATTGGCAAGAGAAGGACACATAACGGTGAATAACCATGCAACAGCAGCTGCATGCAGTGCAAAGAATCAGTACCCTATACACAGACCAGAATGCTCTTCAGCAGGCACAGAAAAGGCTTCAGGGGAAGGTCTAGAGATACCCAATTAAAAGATATATTCCTCAACATGTAACCTAGAGTGGGAGCTTGTGTACCCTGAACAAAGAGGAACCTTCTTCCCTCTTCAAATATGCAGAAGTATTCTGGAGCTGAGCATTTTGTGTCATCAGCACTAAAAAGTTTGCTGATTTTTGTTTGGTTGTCCTACCACATCACATTCAAAGTCAGCCCTCACCACAGCCTGCCTAACATAGGCACAGCCCTCAGCTATTCTCGCTTGCCAGCCTAACCCCACTGGCTTTTCCCTTCCCTTTTCCTTCTGCTTCCTTCACATACTCCCCATTTTGCGTCTTTTCCAACTAAAACAGGTTTCCAATTAATGTTTGCCTTTAGGACGGTGTACCCTCCGCAGTGCGGAGCAAGGCAGGGTCATGGACCTCACTTCCTTCCTTAAGCTAAGTAAGTGCAATTGCACAGGCCACACAGAGAGGACTGTCCTTGTTCCTCCCCACCTTTGTTTGTCCTTGCAAAAGACTCTGCAATCGAGACTTAAAGTAGTAAGAAGAACCCCATTTGTATAGCTGAAATTGCAATAAACTCATTTCTGGCAAACTCGAGGGGTCTGCTTTGATTATAGACATCACATGCCTACCTTAGGTTCCTAAACATTGCATTATAAAAAGTTAACATGTATGTTCTTACATGCACACACTCGGGAGCCTATGAAATAGAGCATCAATAGCTTAGGAAATCAGAATTTTCTAGGAAAAAAAAAGGTTTAGCCTTCCTATAAAACAAAATGACCCCCTCGTTACAAATTTTAAGGATTTTTTATTTCAGGTAATAGGAAAGAGGTCTTTTTTATTAATTAAAGCATTCTAAGTGGAAACCTTGCCATTATTTTTTATGTATATATATATAACAAAAATGTTTTATTTAATAACAGTGAAATAGTAATATATGAAACTATGGATGATAGTAATGTATGGCTATGACGGTTAATTTTTTCCTCGTATTTTAAAGAACAATAGGTCTATTCTAGTAAGGTATTTTTGTTCTTTTTATTGGATGCTTTCAGTTTTCTAGTTTCCAGTTTCCTCAATAGAGTGTTTGCTCATTCTCTAGAATAGGAAATTAATATAAATCACTGATCCCAGTGCCATAATTTTGTAGGGTCCTTTTTTTTTCTCCTTGGATAATCTTTTAAGAGCAGAGCAATCATAGTAATAATGTCCTTATATTCAAGAGATTTCTTCCTGACTCAATTGTTATAAAATTATAATTCATAATGCCGTGAAATATAATGTAACCCTCAACAATTTCCATTCCTCTGTGCAATGCATACACAAGGCTGTTTTTCTTTTGGCAAAACTGGTCTGAAATAGGAAAAAAAACAGAAAATGATAGATTATTTCTGGAAAATAAGTTTATACTGCAAGAACATTAATATCAAGGTGCATGCCTGTTCAAAGGAGAGAAATCCTGCTCCTACCCCTGCAGAGCTGTGTATTACTGGGTTTGTTTCTGATTTACCCCATCTTGAGTGGAACCCGAATTGGTGCAAGCCACTGACTTCAGAAGTGAATTACAGCAGGGAGCAGAGCTGCAAGCCCTCCGTTGCACATGCTGTGGGCCCTGACAAAGTGTGCTCGTGTGCAGGTCGCCCGTTCCTCCCCATTCAGATCATGAATGCATTCGCTTCTGGATATCGTTCCCAGCAATCAACTAGCTAATGAGTTTTCCTCGTTCACTGAAGTTGTCACTAAATAGCCTACATGTAAAGAGCTCTCTTACAGTTCTTCCATGTTGATATACTGTGAACAATTTATTTTTTTAATCAAGGACATTTCAGTGTAAAATTATGATTCAAAATTAATCAGTCAGAGGCTTGGACTCCACCACAGTGTCTGATGAACTACACAGCCCTGTGGGCCAGGTAGCAATTAGAGGTTCAGAGAGCCATCCACTGTCTTTCAAATGCTTAACTCAAGCACTCAAATACCACTTAGCATATAGTATTGCCTAGATTATCAGTCACTAGGATAATAGCTGACTCACTCATTTTGATCTTTCCAGATGTGTACCAAATACAAATAAATATTTCCACATCATTAGCTTGAAATTCTATTCTAAACTGAGCTTGGAAGTCTATACTGCCAAATTAAAACAGTCATCTTTCCCTAAATCAAATATTCTAGTATAATATTATTTGCAGCTGAGAAACTGGCTAATTTCTCCAAAACATGCATTTGCAATATAATAAGTCAGGGGTGAACAACTTGTAAATGACATAAAAGATTTGCCTAACATCTTGTATTGTTTTAAGTAAATTTCTTTAGCCATTGGCTGTCAGTTATCGCTGTTTCTTATTTTCTTGAAAACTTATAAAAATTTAGAATTTCTTCCAAATATATAAAATTGCTGATAATTTTGGGTTATACTACAAATTTTAAATATCGTACCTCTGTTCTATCCTTCGCTCATTGTAAAGGAGTCACATCACCGAGGGCTTTTTGTGGCATTAGCACATACTATGCCTCAAAGGACATGGGCAGAACAGGAAATCTGCCTGGTGGGAGCTCTTTCCTTAACCATCACAGCTGCTTCTGTACTATGTGCTAGTCCAAATTCGGTCAGCATGCCAGGTTAAGTCATTTGAGATGTTGCATCTTACTGTGGTGTTTGGGGTCTAACAAGACACTTGAATTCTTCTCTGAAAATTATTTGATCTTGAGTGAAATAGTTCATCATCTCTTTCAAGTACAGCCTCTTTCTCCTAAAGAGTTCATTTTATTTCTCCACTGCTTTCATCCCTGTTCTCTCTGTCCTCTTTCCTACCTTGTACTAATACGTCTGTTGTTATCTCTTCACCCTTCTCCCCATCCAGAACTGACTCATTTCACCCATGAAGTCAAAGCTGACCCATCTCTAACATCTGCTTCTCTCATTCATCTCACAGATGTCCTGCAGTGATAGCAGTTTTTCCAGGGACCAAACCCTGGCCAAACAACCACAACCACACCCACAGTATCAGGCTTTTCATCGCATTACCTTAACTTTCTTTCTGCCTCCACTTCCATTTTGCATCAGATATAGTGTTACCTTCACTCTTTCCCCTCTTTTGCTAAATATGTGAAAATTCACATCTACTTCCTTCTCTGTCCTCTTCCCAACTCACATCATCTTCCCATACTTTTAATTATCCTTTTAGCCTTTTATTTTATTTGAGCAATTTGCCTTAGAAGGGCAAACTTGATTTGCTTTAGTTTTAGGGGTTAAGGCATGCAAATTCTCCAAACACCATATCCTTCTCTAATCAACAATTTCTCTTCTTTATTTGAGATTCTTTGAAATAATGTGCCAATAATGCCTAGTTAGTATTGACTAAAGAAAACATTAACCTTCTTCTAACTGAACAAAGTAGCAACCTGTCCTGTTGAGAAAGCCCACCTCTCACCTTACCAGTTTGCTCTTATCTAAATGTCCTCTTTCTGGCTTAAAGGCTTCTAAACATTTGCTCTGAGACATCAGAAATCATTTTTTTGCTCATTTACATCACCTGCATTTATCTTATCAAGTTTTTTTTTTTTTCTTTTTCTTTTTTTTTTTCCCCCACGGGACTTTAAAAGGAACATGCTTCATTTTATCTGTTAGTCAGGTTCAGTAAAGTTATGGGAAATGGTGCTGTACTCTTTGATTGCTGTAAAGGCTTGTGCTCCTTGACTTGTGTTGCAGTGTCTACTGGAGACTTTCAGTTGTGTAACTGAATCTCACTGCTTTATCCGTATAGAGGCTCCAGTGAGCATTTTTGTTTAGCCAGATAGCTAAAACTCATCCAAGCTCTCACTCTGATTGCTACAATTTTCCTTTTTGTAGTCTTAACCATGAGCTTAAATACATTCATGTTTTTGGAGATACTTTGCTGAAATAATTTGTTTAGTTCATCACTTACAGCTCAACAGCTTCTCTATAAAAAGTCCCTCATTTTTATTTTATATATATATATATATACACACAAAGTTCACTTTCAAGACTATCATATCTTATTTCCAGTGTACCTATATCTCTCATTCACCATTAAATTCAGTCTCTGAATATTGTGCAATAGTAATCTCATCTGTTCGTGACGTTTTGAAACAGATAATTACGTGCTTTCTCACAAATAAAGAAAAACTGTTTCTCCCGCTGCCCACAGAGATACCTCAGAGGCTTTCTTCAAAACAATCCTTTTCTGGAATGGCTAAAGGAACGAGCTGTGTAGCTAGACCTCACTTAGCTACACGTTGTCTAACCTTGAGATTATGAGCTCTTTAGGAACCACGCTGTATTAAGTGAGGACACTTATTATAGTGCATAGTTAGCAATTGTTGCTACTAATTGCTTTGATAATACAAATAATTATTCATAATAACAGCAGCTGTAATAGTAGTAAAGACTTGCAGCTGTCTAATTTAACTAACAGGTTAAAGGCAATGAATTTTCAGTAGGGCATCACCACTTTTGGAATTTACTTATGTTTACAACATCATGAGGATCTTGCTTTTCTGGTCACACAACAGAATCATTTGATGTGTTGGACTTTAAAAAGACAGACATATAGTCAGGATAGCTTTATACTTAGATTGTTTGACGGGATTGGGAAAGTCAGTATTGTCTGCAAATTTTTATATTAAATGTTTGAAACATTTAGAAATGACTCAGCCTTTTCCTTACCTTGGCCTAGATTGGTCACTTTGAATTTTAAAGCAAAATAGAAATCATTAAAATGGAAATAAAACCATATTACCCATTAAGATACAATGAAAACCCCATATGATGCTTCGTATATTTCAGAAAAACTCAGATTAAGGTGTTACAGAGTATAAAACCTGAAGAATAAATCTGTTAAATATATTGTCACATCAGTTCTGAATGTTGGTACTTAATCTGTATTACTTGTTCTGCTGTACTGTAGATACGGATTAATGTTCTTCTTACCCATTGCTGGAGCTCTTCATTTTATGTTAAAACAAAAATTTAACACTATTAATGTTACAGGATAATGTGATGTTTCTGGACAGTCCTTAAGGGAGTACAATGACATTGAGAACTGCTGGGGCAAAGGATGAGAGGGCTTTCATGGCTAAAGGTGAGCTCTCCTTTCTTGAACACTAGCTCTTCAGTCTTTTTCACCTCATAAGAGATCTCAGACCTGTCCCTGTAACATCCTCCCCTCAATGGAGGGGGTTGCAGGTCTCAGTGGTACTCAAGTCCCACATTTTTCTCCTAAGCCCCTTTCTCCCTCACCTCTCCCTCTCATGGGACCCACAGATTATCACTGACTCCACAGTAGAGAACAACTGGAAACTGTGATTCTCCAGTACTTCATTTGTGGAAGAAAATTAGAGGAAAATAAACAAGCTCTCAGTTCATCTAATAAAGACTAGGAAAAAGTTATCGTCTAGGTGTGTCTATAAGCCACCACAGAATCACAGAATCACAGAATGTTTAAGGTTGGAAGGGACCTCTAGAGATCATCTAGTCCAACCCCCCTGCTCCAGCAGGGACACCTAGAGCACGTGGCATAGGGTGGCATCCAGGTGGGTTTTGAAGATCTCCAGAGAAGGAGACTCCACAACCTCTCTGGGCAGCCTGTTCCAGGGCTCTGTCACCCTCACAGGAAAGAAGTTCTTCCTCACATGGAGGTGGAACTTCCTGTGTTTCAATTTGCACCCATTACCCCTCGTCCTGCCACTGGCCAACATGTAGGAGAGTTTGGCCCCATCCTCCCTACAATCACCCCTCAGATACTTGAACATGTTAATCAATCTCCCTTCAGCCTTCTTTTCTCCATACTAAACAGGCCCAGATCGCTTAGTCTTTCCTCATATGACAAATGCTCCAATCTCTTAATCATCTTCGTGACTGTCCGCTGGACCCTCTCTAGAAGGTCAATGTCCATCATGTACCTGGATGCAATCAGAATATCAACAAAATTATGGTTTACTTGAAGCAATGATTGTTGATCCCTAAAAATATATCTTTTTTTTTGCTCAGAGCTATTAATGTCACCCACTCTGTACCTTCTTTAGGGACTTTGAGTACAATTTCAGAAAAGCAACTGGTATTTACACAGGCCATACAAAAGGCTGTATCATCCAACTCCTCACAGTTATATTCACTGTTCTGACCAACAGAATCCCGAGCGTGGTTCTACCAGTGTTCCTTGTTAAACCTGGGAGATGTTGCTCAGCTTTGCAGAAAATGCCTTCTTGTATGGTCAGCACAAATATCTATGATATGAAAAATAGTGAGAATGTGGCCTATATGTCAATCTGAAAAGATTGGCATGGAACAAGTTTTGGTTTTAAAGCATTTTAATTCTGTATATTCATCCTCAGCAAGTTTTATGGAAGTCATTTCAGGAAAGTGTTGAATGAAGAGATAGCCTATACAATCTGACATACAGTAAATATGATAGGCAGTTTTCTAATTCATCAGGTTAACATGTTTTATAAATCCTCTCTTCAGATAGATGCTGAAAAATGATTTATTTTTCAACAGTTATTTGACTGTCTAAACATTTCTGATACATGGCTACTGAAAGACCAGAGGAATGATCAAACCAGGACAATGAGTAACAATGAATTTATGACACAAACTTCTTCCAACACCTAATTACATCATTCTCAAACCCTATTTGCTCCTCACCCATGTATATAATTCACATTAGCTCTAGCGAGACATGTATGTAGCAGCACAAGTAGAAAATTTAGCCATTTGTTACCGTACCTTTAAGAATAGCAGTTTCCTGTCACTCGGGCAGAAGATGGCTGCCTGACAATACTTTGAGTCAGTAAGCTGTATTTTGCATAGCATTTCTGCCCATTTTGGAAATTAAAAAAAAAATGCAGTCTGGAAAGTAACAATTAGAGCAAAAACACGATAAAAAGATATTATCCACTTTAGATCTACTTAAACTTGTCATATTCCATAAACATAGTAGAGAAAGAACAGCTAGGCAATGTAAATTGCTTTGCAGTGAATTTATATTAGTCCAAACAGCTATTTCAAATGAGGTCAGTAGGGTGCAGTTTCCATTTAAGAGAGTCATCCAGACTTAACAGCAGGTATTATATGCATACTGGATCCTTCAAAGAAGAAAAAAACATAGTTGGCAGGCTATTTAAACAAACACTAGATTATCAGTTAATCCTTATAACTGCATGGCAGATATTTATTGTAAACTAGGGATTGCTCTAGTTCACATTGTTTATACCCTATATGTTATGATCATTTTTAATATCCAAGTAGCACAGGAATACAGGGTGAAGAGAGTATTTACTACTTATCTGCATAAGCATCTGTGTCAATTTTTGGACTACAAAATATGCCACCACTTCACTTCTACTATGAACAGTGGGTGGTCAAACAAAAAGCTTTATGGTATTAATGAATTTAAAATTAAACTGTGGATACGAGTCACTCATAAACATGCAAAGCCAAGGTACTCACGCTTGTACTGGTATAAATTTGGAATAGTTCCACTGATTTAAGAGCATGACTCAAATTTACATCACTAGAAAGGAAAACTGTTTGTGACCTAATCATAAGCGAAAGAAGAATCTGTTTCTTTCATTTTTTCCATAGCGCAAAGCATTCTTGAATAATACCTTATGAGCTCTTAAAAAAAAAAAAAAAGGAAAAAAGAAAAAAAAAACTGAGTAGCCTCTTCTGACAGAATGATAATATGTGAATTCTGCCCTCGGTAGCTTCAGAAGGTTACGGACAGTAACACCATTAAGTGACACAAAGTGGAATAAAAAATGAAGAACCAGACAGAGATGCTCACCTTTTGACATGGCAGGATTAGAGGAATATGCTCCTAAGTAGGTGTGTGTGAAGAAGAAATGCACTGTTTGGATTTGGGGATGTGTCTTCTCCCTTTGCCTAATGCACTGTGTGAGGTGGGATGGGTGGGTGGGAAAGAAGTTAGGATGAGGGATTCTGCTGGAGCCCAGGGTTGCAGAGGGGGCCAGGGATATGTCCTGGAGCGGGACACTAGGGTTTGCAGCCTCTGGAAATGACAACACATTCCACTGCAAGCTAATTTGTTCTGATAAGCAGGAGACAAAGTGTATCTTGAAGCACAGTCATTTAAAAATGGTGATTTTTGTTCTATGTGCTTCTACAGTTCGGAGAGATTCTTCTGCAACTCTATTCTCCTCTCTGCAGAGGTGCCATTCATTAGGGTTAATGACAAATCACTTGCTGCCTCTTCTGTGCCATCCTTCAGTATACACTGTTGCATACACCAATGAAAAGACATCTGAAGTTCTATCTAACTATGTCTAATCCTATCTCACATTAAGCTCAGGAGTGAAAGGCGTATTTTGAATTGTGCTTCCACAGGAATTTCCACAGTGAGTGACCGACGCTGCATACTTGCTTTTTCATGCTTTGTTAAGAGATATTTATATACCATAGAAAACACCTCAGACTCTGCCCCTTTCCTACAATGCCGCCACTGAAGTGGGAAATCTAAAGCCCATCAGTCCTTTAACTCCCTTATTATTCTGAATCCAAAGTAAATAGCATTTCATTGAGAGAGATTGTTTGAAAGATTAAGTTACTCAATTAGAGGGATTTATTCAACCTTACCAACTTCCTTATAAACATTTTCATTTGAATTTTGAAGGACAGGGGTCCATTCTCACAGCAGGTGAGAGCCAGGTTCCACATGCTATCTGACATTTCTTTATGTGACTTATCTCAATTAAAATTGAAAGTTTTTTCAAATCAGGTGTTAGCATCAGCACTGATGTAAGCCATTGTGGAAAGCCCAAGCAACTTAGGGCTTTCTCAACACATTAGCCTGAGCTCCACTTAATTGTGTGTTCTTCATAAATGGGAATAATAGAGGCTGCTGCTATGCTGAGAGGTTATAGGTAAATATTGCTACAATGATCCCAAGGTGACTTACTAAATTTCTTTGTTGGTAATGGCCACTGTAGCCTTCAAATAACTCAGAGTTCAAGATAGCTCCAGCTTGCACAGCCATGTGCAGAGATTCCTACGCTAGCTAAAATGCATAATGGTGTTTGGATGGCAATCTCTATAGGTCTCATAGATTTATGGATGTCAAGGTCAAAAGGGCTCACTGTGGTGCTATCATCTGACTTCCTGTTTTAACATAGGCTACAGGCCACTCTTGAACTAATTAACTGTAGAAGATGGCAGTAACTAAATCTGTTTGTTTGCATGGCTAGTACTCAATAAATAATAAAATGTAATACGTACTGTAGATGATGAGGAGGGAGGGTCTCATGGCTGAAGCTTGGAGGTGGAAGCCAGCAAATCTGAGCTCTAATTCATTTTTCTGCCACTGTGAACATCCTGTGTGTGTGTCATGTATGGTCAGCAGCTTCATTTCTCGGTCACAAGACTCTGTAATGTTTCCCCATATCACAGGACTCCAAAATGCTTGCAAAATGCATTTCAGGCTTCAGAAATCAAATCAGGGGACATGATGCACATTTCAGACAGGGTGCCTTTCCTTATAAACTGCTCTCATTCAGCAGGCTTCCAGCCTGAAGAAATTCTGAAAACTCAGGAAGAAACAGTGTTCTCTGATAGCTGCCTCTAGTCACTTGTAGCTCATCAACTGACTACTTTTTTTTTGCATTATTGTGACTGCAGGATGCTACATTACACTCATAATGTAACTGGGAAGACTCATGGTTAAATAAACATGCTAAAAGTATTCTTTCACATTTAGAACATATAAAGGCAACATAAAATATCAGATCTCATAGTAAAGGGCATTTTTCTTATTAGAATAAGGACTGTTTATTTGCTTTAAACTTTTAACTTAGATATGCTTTAAACTTTTTTTCCCTTGTTTCCTTTCCTTTGACATAATAGTACTGACCTTTATATTTTGGCGATGTACATCATATCTAGACATACAGGCCATTAAACTGTACTGATAAATATCTTAGAGTAGTGCCAGTGAGCAATCTAGTTTCCAAAAGGCAATGTGAAAAAAAATCTAATTTGCCAAGTTGTCAGTGTTACTTTTTAGTGTGAATTATGCTGTCCTTAGCCCAGAAGTTTCCACCCCCGTAAGAATTGGGTAAAGAAGGGCGTCATGCAAAATTCAGGTATTCTATTATTTTGTAACAAAAGGACAAAACAGATCCAAGCAAGGAAATATCTGAAATAACCACATTTTTCTGCTGTTCACCAGCAATTGTGGCATGAATCAGTGGGAGCCCTCTGTCCTCCAAGGATTTTAGGCTGAAACTGCATAGATTTGTTATGGTGTGTGTGGGAAGGAAAAGTTCAGGAAAGAAATAGAAGAAAGCAACAGGCAACAAGAAATGGGAAATGAAAGAAGATCCTTTTGCATTGCCAACCATTGTAACAACTAAACAAAGCTTGCCTCCACACCGTAAAACAGGAATATTTTTTGTTTTACCAACCATAAACAAATAACACTTCAGATTCATCCTGCGCTGGCATTGATACAGATTACCTATGCTGAAGCTGCTAATAATATGGGGGTTTTTTTTAAGATTTTGGTCAGAAAAAAATTATAGTAGATTTATTAGCCACCAAAAGAATGTTATGTAGCAACCATTTATGTACAAGATGTGTCTATTTGACGGAACACTGAAAGAGAAACTTTGAGGACTTATATCAACACAGCACAGAAAGAAAGATATATGGCTCCCAAGGGACCACTCACATTCTTAAAGGTAAGCATGTGTATAATGTTTGCATAGTTAGGAGCTTGCAGAGGGAAAACAATTATTTTAGAGTTAAGGTAAGCCATCCATTCAAAATCAAGTTTATCTGTCATAGGAGAATGCCAATTTTACAAGCTATTTTGGGTTTGGCTGGGTTCCCCAAGATAGCATTCTCTTTTTCCCTTATTCAGGTAAACCACTTTTTAAAAAACTGCCTTTGTTTATTCAGTTCATACTTGCACTCCCGACTTCTACTCAAAAATGAGGCTTGCAATTTTTTTTGCACCAAAGGTCCATTTAGCCCAGCATAATGTCTTTACCAGTGGCAGTAGCAGATATTTAGGGAAGAGTAAACAAGTCTCAAGAAGCATTCATTCCTTAGTATATGTTCATAGTTTCCAAGAATTAACAGTTTAGGGATTTCCTGAGCCTGTGGTTACATACATACCATCATGTAGATGGACTGGTCCTCTAGGAACTTAGCTAGTCCCTTTGTGGCCAGCTTAGGCCTTTGGCCTTCTCAACATCCTCTACCAGTGAGTTCCATGATTTAATTATGTGCTGGATCAAAACATTCCTCCTTTTGTTTGTTTTAAACTTGATACCTAATAATTGCATTGACTATATTGGCAATACAAAAAAATAATCATCCTCTGTTTACCTTCTCAGCAGCATTTGTTAATCTTATAGACCTTTATCATACACTCCTATCAAATTTCATAGGAATTTATATAGACAGCTCTTTTCCCAGAAGAAGAATCTTTCTCTAGTTAGCTTCTCCTTACTAACAGTTGCTATATACCTCTAACCACCCTTATCTAGTTTATATTTTTTGATGGCTTGACCAGGATCCAAACAGTATTCAAAAGATATTCAAAAAGATACAGAGTTTGGCATGATGTATTCTGTTTCTACTTCTATCCCCATAACTAGCAATGTTCCAAGGCCAGTAGGACCAGTCCGAAGCACTAAGGTACTCCAGTCGTCTGGCAAGTGGGAACTCCCAAACTTCTCTTTTGAGCGATCGAAGCTAATTTAGAGCTTTTGCACGGACCATATAGGGCATCTGTTTGGATGTGAACAGTTTGTGCAGCATTGCTGCTATTAGCTGTGTTACCAGGCTTCAGACCATGATCAAGAGTGGAGGACTTATGACTGTAGACATTGGGGCATAACAGAGGGAGGGAAGGAAGAAAAATCTCTTGACTCAGAGAGACGGATGTCTCATTTCATATTTCTGAGCTTCAGGATGCCACACCTTTTTTTTTTTTTTTTCTCCTGTCATTTTAAAATATCAAAATGTATCTAAATTGCATACCTCTTCCAGGCTGTGATTTCTGACTTTTTTTCTCCTGCAAAGATTGCCTTCTTGGGCTTAGGTAGCCAAACTCTGTTGATCTTTGGGTCGCACTACAAGCCTACTTTCTTCCTTGGGCATTTTTGGTTTTCTGAGAAGCCGAGAGCATTTGGAATGAGTGGAATGAGGAGTATTAGTGGCTTGCCTCCTGTAGCATGGAGCTCAGTTGCTTTAATCTGGATTTTTTGTTATTTTTCGCTGTTTGTATGGGGTGCTATTTGAAAATGTCCAAATTACTTGGAACAGAGGCAACTCTTTCAGTGCAAGAGAGTAAGAATAAACAAACAAACAGAATCCTGCCTGCCGCTGGCCTCGCTTCCTTGGCATTTGCGGTTGCAATCAGCAGGCATCACACGGAGCGCCTGGCCGTGCCGGCCACCCCGCCTCCGCCGGGGCCGGGAAGTTGTTTCAGGGCGAACGCCAGCAGAACTGGCATCACGCACCATTTACCGCCTCTGCTCCGCCGTGTCCCCGAGGGACTCGTGACACAGCCCGAAAGCGCAGGGCTTCGGAAATACATCAGCGTGGCAATGAGCGTTGAGTCTCTCTGCACTCCAACACTTATTCTTTTCTTGAAAAGCTCAGTGTTAAAAAGAAATATTTGTCTGGAAGGGGAAAACATTTTACTGTTCCTCGTCTGTTTTTACAAATGCACACTTATCCTGGCAAAGATATCCACTGTCATTTTAAATGAAAACTGACTGAATGTTACAGCAGTTTAAAATTAACTTATACTGTAGTTAGGATTTATTGTAAGGCAGCTGGTTTTCATTCCTATTTTTTTGAAAAGGACATATGGATTATGACAGAGCCTATTAAATATCTTTGGAGGGTATATGGGAAGCTGTGTTTCTTTGCTATGAGTTTTGTCATCAAATTTCTGTCGGAACATCTTAGTCTCCCCTAGGCTTCCTACAAGTTAAAAGAAGATAGAAGCCAGAGAAATATTTATTCAATATGTTTGAAAATATAGTAGGGTGAGTAGCATTGTTTCCTAGATAATTCTGTCTTCTTTGTGTAACTAATACCTGAAATTACTCCATCTTGTTCTGTGCTTTTTTATTGCACGAGTTAATACTGTTGAAATGTTGAATGTGTTAGGCCGAGATCATCAATGTTTCGCCTCACCTTTGTGCTATTGGCTACAAGGGTTACAGCAGTATCTCCTGTAGAGATTAATGATCTGGCTAGCAAATGCTTTTATTATATTACTTGCTGTATCTAAAGTTTATGGCAAATATATTCCTGTCACTTTGTTCATTTTACTGTGTTATGGTAGCACTGTTTTCATATTCAGCAAAGCAAAGAGCCCTGAGAGAGAACACAGCTGTCGTGCTGTGCTCGCAACACTGCCTGGCAGTTTCAGTGAGCGGGTGAGTGAAAATAGCTTGTGGGTCTGAAGCTAGAAGGGAGATTTCTGGGCAGGCTGAATGCAATTACCTGGCTTGGAATTTGTTGAGGAAACTGTGGTTAGTGCCCCTCCTCTTATGAAAAGTTCTTGGGATCTTTAGCAACCACAATGGTCAAGATTTTAGGTTTTAGTTTAATAACTGGGAGATGTTCTGTACCTTTAATGCATGGGAGAAAGAAGAAGTACAGTTTGATATGTTGGTGTGTGTGTGTTTTAAATGCCATTTGATAGGCTTTAAAAGTTCTATGCCAGAGCAGCTCAGATGCTGTCGTATTTAGAATCTTATGAAGCAGAAATTCTGTTGGAAGAAGGTACTGTAAAATATTAAGATCTTTTGTTTATTGGCAGCACACATAAGCATTATAATTTTTACAAAGAAGAAAATTTAATTCTTTAATTTTATTAAATTGCAGAATTATTCTTGTTTGTACTATTGCAAAATCCTCAAGTGTTTCACAGTCTTTTTTACAGCTTATGATACTTGGGGTTACTGCCTGGTAATTAAGGCATTAGTTCTGCAAACACAGGCTTCACACTGTGCCTGTGAGTTGCTATTGTGATCCCTGCATATGTATTCTAAAGGCAATGCCCACTGACACTACAGACATATTTGTTATTATGAATTAGATTATTTTGACTCTTAACAGTTTATAGTGTAGTTATTGTATAAGAGAGGAAAAAAACATAGTTTTATTTTTATGTTCTCTTTAGGTTATTTGCAAAAATGGCAACTAAAAACACTTTCAGATATGACCACTTTTATTCTGCGTGCTTCTGAAACACAACAAACATGCCGTTTCTAAGGAAAAATGCAGCTTTCTGGGACTGACTTTTAAGACATGAATCAGTCTTAAGAAAAGAGATGATTAGAGAAGCATGAGGTAGTCAGAATAAAATTAGAGGCACTTACATTTTTTCTACTGTTGAAGTACATGAAGTTTCCTTGAAGATGAAGCATTAGCAAAAGATTTCATCACACTGACCCACTAACTACGACTCCTAACACTGATTACATGTGTGTGATGTGATCTGGAGACATAAATCAGACTACTGCTGACAAATACAATTAATTTTGTGATCACACACAAAACAACAACAACAACAACAACAAAAAACCCAGCATGCCTTTCTGGCACAATTTGCCCTTGCAAACAAGAAGGCACAGAAACAGCATGTCTGGAAACTTTTGCAAATGTAGCAACATGCTTCTGAAGAGCTAGTATGTGGAAATAGTTCTAAAATTTGCATGAAGAAAGAAAGCTTTATAAGTGAAAAAACTCAGGAATAGTAGTCTATGTATTTGATATGCTAAAAAGAACAGACTTTTAACCTATAGTCAGTGTAACGGCAGTGGAACAAAGTCTCTAAATTGCGTTGTTTATTTTTAAGGTAATGCTGTTCAGAATATTGTACTTTTCAATATTCGATTTTGGTGAAAATAAGTTTGTTGTTGCTGATGTTGTTATATCTGTGTAGGAAATTCATATCCACCAAAGATTCCAAAAGTCGGTTTTATCCTTAAAAGGTTCCCTCCTGTGTATCTCTCTCTCTCAGACATCAGTGATCCATCAGTTTTCAAGAAGGCCCAACAGATGCACTTTTGCTATGAACTCAAGAGATGGTGGTACCCTCTCCAGGTAAGTAAGTGATTAGATGATATCAAATCCTATGGTGTCTTTTGAGAGGCAAAGAGACTACTGTATGAAATACAGAAGGATGAAACAAGGTGTTTAGCTTCACGTTTTGCAGAATCCAGAGCAGAATATCTGCTTTCACCCCATCTTCATCAACACTTCCTTTTAAATGAGCTCCCCTATAGTGAAGAGACAACAGTTTATGTATTCAAAAGTAGAAATCATTTGGAGTTTTGTATTTAATAGATCAAAAAGTGCTAAAATATTTTACTAGAACACCATCAACTAATTCAGCACTCAAATGTATCTCAAATCCAAGCTCACCCAGGCTTTTTGGAGCTACAGCCACCATTGTTCCCTCTGTCATGAACAGAGCAGTCTGTGCTGAATGATGGTGATGGCAACTTCAAAAACGCAGGGAAAAACTGTAGCACTGCTCTCTTGAGCTGTGTTTGGGACAATGAGAAATAAAGTCTTGAAAACTTCCTTTGCTTTATCCGAAGACAAGTAAGACAGGTCATAGTTTTACTGGTGTGTCCATTTCACTGGTGTGCTAATTGGATGGTGTGCTCATTAGATGCAGTGTGTCTTGCAGCCTGCCTTTCCTACAAGCAGATTACTGTGTATCTCAGGAATTATGCTGTATATGGATGGAAAAAAAACAAAGACTTTGCTTGCTGACCAATACAAATTCTTCCTTTTTTTTTTTTTTTTTCCTTAAGCAAGTGGATATGTAAAAGTTGTATCAATTGGCCTCTTAGGAGGTTTTTTTTCTCAATTCAATGTTAAGGCTAGCTGTTGTACTTGCTAATTCTCATGGCAAAATAACATTTGTTCCACAAGACTCTTTTTTTCTTGTTTGACATTGGTGCTCCAGTGGGAATTCTATCACTCTTTGATTTAATTCTTCCAGATGTTTCATGCATCCTATTATGAGCCTCTTCAAAGAAGGAATAGTCAGTGGTCTAGAAAGCAGTTGCATGTTCATTGTTCCATGAGAGGTAATAATTTTATGCTAGGAAACAGGAGCAAAAAAGTGTATGGGTAGCTGAACATATATGTGTCTATATGTATATATATAAATCAGAAATAAAGAACTCCCTAAAATCTTGTCAGTTAAACCTGATGGAAATATACTACATATGAGCAGTAAATACATACATAAAAATACATTCTACTGAAGGTAACGGTATCCTTGGGAATCAAAGATTTAGGGCTTTTAACTTCTCCCCTTTCCACATAATGATTTGCTTTGTGCTTATGAAGGGGTGTTATTACAAAGAGGGGCAGTTTATTACACCTGAAAGCCATAATGTCCTCATGAAAGGTCCGGAGCATAACTATACCTCTCTGCTCACTCAAGCCTTAAAAATCACACGTATAGCAATCAATTTGTGAACTTTTCTAGACTGGCTATTTGTATCACTTACTGTCAGCATATTCAATGTTCATATCATTCCTCTCTTGCCACAATGCTTTTCTGTCATTGCCATGTAACTATTGTTTGAGGATCATTACTTTTTTATAATTCATTCATGACATCTAGCTTTGGGAGGGAAGCTTAATTAGCCACTTCTTAAATTATTTTTTTTAATTTAGCCACTTCTTTACTTATTTTTTGTGCCTTGGCTGTTCTTTCAGTTTGGAATCACAGCCTCATTTCTCCTCCTAAATGTTTATAGAGTACATCCAGCTACCCCTCATAATTCACTAGCCCACACAGGCTGAAATCATTGGGCTATATTTTAATTATTTTCAGAAGCCTCTTCAGTTTAAGCTACTCTTCCACTCAGGAAGCCTGGAAAGACACAAATGTCCTCAGCAAACACCAAAATTACGGCTCAGATTGCAAGTCATTACTAGCAGTCTGAAAATAACCTTTTTCTTTTTGTTTTGCCTTAAAAAGCCAAGCACAGTAGATATTTGATATAAGTTCTATTACACAGTCCTGCGCCTTTACAGTTTCAACAATATATTTCTAATGCTACTGTCTCCAGAACACAATGGGGCAGATTCTGCTGACTTAGATTTTCGTTAGTAGATTTGGTGAAATTCTATTGAATACATGGGATGAACATTGGTCTTTGGTCCAATATTTCTTGTGACCTGACCAAAGTAGAAATGCCCCTTTCCTTTGTATTTGGTACTAAAAGAAGAACAAAATGTGAATGACTGTAAAAGGAAATGCTGGAATTGGCGTGTTCAACCTCCATGGTGCTATTTACAGGCACCCTGTTCCAGTCTCCCAGGATATAAGTAGGACCTGCCTTTTGGTTAGTAGTATAAGAAGAGCAGAGGAACTAAGAACCCGAAGTATGAATATGTCACTCTAGAAAAAAAAAATCTATCCTCAAGACCAAAAAGTAAGTCTCTTGGCCCACACAAAATTTGCTATTTTAGTGCCACAACTGTGTTGAAAATTGTACTTGAACACTTTGCCAAAAGTAGTTTAACAGGAATTTACCTACCTTCTGTCAGTTTAATGTGATGAATAACAATCTTTCTGAAATGAGGTACGTGTACCAGGTGTATAAGTCCCTGTGGAAACAGAGCAGGAAGAAGGAACATTTGGATTTAACAGACTTTAAAGACCATTCCAAGAACAGCAGCTGGATAACATCTTTGGATAGCCCCATCTGGCAGTATGAGCCCAGTTTCTTACAGAAACATCACCAGCAAGTAACCCAACAAATAGATCAGCATTTTTCATCTGTATAGATTTGAGGCACTGAAAGTAAGATCTGAAGTTTATTTGTCATTACAAAATGTTTTGAGGCAGAAAAAAAAGCCAAAATCCTTTTTTTTTAAAAAAGAGGGACTGCACACTGGATTCCAGCAAAAAGTCAAGCTTTTGCATTGACAATTGTTGACTTGGATACAGGAGGAGACAACTGACTCCTTCCATGTGTAACTGTGGCAGTTAGATTGCTATGGTTTATTAGGTTCACAAGAACCGCTAGATCACAATCTGTAATTACTTGCACATGGCCATAGGGACCTCTTTGGTCTCCAAGACTAGAACATAATGCAGTCCAATGCCTACAGGTAGGACTAAAATGACTTTATAAATGCATAATTAGTCCCTAAGCAAAATAAGAAATATGGTCTTGTAGTTCAACATCTTTCCTTTTCAGTCACAAGTTATAATGTTCACTAAAGTGATCTAATCAGCAATAGAAGTTACACAAGAGAGGAAAATTCTGGATCAGAGGAGAATGAAATTCTGTAGTCTGAAGGAACTGCCAGTTAAGCCAAGTTAACACATAAGACCTTCCTGAACTCAAAGTTTACGGGTGCAACTCTTATTCCCACGGACTTTTCTGAAGTCAAGTTTCACACTCTGCATCTATAAAAATGTATCTTCTATTCACGGTTTGTGTGTACATATGTGTGTATATATACACATGGTTTGTGTGTGTATGTATGGTATATACTCATATACTGTATGTATATATGTGTGCATATAAATATAAGGGTGTGTATTGCATTAGAGCAAGTAATTTCACTTTTCAGTCCAGACGTTTTTATGAGGAGTTATCTATATTTCAAAACAGAAAGGTTACTGTCTCAGTAAGTAACGATGTTATAACTGTGATGATCAAATGGGATTAATGAGGCACAATCTGTAATTAATTCTTTTTACTAACTTTGTTTCACATTAACCTGTCACTTTTCGTAGCTAATAATGCTTTTGCTATTTAGCTCACGCAAAACCGATGTGATATACCTTGAAGTGATGTTTGGGTTTCTTATCAAATATCATATACCTCTCCTTATGGCAATAGCTGCTTATTTCTTTTGTTTCCTTTGTTATTTTCATCTCTTTTGAAGTGAGAGATACTTTTCCCAAAACCCAATACCCAATATCACTGAATGATTTGAAATACTACTTCTTATAATTTATCAATGTCCTGACGGCCCAAGTGTTTCAGGCTTCCATTTTGCTAGAAGAGAGGATTTTTTGTTGTTGTTTTCTGTTTGTTTATTTTTGCTTTGTTTGCAAGGGGAATGTCAGGCTAAATACTGACTGGGTCTGACAAGTACTGATGAAGCAAGAGGGGAAGGAGGAACATGTAGGGACAGGATCTTCCAAAAGGAAAAGCAGAGAATCAAATCTTGCCTAAGTGGATGATTTCTTTCTCGAGAAGAACATGCAGATCAGTAGCAGTGGTTCCCAGTCATCACCTGCCCTGAGTGTACTCAAGCTGGTCTTGCTCTTCTATGTCAGCAGAGGTTTCTTTCCGGCTCTGTGAGAAACAGGATGACCCAGTGTGAACTGAGTAGGGGGTAAAGTGAGTGACACAACGATTCAGCAGTAATTCTGTGTTTCCTTGATTTTGTCAGTTTAAAGTTGACCTCTTAACATTAATGTAGATTTTGTCATTTATTTTTTATGCCTGGTGTATCTACCTTAATACGGGGACAACAGTTCATGCTGAGTGTTTTATACATAATTTATATCCCATACTAAAATCCTTTGTACTGTTTTAAGGGTTATAAATTCACTTCAGCCTAGCGGATACGTTAATGCAAAACTCCTGGCCTGCACATTTTACTTGATGTGAATTGCCTATGATTTTCCATGCTAGACATTTTGCCAGCAATATATAAGAAAAGACTTACAGAATGTATCCATGAGCAATAATAAAGGCCGCCTTTCTGGGAATATTCACATCTCTAATAGTAATTATGCACCAAAAGTTTGGATTGGATATTTATTATTATCCATGAAGCAGCGTTATTTCCAGGACTTGTACAACATCCAAGGTTGTGGTTGTAGAGAAGTGTAACCACACTATATCAAATTTTATTGCACTCTGTCATATCAACTTAACAACATATTGAGAGTTCCATTATATTTTGCCTAGTTTATTTACACCATAGCTAATTGAGATTAACCTACTATTATGATACAGAACATCATCATAGTAATATTCCATTGGATTCTGAGAAGTTAGCACTGTGAAATCATGTACTTCGTCATCACCACTGTATTTTTTTGGTCTTCCTATCTTTGCATTTTGAAATTATTGATTAGGAAGCTTCCTAGGCATGAAAAGCATAGTCCTATCCCCCAGGAACCTTTACTTTTTGTGGGGTGATTCTACAGACTTGTTTTCGATGCACTTTGGTTTTCAGCAGATTTTATGACTAGCCCACGAAGTACAATGTGATATAGTGAAAGAAGAAAAGAAACAAAAGGTTGAACAGAGCCAAGAGAGAGCAGTAAGCTCTTTCCATAGCAGGTATAGTTGCAACACAAGTTCTACAACAGGAGCTGGCAGATGTTTACCTACATGTATTGAAATATCATTTCTGTCAATATTAAAAGAAAGATGAGACATGGCTGGACCTTTGTCTTGGATTCATTAGTGCTTTATGTGCTTTATTTAGTGCTTTATGTGTACCAACACAGTCATTTGAATACCCGGATATTGCTTTCTCCTGTGAGAATTTGAATTCTCTGGGTCTCCTGTGCAGGAGCTCCTCTGTGCCTGCGGGCTCCTAAGGGAGCATTTCCCATGTGAAGACTGTCACTGTGCAGACCTGACCTGAAAGAGGGAGGTGAGGTGGTGAATAGCCAACACAACCTGGGGTAGGAATACAGAAAGACACAGTAGACTAAGCTGAGTTGTGTGCAGCTGTTTTGGTCATGTTAAGAACTTCCCCTTGCAACAGAAGCTAGAGTAGACCTCCTGCTGCTTCAACTTCTGCAGTAGCTAGGCGGATGGGAATTGGAGCACTGTTATCAAATCTCTGTTGTCAGCCAGCTTCCCACTCTTCCAGGAACTGCTTAGTATTGCATGGGATTACAGCCTGTCTGGGTCCATGGGTTTTGCTTGTTGATCCCCAAGCCCTGTGCCTCAGCAACAGGCTGGGACACCCGTTTGGTGCTACAGAGCCAGCACTCTTCTCCTGGAAAGGGACACGTGATGTAGCTAGCAAAACAGCAAGGGAAATTCAGGAAGCCAGAGCTCCATTACTGAAGTTACAGTTTCTCTTGAAAGGCTGCAAGGGATCTTTAAGGTTTAAAATAAGCTGTCAGAGCTTCAGTTTTACACTCAAATAAAATAAAACAAAAACAAAATGAAAAAGGGATTTCCTTATGGACACGGCTTCTCCTGAAACCACATGGGATCTTTGATCAAACACAGCATCTAGAGAAATTATTATGTACAACATTTCCAGGAGGCCCCAAACTTCCCTTGGCAGCCTCTCATCCAGGTGCTTACCAAACCAAAGGCACCTTTATTTCATTCAGACTCTCAGCGTCGTAGCCCACGGTTGCGAGTGCAGACCCTTAAGAAACATATAAATCTACTGTGTAAGCAGCACACAAATATGCCCAATGTTATATGTACTTCATCTTGTAATAACACGTACACAGAAAAGCTGTAATTTAGCGTATGGTTAAAATAATACTGCTGTGTTTTCCGGGGAAATTGTTTGTTTGTTATTTGTTTTTTTTCCAAAGCACATTTGTTAAGGTTGTTGTAACAGAGTCAAAATGGATTTCAGCAAAGAGTTAGATATTATTGAATTCTTTGTGACTGCTTTGATTAATCACAGATGTGCTAATCAGATTTTTTCAATTTCTTATTAACTACAGTACCTTTTTTCAGGACGTGTTTTTTCTTCTTTGCTGGTGATAATGTAAACCTGAGCTGAAGGCTGGCTTCATTCCAGCCTTGGCAGCTTTCAGTAACTGTGCAAAGGAACAGGTAGCCTCTGGCTCTTTGTTTATTTTAAAGTTTCTGTGATGATTGCAATCTGGCAGTAAGAAGACAGATCCAGACCTTATTTTATACAATTGTTATAACACAGGGAAATTTTGTGAAATCCCTTGAAGGGACTGATGACACTGGATGAAGTTCCTCTGTCATTACACCGCACCAAAAGACAAATAAGATGAGAATCTGTCCTGTATGTTTAGGAAGAACTCCCCCGAAAATTAATTAAGACCTAAGGTTTTAACATGTCACCAAATTGTATATATTTAAGAGATAAAAGGAAGAAATGACTTTGAGGTTACAGTCAACACTTAAGTTAATTTAAGTCAATTCTGTTTATTTTACTTACAGGCAGTGAGAGGTATCAGATTTCAGCACATCACACACCTGCATCTTCAGGGTTTGTTTGCTTTCTATCCCATGACTGCATTCAGGAGACAATAGAAACAGTCACTAAGAACACAATATATTCTAAACTAAAATGAATGAAAATTCACATCTCATTTTCTAGAGTTTAAATAAACACTAGACACCCTGGGGGAAAATTGGGTTATTGCAAACAGTCCATAGTTGTGCCCTCAGGTTGCACAGAAACTGCATTAGTTAACATTGAGGCCTGACCAGTAAGTGCTGTTGTTTTGCCACTGGACTGCTGATGCAAGTCAAGTTGACACCTTTAGGTTTAGGTATTCCTAGTTTAACCTCAAATTCATGATTTTTTTTTTCAGAACACAAAATATGTCAATAAGCACCTGTAAGTTTTCATTTGTCTCTCCTCAAATATCTTATATCACAGAATCACACAGTATCACAGAACGGTTGAAGTCGCAAGGGACCTATGCAGACCATCTAGTCCAACCCCCCCGGGATATATATCACATATCTATCATATATATATATTTCATATATATATATGAGAATGTAGATAAATAGATATGAAAGATCTATGATAGATGATATAGATAGATATGATAGATATCTATCATGTACCTATCACTTATATACATATATATATGAGATATATGAGATTTGACCACCCAGTGTTGGTAAGAGCATTTTGTTTTCATGAAGTTTGAAGTTCGTTGAGTGCACAAGGGTTCAGACAAACAGGAGGGCAGAGGTTCACACTTGTGAACATCTCCACAACCAGGAAAGTGGGTGCAAATGTGTTCACATGAACGGGGAAGAGTGGGAGGAGCAGACGGAAATGTCCTTCACTTTTGCTTTCATTTTTTTTTTCTTAAATGCAAGTGAGCTCCATACCTCAATCCAAATATGATTCCTCAGTTCAGCTTTAAAAAAAGTTTAAAAAAATATAATGGAACTTGAG
Source organism: Tinamus guttatus (assembly GCF_059628265.1). NCBI lineage: Eukaryota > Metazoa > Chordata > Aves > Tinamiformes > Tinamidae > Tinamus > Tinamus guttatus. The sequence goes on from NW_028288620.1 coordinate 2,744,360, forward strand.
ATAAAAATTGTAGAGTTCTCAATATGTTTTATAATGAGGTCTATCCAGAGGAGACTTTCCTGTATTTATCTTTCCATTTTAACTGAAGGTTAAGAATCTAATAAATCTCTCCAAGCAGTCCCCCTTCATCTCATAGACATCTTGAAGGGTATCACTTCGTTCCTGTGGCATGTAACTAGCAACTAATGACCGCACAAATGCTTCCTAAAATTCTCTGAATGCTGTTGTTGCTCTTTCTGCCTCTGCTATTTTCCTTTAAATTAGTCGAAAGATGGGAAAAAACACTTAAGAGTAGACAGAAGAAAAGTGCTTTAAAAATTATGACTATCAAATTGCAAAGGGCTCCCCAGGCACTGTAAAGTTTCCAGAAATATACATATGAAGATTCCCCTCTCAGATCTTTCTTTTTAATTTCTTTAAGCTGGGGATTGAGTGTCTACTGACACTCAGTGATGAGCATCTACTTACATGAGTGTCTACTTAGAAAGGAAAGCTTTGTTTTCTTGACAGGAAGGACAGGAGACCAAGTCCTATAACACCCATGGAGATCCAGGATCAGTAAGGCAAAGCAGCCTCCTTGCAAAAAGTGGTCTCTCTGGACTCCCTTGACTTTTGGTACCACGGCTTTCCTCAAAGACATTCTGCCACCTGCAGCTAATGACTTGGAGTAGGACCTGCCACTTGTTTGAGAGATGCTATTTGAGTCTTCTGCTTCCTCCTGCTCTAAAATATTCCTTAATTTTCATATCTCAGGCTCTTACTTTGTAGAGGTGCTGTGAAAGACCTGCTGCAAGCATCCAGGCAATCCGCATGTATTGAAGAGCAACCTCTTCTTCTGTCACGACTGTTTAGACTGTTCACTTTCCTCTAATTAATATGCATTCATCAGTCCAAGTCTTTAAGACCCAAAGAGAGAATACAATTACATAAAAAGGAGCTTCAAAAGCAGAGTTGCTTAACTATTTTTTTTCTACTGGAACCTGCTATGACTTGTACTGCAAGATATTTTCATTTCCTAAAATGCAGGACAAAGAAGACAAGAGGAACAGTTTGTGATGAAAACATGCAGCTCATTTTTTTAAAGTTTCAGTTTAAAAACAGACCAGAAAGGAAATAGTTAGCTAGTATGCAGTAATTTGTCAGTCTTACCACCATAGGCAAAAAGTGGCCTTGCTCTGAAATTTAGGACAGTTTTCTTTGTTTTTTTTTTTTTTGCAAACAGAGAATAAGGATGTTCAGATTTGAAGATCTTAGGTTCTTAAGAGAAACAGACTTTCTAGAGTTATATCTACCTGTGTCTGATTTTCTATCCAACTGAAAAAATTGAGAGACTTGCATCTTCCATCTCTTCTCCAACTTCTATGTTGTGATGAAACATCTAATGCAAGCTCAGACCTGGCTCTTTGAGTTTCCAGGTGAGAAGTGGCACATTTCAGTGTTGTGTTTAAAATACTGAATCCAGTGCAAGCTTTAGTTTCTAGTAAATATTTTGTTAAAGATGCTCAGAATGGGAGGTTGAGGAGGACCACTTACCTAAACAGGAAAAAATTATAACGTTCAAGCCCAGGGTTTGAGTTCAAATATACCGAATTCAAAGCTTTGCATTTTATGTAGGTAATAAAAAGAGTTTGGCCCCTCTTTCAGCTCTCTTACTTAAGCTTGAAACTTTTATCCTGACAGAAGTAAAAAAGAAAAATTCTGAACTTTTTCTCACTCTGGGGATATTCCGCAGATGCCCTTTTCCAGGGTCAGAAGTTAGCTGAGTTTTTACATGGAAAGATCTGAAAAAAAATAAGGACCAGAGCAATACAAGATGATGCCCAAAATTTTCAAATGTATATAGAAAGGCCTCCCCCTTGGCTCTATAGCTGGTTGTTTACCAGTTGATTATGAGTCTTTTATTATTATTCCTAGATTAACTGAATGTTTTAGTACTATCAGTGATGGATGATATTTTTCTCAATCTCTTTTACCTCTGCTGTGCGGGGAAGTCATCCGCTCTGTACAAAGGTTATACCCTGTTAATTATTTATGAGACAGCAAGAAGACCAATGGGACTTTTGCTTGTCCTTCTGAAGAAATAATGAGACCATTACAGTCTATTTAACACCATGAAAAACAATATCCACAGGTGACCTTTCAGAATCATTGCCAAGTTGAATTTATGGGCATCATATGCTCTCCTCAAGTAAGAATATCAAAAGAAGCTTTATGTTAAATTGCTACCTAAAATGGCAACAGCGTCCTGGGGTTTGAGGATAATAAACTCTTTTCATTTTCGTTTTCTTTCTTTATTTGTTTATTTGTTTATTTGTGTTTAAGTGAGTGAATCTTTCTCACAGACCAGATCTGAGAGCTAGCTTTGCTTTTTATTCTTTTTTCTTTAGTTCTGGGAGCCTGCTGAATACTTTGAGTATGTGCTGTGATATGACAGAAAGATAATAACTGAGATATTGCCATGTCTGTTGAAATGGTCAAAACATCTGCACTTGGAGAGAAATTCCAGAATTTCTTTCCTTCAGCTGCACAGTTTTTCTTTTCAGTCCCTGAACCAAAGCTGAGTCTTTAAAAGCTGAAAGCATTTTTAGTAGTACTTATCCTCTTGGTAGAAAATAATGAATAACCTCACTACCATCAACTTCTACAATTAAAAACTAACTTTTATCTAAACACGGTTTGGATAAAAAAAACGTTAACTGTCTTGTGGTGCCCCTCCTGCCCTATGTGGTGCATTAGCCATTGGTCTGTGCTGGAGCAGAAACTGCAATTCCCCAGTTCCAGCTGTCCCTGCTCCTGCTGGCTGCTGTGCTCCTGACCCATCCACCCATCCTGCACCAGCACCCCATGGGAAAGGTGTGTGAAGCCTCAGCAAGCACCAGGGTGTCCTGCTTGGTGCTGTAAGCACAGCGGTTGCATTAGCTGCAAATAATGGTAAGAAACTTGCAGAATGTAATTGACATCTATGGGGGTGGGTTCTGCAGAAATGTTTGTCTCTTCTTCCTATTGAACAGTTTGAAAAACCCACACCTTCTGAAAAGGAGGTGTTTATTGAGCCCTTAGCCTTCACAAACCTAATGTGTTTCACAAATAAACATTCACAATGGCCTGAGGATAGAGTTACCGGATTTGGCTTTAGGGCAACAGGGGCTGTATTCCTGCTAGCCCTTCACAGTTCAGAAGCTAGAATAACTACTCTGTATGCCCTCCCATAACTCACTAGCGGTAAGGAAATTGTAGGATTAATCATATTATAATCTTCTTTCTCTACTTTTAAAATTCATGAACTCTGTATTATAGATTTCTTTCTTTCTTTAAAATCCCACAGTAAATGAACTGGAGACTGCATACAAATCAAATATTAAATGCTGTAATATCTGAGATCACCGATAAATCCTGAGAACAATGTTGGCCACTCTCCAACTCAACAACACATAACCTGTATATTTTTTTCAGTGCACTTTCAGAACGCTGTTAAATTTAGTATAGTTTGGCAGTCTTATACATATCCTGTTTTCAAGTAGTTGGCAGACATTTAAAAAAAAATGAAGTAAAAAGTTGTTTTTTTTTTTTTAACATGAGCACAATATTTGTGGACTGCTTTTAAGGCCCTCCCACATTCAACCTTTCCTTTCCACTTTTTTGAAGAATCGGACACAGCGTTTGAGAAGAAGAGCCAATGTTTGAGGAACAGAATATCTGTCCAAATGGTTTCATCAGAGTTTTTGCTATTGGTACGTAGAAGCCCTGCTGACAAGAAGCAGATTCCTCATTTCCTGCTGTTCTGCATATAAAAGGATCAAAAATGAAGCTCTCATCTTTGCTTCTGTCACTAAGATCTGACTTCATCCTCCCATCAAGTGATCTCTTCCTTAAGTTCCAATTTATCACTTTGATATTCTACTGTGAAAGCAACTCCTTTCAGGAAGAAAAAGACCCACACAGACAATCAAGTTTTGTCCATTCATTTTTAAAAGTTGAAGAAAAGTCCTAGTCAAAAGTCTTTAGCCCTGTATGCCCAAAGGACATCAGAAATAGCTTATAAGGAGACACTGAATTGGGGAAGGAGTTCTGTGTGTTTATTTTAGAGTGACCACCACAAAGTACAGGTTCTTCAGAGGCCCCCTCCAGTTCCTGCCTTGCTTTTTTAAGCCAGCGTTCCCATCAAATAAAATACTGTATTTTTTTTTTTTTAATCTGCCAGAGTTTGCTTCCAAAGAACAGGGAGCTGTTCTGTCTTAGCCACTTTTTCTTCCTGAGTAGCAGATACACACTTCTGGTAATTGAGTTCATCTGTTTTCCTTTTGGCCCCTTCTTAAGTTTTTAAAGGAAGTCCTGTTTAGGAAAAGGTTGGTGCCTGCTCCTAGGGATCCAGAATTTGAGGGAGCTCCAATTGCAAGGGCTTCCTCTGGCTCCTGAGGACAGGTGCTACTTGACACATTCTTAAATTATTACAGAAAATATGGGTGAGGTGTTAGGTTAAACATGATTTCATTACCTATATTTTATAGTCCAAACAGATTGCTGGCATTTACTTTAGAAGGAGGCCTGCCTCAAACGAGTTTGCGTTGTGTTTTGGATGGACATGCTGAATCTTTTTGACAGTAGGATGATTCTTACAAAAAAAATTACTTAAATAGGCATGGCATTATCAGTATGTATATCATGAGTTTCTGTTGTCAGGCTCCTTTGCTTACGCCTGTCAGCATGGCCAACTTCATAGAGATGTCTAGCAGCTAGAAGTAGGGGAGCACTTAATGAAAGGCTTTCCGTTCTTTCATATATTCATGCATTATTAATTCAGGTGAGGCCTTTCTATACCGACTCCTTAACATATTCCAAGCGAGGGTAATCATCCCGAATCAGGATTGAAGAAATAGAGATTGGCTGAAAATCAGGAGAGTTTTTAAATTAGATTTTGAGGATCCCATTACTTTCTTCGTGGCTGTATCTTGCCCTTGTTGGTTATTTTACCTTCTCTGTTTTGACTTCTGGAACCTAAGGCAAGGATAATATCTATTCTTCTTTTATCTATAAAAATATAAAATGTTGACATTTCTAAATTTCCACATTTTTTAATAAGTTACAAAATACAGTCATTAAAGGAAGGGACTAAAATTGACTTATATATGAAGTTATAGTTTGCAATGTCACTAGCAAATATAATTTGTGTTCATAATTTCACATTTGAATGAGGCTCTAATGTGGACCTCAGGCTTTCATAAGCTAAGAAAAGATAACTTTCCAACAGATATGAATATATGATACAGATATAACACAGTGTGACAGCAAAAGGAAAGTGTAAAATTGGTTTCAAGAATTCAGCATTAGTCTCGTAGGAGTTAGTAATGATAGCAAGACTTCAGTGATTAATAGCAGTGCAGAAGCTATGAAAGTCTTTAGAGATATGCCAATAGAAGCAGGAATGACAAGGATAGTGGAAGCGCTGTAACTTCTTAAAATGGGTCTTAAATTATTTCATTCTCTCAGGCTACAGGAACAGGATCCAGTAGATAACGCTCAATACATAAGCCCGGATCAAATCTCCTTGCAGCAGCAGTGTACAAAGGAGCAGAGAATGAGCAGTTGAAAGTGCGCTGACCATGCATAGAAGAGCAGGCACTTGAAAACCCAAATCTACTCTTTTTTGAACCAAGAGTTTTGTTATCGATGTATAGGTGATGCAAAAATCACTCCTGAGGATTGCCCTATGCATCTACAGCATTTTAAATAGGAGCATTTTAAATAGAAGAGTTAATGTGCTGGAGATCAAGTGCACCATAAGCCTATCTGTGGTGCTCTGTGGAGTGAGATGCAATGTTTCCTGAGCCAGGGAAAATAATTATAGCTCCTCCATAGCAGCATGTCACCCATCCTAATCAATCCTGATGCCCAGAACTTCACTACACTGAGATAGAGCTGCTTCTGGCATACCTGCATCTTATGGTATGAGTATTATTTGGCATATATATGTGGCGTGTGAGTATAGTCCTAAAGAAAAATTCTTCCATGGGTTCTTGCCTATGTTTACTGGGTCAAAATCAGCTGTGGTGCTTGCAAGTTTTTACTGGTAGAATTTTGCCCCCAGAAGCAAATTCTTTCACAATTTTGAAGCCAGAAAGAGTTGGGAAAGGCTGTGAAGTGTGAGGAGCTTTTGCAGACCTTTTAGTGGCTTCAGTGAGACTACACAGTGGCAGGTGAGGACGGATCACAGCTCTTGAATACTTAGTTATAAGGGCAGAGGGAGGATATATGAATATAACAGCAGTGCTTGGCATCTACTAAACTGAATGTTCAAAATGGCTAAGAACAATGCCAAGTCACTGAAGCCAAAATTTCTTGAGGGGAAATAAACATTTTTCCACTGTCTTTTTTTTTTTTTTCTTTTATAACAACTTTTGCGAATCTTTTGGCTGTAGTAGCAAAACTGTCTAGAGGAAAAAAAAAATGCTAAGTCCTTCAGTTTACACTCTGGCATAAACTTTTTAAACCTTGACTGTCTTTATTACATTCTGAACTAAAGCATTTCTGCTGAATGCAGTGATTTATTTATATTTTTGTTGTTTCTGTTGGCATTTTATGTTCAGACATTTTTAAGTACTTAATGTAAAATAAACTCACACGTAGATAACTTTGGAGAAGTACAGTATTTTAAAAACCACATGTTTACAATAAAACAGTGAGAGCTTTGAAATCTAAGTTAAACTCAGGATGAAGCTAGCAAGCAAAAAAAAAATAGAAATGTCTCTGTGCTCATGAGTTTGATTCTGCCTAAGTTGGGCCAATTTTTTTTCTCATCAAAAATTACTTGAATCTGGGCTTGCTTCGTTAAGTCAATGGAGATACTTCAGATGTATACGTTTCTCAAGGAAAGCAGAATCAGGAGCTCTGTGTCCACTTTTGGTTTATGTGATGGATGATCCCCGAATTTGAAGATCTTGGGTCACATGGATAAAAGACAGCCATCTAGGACTGACAGTTTCTATCCTATCCCCCAATTATTCTCCATGCTTCTAGCCTTACTTCTTGTAATCCCAGGCTCTTCATGCCTTTGAAAGTCTTTCTGAGCAGAGAGGGAAATTTAAATGGAAGTCTTTTACTGGCTACGTTAAAATACATTACAAAATAAGTAACGTGCAACACTGGGCTGGTATGGAACAGCCTTTCTTCTCCTTACATTTTTGACATGTGTATTGGCATTTGGAGGTAAGAAAATTGCTGAAAATGATAAACATTGTTTATTTGTAGGGAAATATAAACTGAGCTAATGTGCTCTGAAGATTTCATACCTTAATTACATTTTAGCAATTCGGTTCGGAAATGAGAGAAAAAGGTTTGTAGCAGCTTTAAAGATGCCACACATTTTTTTAGGCACTCTAATAGAATATCTAGTAAAAGATATATTTAGTGCACAAATCTCCTTATTTTAATTTCTATTGTCTAGTTCATACAAATTAGAGTTAAATGACTGGAACTTCAGCTTGTGTTTTCTGTTATGGCCACTTGAGGGAATCAGTCTGTAGCTGTGGTCCATAATTTTTGTTTTTACACTAAGGGAATAAGAAAAATTATATTTCTTGCAGAAACTTTTCCAACTTTACTTCATCGTTAAAGACATCACAAAGCACCGTCTCAGAAATAAATTACTCTCTCCCTACTAAATATCCAGGAAGGGAAAAAAAAATGTTGATAAATGAGAGTCTTGGGAGTTGCTAAGTGAGGTCCCTGCACACAATTTATGATCATGCACTCTTGGACTTCAGAATGATTAATACAGCTAATTCTCAGTAGAATAAGAGCTGTTTTAGCCCAGGAGAGAACTGTACGTTATTGTTTATAGAAGCAGATAACATCAAAGTGACCCACTGCTTGTGTTAAGCAAATAGAGAATTCTGGGTCAGTGCAAATTAATCCTTAAGGAGTAAGAAAAAGTTCTTAATGACTACTAGATCAGTGTGTTATCACTTTTCATGCGACTGAAAATGCTAGAACTGTTAATGAGAATTACAAATGGCCCTGCTCACCCCTGCACGCGGGCAGCTGTCTGTTAGCAAAGTCTCCATTAAGCAGCCTGAAGAACTGTATGGGGCAAATTTGCTAATGAAGAGGATTTGGCAATTTTATGAGAACTATTTCAAAATTTTCTTTTGCAACAAATATACACAAGCGAGGGAGTGTTTTACGCTATATAATCAGCCATGTGAATTGAGGGCTTTCAAATTATATCTTCTCTTCAGGTAATAAAGGCTTTATTTTGCAAAAGTAAACTAAAGGGTTTATTTTCAAAAATAAATTAATTGAATTTACCCATGAAGTCAGTAGGGGGGAAAGTCTTGCTGCTTTACTAACAAGTGTCTATTAAGCTGTGTTTTTCATTCAAAGACAAGGAAATCACACATTTTAGCTTTGTTTGAAAGGAACAGGCTGTATTTCACGGACTCATGGTACCAGCAAGTTAATGAAAAATTGCCTTAGAAACATTATTATGTTCCCTTAAAGTATGATTTAACTACTGGACCACAAGAAGGTCTAAAACATAAAATTCCTTTTTCTTTTCTTTCTTCAGGGGCTGTTCATGTTTTATTGGTAATGATTTGTGTGCTCCTGAGCATACACCAACACATTATAATTCTGTTGTAATACATCTAATGTGATCTGTGTGCCACGTTATGGCATGGGACAGAATTGTTGACAGGAAAGGGGTTGGAATAGGTTGTAAGGATACAGTGACGCTGTAAGCTATGGGCTCATGAAATGTGCTTGTGTAGTGAAAGGCGAAAGCCTCCTCAGTCTCTATAAGTAGGTCTGTGTCTGTTTACATAGTATTATAAAGCAATGTGCATACGCACTCTGTGGTCAAGGTAGCTATCCCAGTATATCCCCTGTACAATTTCTTACCTTTTAATTTTTTTTTCAAAATGATGTGTCACCAAGAAACTTAAACTATTTAGACAATTTTCAGGTCCTCTGATGGATGGTATTCTGAAATAGCTGTTGTCATTTAGCAATACTTATAAATACATCTCGATACTTCTCAGAATATTTGGTCATGAAAGCAAGCATTTTGCAGAATACTGTAATGGGCTTCACTTCTACCCCTTCATGGTGAGGGGTCATCTTTGCCTGTGAAGTCACTGATGTGAGCCAAGGATATGAAATTCCCCCATGTACATGCAGAGGAGAGATGTTTGCCTTTCCTAGGACCCCAGCTTTTTTTCCCTCCCTATACTGATATTCCTACACGGAAGATCCCCTGACCCAGGAGACTGGATAAGGTAGAGCTGTAGCAAATTTGGTGGGGTTTTTTTGCTTGTTTTTGATTTGTTTTCTAGTAGCAAACTTCCCTGAAGATCTGAAAGATATATATATATTTTTTTTTTTTTTTTTTTTTGGTATAAGCCAGGGTGAGTTGTAGCCCCAACGGCTCTGTGTGGCATCTGGTAGTCCTTCTTGAGCAAACTGGTCAAGGCTTTCTAAGGATTGCACACAGGGGTTCCAGGCGCTTGCAAAAATACATAGTGGGAAAAAGTTGCTGACTTCTGAAACGAGCATCTTTTCCAAGGACACTTTATTAGCAAGAAAAAAAAAAAGAAGAAACCACACCTTCCCTCCCTCTCCATAGCCCTTCTCTTTTATTTGCTTCAGAAATTTAAAAAATCAGCTCTTTTTTTAACCATGATAAATCAGTCACCTGAGCAGGAGGGATGTTACTGGAAGCTGTACTGGCACAAGTTGCCCACCCTGTTGTCACTGTCCTATCTCGCTTTCGTGCCTGCTGCCCTACCATTGCTTACCAAACCATTCATATTTAACCTTTTTTAATCTCCACAGAAGTCAGTCCCTCCTGCCACTTAATTAGCCTTGATGTTTCTCTCTGAACGCTCTGCAGTTCGTGTACATTTTTTGCTGGTAATGTATCCAGAATGAAACTTAGTGTAATGGGTACAGAACAGAGCTACAGTGTAATGGGTACCCAGCAAAAAAAAAAAAAAAGAAAAAAAAAAAACTTGCAGACTTTGATAACTACTGTGTAGCAAAGATAATTTATTAAGTTTATGTTTAAAAAGGCAAAATATGTAATTTTTCATTAGGGGATAAACTTTTGAAATCTTTGACCTCTACTGTAATTCCTAGAAAAGAGAGGGACAAAAAGAAACCACTGTGAGCAACTGAGTATATTTCACGTCTATGGGGTCATATCTGCCTCTCAAAACACTGAGAATGGAGCTATTAAAATGCTCGGCAGGATTTCTTGATGCCTGGTTCGTCTGGTTCACCCTTTCTAACATCATACTAGTATTATGCAGTGCAACTGGCTACTCTGACAGCTTTCATGATGCCGAAGTTTATGGCAACTGTAAATCTATTAAGCCACAATTTGCACTTAATAAAATGAAACAGCAAGCAGTTAAATGAAAGCTCAGTTCTAAGCTGGAGAACATTTTTCAGGAAAAGTCATTGAGACTGCCTGTACTACTGCTGCCTTCCTTTGAGAAATTCAATCGTGCTGATTGAGGAAACCTGGAGAGAGTTGACTGCTCCTTCCTTCAGTTCATAATTGCCCCGTAGACCATTTAATCATCTGGAGATGAAACAAAGCCTGTGCTGTGGAGTCCCGGAAGCCAAGGAATGCGCTTATCAAACGCTTCCGACCCGCGACGCATGGCTAGGAGCTCATCTCCGCGCTGCTGAGCCGTCCTGCTGTCAAAGCAGCGCGCTGAAGGCAGACCGGCTCTTCCTGTTGTCACTACGGTGGCCTTCCTGAGTGCCTTTATTTTATTACACTAAGGACTCTTCAAGCCAATTTTCCAGGAACTGAGTTGAGAGCAGAGAAAGGAGGTCTCTCTGCTAGAGAATGCAGACAGGCACAGAGACACCCGCCAGCACAAGAGCTATTTGATGCCCTCTTGAGAAGGAGAGATAAGCAGCGAAAGTTAAATAAGAGCAGCGAGGATTTATTGGCTCCTGTAAAACACGTATCTCTGTCATCTTTGAAATGACATTCTTCATACGCCCAGGGCTGTCTGTGCTCCGCATTGCTGCGTGGACAGTCCTGTTTCGTAGATGAATAGTCTGGTCAGAAACCGCGTGCCCAGTTTCATTAGCTAGGGAAAAAAGAAAAAAAAAAGCCTGGCAAGCGGAGGCACTGAGAGCTTGCAAACCTGATCCATCATACTAATTGGTTTGGAATATTAGCCTTTAGTTGAGATTTGAAATCCATTTCCTCCTGCATATAGGCAATTTGCCTAACAGCTTAGGCACTATACATAACCACGTAAAGCTTGACATGCTGCCCTCGACTCCTCGCTCGTATTTTCTGGGATACACCAGAAGAACGCAGCATTCAAAATGGAATTGCAAGAATGGCTTTTCACCGGGCGGGCTTCTTTAGACCGCGAATCTTTCCCCTTCCTAAACTGTTGTGAGGAGGAATTTTTATAAGGAGCTTTAATTCACAAAAACACTCACTGCTGACTAATGCGTGCCAATTAAGTTCAGTTCATTGAATCAACAGTTTCCTGTTACCTGTTCCTTCAGGTAGAACAGCGGCTGATACCCCTGCCCTTTCCCAGGCTTCTGTGCAGGGACCTTTCCTGCCTGAAAACAGTGGGGACACCTGTTTTCTGAGCAGGGAAGGCCAGCACCTGAAATCTTAGGAATGGGCCTGCTATTGAAGACAGGGTGCTTGATAAGGCAGCCACTGTGATAGGCAGCGGAAATTTGATGATGAAAGGAGATGCCTAATAGATTAATCTGGTGTGATTTGCCAAAACACAGAGTTTTCTGGAAGATTATCCACACTCGCAATAGGAAGCCCTTTGTTTTGTAAAAGTCCCCACTTATCATGGCATTCTTTATCTCAACAAGAAACATAATGGTTTACTTGTTTACATGCATGGCAGATATATTCAGAGCTGGGCTTAGGAACTGTGAACTCCTTTTCATTTGAAATGTTTCCAGCAGGCAGGTTATTAGCTGAGGGGGAACAAGCAGTTGGACACACATAAAATTTAAATCTGCCTTGCTTAGATTGGCAAAAATGAATGTTATTTCATCCACTGGGAAAATGTTTTACTTCCTGCTCAAATACTTTTGGAAGAAAATCACAAGCTCATTTGTAGCCATCATATATGTATGTATATATTTTTTTAGAGTTAAGTGGTGTGTCTACAGAAACGCATTTGTTACTGTATACCAGTTATTTTCCACTAATATTAATTATTTTATTAGTTTGTCTTTACTTCTTCAATTTTACTTTGCTTACTATAAAATGTGACTGATGGCTTTACATTATTTATCCTGAATGTGTGGCTGGAATCTAGCCCTTGATGTACCTTGGACAGAATGCTTTGGTTTCTGGAATTGATTTTTAAATACCTTACACATCCGGGACTGCAGAACTACCAAAGCACTGTGTTCCTGAACTCTGAAAATAAACAAAAATTACCATGTTAGAAAACAGCTTTATTAAAGCGCTTTTTAGCTATCTTCTCTCAACAGCACTTTTCTTATCATGGAATATTAAGCTTTCTAGATACGCGGTGTAGATGCTGTATCACTGTGTGCACAGCGACAACGCTCATTGCACTGGAGGAGCTGGAGCACCCAAAACCAGAGGGTTTGAGCCTTTTCTCTGTGCTCCCAGGCAGCAGCGTTGTGTGTGCACTGCATAGGCTTTAAATTTGCTGCAGAAAAAGTTAGTTTCCATATCGGAATAACTACTTGGTGGGGGGTCACTTCAAAGAAGAGTAAAAGAAAGAAGAGGCGAGTAAGCAAGCTGCTATCCCTGATGCCGTAGAATTGGTTATATGGACCTACCTCAGCAGCTCGCAGCAGCCAGCACGAGAGAAAGGAAGGAGCAGAAATTATAAAGGGGAAAATGGGGCTGGAAATCTGATAAACCCATCAAAAAGAATAGATCTCCAAAGAATTGTCTGTCTAGACCAGTGGACGGCTACAAACCAGAGTTAGTGGCTCATACAAATGCTTACAATGTAATGAAAAATTACCATCGAGTAATACTTGGCACTGTTTGAAGGATTTTATTTTACTTTTAGGACATATTTTATGGTTATGAAGACATTGGAAATCTATTTTCTGTTTTCTTCTTCCATATTCATAGTTTACATTTCTTATTTTACAATGTGTGCAGGCACATATTGTACTTTTTCTGTCTGCTCCAACCCTTCCTATAGTTTAAACTGCACTTAAAGCCAAGTCCTGAAGTTCAGTGTAGTCAGCGCATGGCTGAAACTGAGGAGCATGGGGGAGGCCTGCAGAATTAGACTGGAATTAGTGCAAAATCTTTTTTTTTTTTTTTTCAATCAACCTTTGCAATGTTTCTTCGTTGAGCTCTCTGGAGCTGTAGATCGCTCACTGTCCATGCAACTCTTAAAGTGGAATCAGCAAGCAAAATTATTCCCAGGAATAATAATACCACTTTTTTATCGTAGTTTCTTTTTGTTAAGTTTTACACCAGTTTCACATAGGTGTCTGTTTAAAGTCACCTTCTGGAAAATCACAGCATCTTCTGGCTGCAATCCGTGGGACAACTTCCAGAAGAAAAACCTTAGCTAAGCAAGAGTGACAGCTGTACTCTTTTAACGGAGACAAGGAAATTCTGAAATTGCTTATTGGCACTTAGTTTCAACTTTACATTTATTGAAACAATTATACTATACTTCCAATACTTTCTATATTTTTAATTTAGGTAGATGATTGAAACAGTCTAGCAAAGATGAGCTGATTAAGTGTCTTAGCCTTTTAAAACACATTGCTTCCACTGCAAAAATGAAAGCATGTGTCATTAGCGTAAGTTTGGTCACTTCATGCTCACTGTTTCTCATTCCCTTATCTTAAACATTTAGCACAGACTTCTGAAAGACCCCTAAACTTGGAGGGGGGAAAGGGGCTTGTTATTATTATTTTAATGTCAGAAGCAAAAGTATCAGTCCACCTCCCAAAATTTCTGGAGCAATATGTCTTTAAGAAAATTCAGTAGAGTGACATACTAAATAATTGGTGATGGCCTATGAGAGAAGCAGCCTTTCTGTTAGGCACACTGAAGCGTAGTGCTTTCCAGGTGAGCCTACTATAGCATTTTAGATCAGACCAGACGTGTGTTTCTGAACACGTGTCCTGGTTGCTCCCATTCCCTGTGCCTCTGCTCACAGCACGGAGTGGTCTCAGAGAGCGTTAAATCAATGCCTTTGGATGCAACTAAAGCAGCAGATGTGCTCCAGGTCTCTACCTAATGCATCCCGACAGCTAACGGGCACTTAGTTCCCAGAACCAGGCAGGAACTAGCCCACAGCAACAGCCCTCTGACACGTGCGTCGCGTGGGCATCTGGTCCTCGGCTCCGGCAGATTTGCTCCCCTCATCTGCTCCTACTCGTCACTGCGACTTGCTGCTGTTAAGCACAGCTTCTGTGACTAGCACTGGTTTTGCCATATGGGAGGAAGGTTACTTGAATAAAAACACAGCTGTGGATTTCAGAGCAGATTAAAATCTCCTGGCTCAAAACGAAACACTGTGTGCTGGGTGGGTGGTGTGCTGGGAGGAGGGACTCCGGCCGAAGCAAAGTGTCTTGGGAGACGTACGGAGAAAACCCGAGCGCTTCTGTTCAGCACGGCTTGCCACACACTGCTATTTCCCACCGAATCCGTCACTTAGCGTTAGAGATGTGTGAGCATGACTAAACAAAACAAAATGATTCTGTATTTAAAACTAAAGCCCTGTTTTCTTGTGAATGTCCTTGGTGGGAAGAAAAAAAAAAAGCCTCTTAAAACACAGGAAAAGAGTAAAAAATGATACCCATCGTGATAAAGTAGAAAGCTATGGCACATCTCCGGAGAGTGACACAAGCCCTTCAGCATTTCTGATTTGTCGCTATCGAGGGGCCAGGCAGGCTGTTGTGCCTGGAAGCTCATCAGTTGTTTTGATGTTTTGTTTCTCCAGCTATGCCTAGTAAAAGATACCACCTCTCCTTGCAAGCCTTGACTCGGTTGTAAACTTAGACCATCCAAGCTACAACAACCGGACAAGCTCCACATAGCGCAAATGCAATTTGCAGGGTCAGCATGAAACTGATCCTGGATCTTGGATGCAAGAGACTTCTATATATGTTGTGTCACATCCACAGTGCTGCCAGCACCTGCTAGGAACCTTCAACACAAGCTGAAGCCAAAGTGAGTTGAGGTCACGCTTCAGGCACGCCAACATGGATGAAGTCATTGTGTTCAGGGACCCTGGCTAAATGCGGTGGCAATGCGTGTGTATATTGCAAAACCACAACCCTCTGTCCATCCCCTGCTACAACTGTTCTGTGGGCTGCTTTATGAAGGATCTATAGGGAACAAAAAAAAAAAAAAAAAAAGAAAGAGTGATCTTTTGGCTATATGAAACAACTAGAAAATGGATTTCGACATTGTTAAATTGGGTACAGACTTTGTATGTGTGGCCAGAATTTAGCCCATTGTATTTTTCAGGATTTTCAAGCAGATATTAAATATGCCTCAGATTCATCTTTGAAACAAAAATATCAAGTCTGTGTTACAATATGCATTCAGTTTTACTAACCTTACTATTAGGAAGACAAACATGGCAGAAATCCTTCCTGAGAATGAGGACGACATTGGCATATCAGCTCTCCAAGTCCTTCCATATTCTCCGCCATTAGATCTGAGGCAACAGAACAGTTATTGTTTGAGAATTTTTTAAAGAAAATCCTGGATTTTTGGCAGCTGAAAATAGCAGCTTTTCAATTCAAACAAAAGAATTATTGTTTCTGGGCATAACCCAAAGGATTAAATACAACATAAAAAGTAATGTACTTCTGAGTATGTACTTCACTGCCTTAGTGACAATGATGAGTGTGCTCTAATTTTGTCCCTCTCCTCTTCATCCATGGATAAGTTTATCTTTTTGGCTTCTCTGGTCTTTCTCCCTGCACCACAGGAGGGCTGCATGGATGTGCTGTACACATCCAGGAACTGATACTGCCAGAAAAGGTCAGCAGACCAATAAATTAGCATGATCTTGTGTAGAGATTCATCCTCTTTCACCTTAGAGGGACAGCATTATGGAGCTTGGTGCCCAGCATGCCATAGAAAGAAATGCAGCTGTTTCATTTTGGAGCCAATAGACAGTTTCCATCATGAGCAGCAAAAAGAAAACTGTTGCTTGATGCTAGCTGCTTGCTCCTGGTATGTTTCTCTCCCTTTTCCCACCCCTGACCTATCCATCCTACCCGTGGCTCCTCGCTCTCCATGAGACTGGATGGAATTATTTTCAGTTGTTCTCTGGGGAGGAGTCACCTTCCTAGTTTCAGCCTTGCAAATCTCTTCACTTAAAGCCAAATCACCACTGGAAGCAGAGAATCCCCCCTTTCTCTTTTCTCCCCTCCTGTGCTATACACACAGCAGAAGAATCTCGACTGTCTTCTGCCAGTGCAAACAACAGCTCTCCGTCTGGAATGAGCATTCCTGTTGCCATCCTCCTCTCCCATACAAATGATGATCATTAAAAGCAATTTACAATAATATGGCTTTGGAAAATGTATATTGGAGGGGAAAGTTGTTGTTTTAAGAACTATGTGGAATTTTCAGCCTAAAACTAAGAAAAGCACAGGCAATTTTTTTGTGGTAAAATATTTAAATCTCTGCATATTTGACAGGTTATTCCATGTGAATGATAATGACTTGGTGTCAGCGCCACCAGAGAGGCTACACAAAGAGAGTCTAGTCTGCACTAGAGTAAAGCAAGGTTTATCTTTAATACTTGATAAGACATCAAGAATATAAACATCCTCTTCATTCTCTTCAGAAAAGAGAACTGTATTTACCCCTTCCTCTTTTTTTTTTTTTTTTCTTTTTTCTTTTAAATAGTGAGAAAATTCTAATGAGAGCTAGCCAGGAAATGTTGGCAATTGTGCGTTGGATAGACTGGAGGGTTGAAACCTAAGAATCCTAGAGGGGGAAAAAAAAAAAAAAAAAAAGAAAGAAAAAAAAAAAAAGGTTGTTGTTGTCAGGAACAAAAACTTAGACTTGGTAGTCACTCTCATAGAGACTGTAAATAAAGTTGGGAAAATGAATCTGGTTGCCAAGAGATGAGTTGGAAGGGCAGCAATGAAAGAGGAAAGCCCTGAGAAGACACTGAAATGCAGAGGAGAGAAGAAGCATTAAAGGGAGCAGAGAATATAAAGAAGGGAAACTACTGAGCAGTTCCAGGGTCTTTAAGAAATCAGAGATGGACAGAGATGGAAGTAATTCAGTTACGCAGAGAAGCAGGTGAACACAGCACAGTGATGGAGAAACAGGAAGAGAAATTAACTTGGAGAAGGTGAGGATAACCTTGGTTTCACTCCAGCAAAAACGGTGCATGAGAATATGTAGAAGGGTACCAGGGAATGAAGAGGAGGTGGGAAATGATGGAGTTTGTGAGGGGACCTTTCCATCAGTTCTGCATGCAGTCATTCATGTCCTCCTCTGCGCCTCTCGCATGGGCTCCACAGGGAATCGATCACAGGCCGTACAGCCATCATGGAGCTGAGGGGCCTAATCATGTTCCTTCACAGCGAAATTGCATTTCTTCAGGCCTACCCTGTAGGGAAGGCCTGAGGGGAAAATTATCCTGTTATTGTATTACCTTGGCAATTGAGCTCATGCTGAGAGTGCACTCTGAATAAGTTCCTTCTCCACTAAGGCATTCACATCATCCATCAGAAAGTGCTTGTGTTCAGTGCCAAAATCAAATGTTGGGTCTTGCTCACCTCCCTATACAGTCACCAGAGAGAGCTTCTTCCAAACAGTAATGCAGAGCAATGAGCACAATCTTCTTTCCTTGATTGTCTTCTGGAAGTTACTTCCCCTGTCTCTGGCTTGGTCAGGGGACCTAAACTGCCCAGACCCCAGTGAGGAAGGGGAATGGATTGCTCTACTACTGAGTATCCCGAGCCAGCTCCAGATTTCTTATGCTACAAAGAATAGCTACAGGTAAAGAGAAGCTAAAAGTCCAATCCTCTATCTCCATCAGGGTTTTTCCCCCATTTTAAGGAATTAATTTTAAATCGTATATGTATCAAGCAGAGGTAAACTTTAAATGGAGCAATGCTAAAAAATATATGTGTAAATTAATAGGAGGATTTTCACAAGTATCACATGCAATCTACAGAGCATGAATAGAAATATAATGACTTTTTCTTATAAAGAAATTAATCTTCCATACTTTGGTGTGGAAATACCATAGATTCTGCTTCAGTTAGATGCCTTCACTGAAAGAACCATAGCATGAACATTGAATACTATTGTTTATTGAAAGTGATAAATTATAAAAGGATTATTGTTCATAAGCACAGGACATGATTTCTAAGAAAAATGTAAGAAACACCAATATATCTAAAAAACAAGCTGTTCAGTGAGTAGTTGACAGAGCCTGATCCTGTGTGTGTTTGTGTCTTGTATCCCATATATGCTACAACTGCATTAAACCTATCCATCTCATGTCCCTGCTTGATAATCCCATTTGGCAAGAGAGAATATAGCTTGAAGCAGGCCCAGGGCTCAGGGTTTGCATACTAATTTGCCAGGATGCACTGGTTGTGTATCTGGCTGTTGCCAAGCAGAAGCAAATCTGGCTTTAACAAGTGACAGCCAAGTTACCTGGAAGAATAAACATGGTTTTTGTCTTCCATCCAACCACAAGTTTTCATGGAAGGCTTTGGAACTTAACAATCCTTAAGAGCTCTCCTCCACTCTCAACTGTGGTTGAAGTTGGCCAGATTTTTTGTGGGGGCAGGAGAGAGGGAGGAAAAAAAAAAAAAAAGAGAGAGAGAGAAAGAAAAACAGAGCTGAAAATAACCATGTTTGAATTTTTCCAGGCCTGTAAAAATGGAATGTGTAAAAGAATTCCATTTTGTTCCCCACTAAAAACAGAGTAGCAGATATAAAGTTATTATTAAAATCCATCAATACATTTTCATATGTATTGACAACTGCATCTTCTTCAGCTCAGAATTTGGACACTTCGAGCTCTGTATTTTTGATCTCGCAAAAGGTCAAGCAGTCTAAGGAGTTTAGAAAACTTTTCAGGGTATAGAGTATTATGGAGTTAAATCCGGATCTGTGCGAAGACAACATCAATAGAATTACGTCTGTTTGTATCAGCTGAGGATCTATCACTTTCCCCAAAAGAGCCTGACTGGTTTGAACTTAACACTGGATTACATGGTTGTTTTCAAAACTCTGTAATAGCCAGAAGAGCAATCTTACTGTCTTCAGTAGTCTATCTGATTTAGGTCCCCCTGATTCTAATCATTAACAAAATTAAGGATTGTGTTTTCAATAGTCCATGCTGTTGTCCTCATATTGCACGTCACTAAAGTTATTTATAGTTTTGTGGGATTTAAAAATGTTTCTTGAAGTAACCAAACCTACAAGATTGGCCCATGGATCGTTCTGCCACTACTAGTGAGCTTGAATGAAATTCATGTCCTACACACTAATGCAAAAACAAGATCCAGTAGGTCCAGGACAATACCCACTGCTTTTGGTATTTCATTAATGAATTCATATAATTATCAATCATTCATAATGATTTCATTAATTAATATTCATTGTTATTTTTGACAACATATCTTCTCTTTAGTTCATATTTTCACATTGATTTCAATTTGACTTATTACATCTTATTGAGAATCTCTCCTATTTTCCATGTCTATCTCTCTTTTCCTTTGCTGAGTCCTTTGCTCTCATTTTTAAAGACTAATGACAGTACCACTGTCAATAGTCCAGATTTCAGGATGCCAAACTTCTCTTTTCTTTTTCCCTTTTAGTTCCCACAAAAATAAATAAATAAATAAATAAATAAAGGTGGGTGGGGCTGAGCTTTGCTCAGGTCACATAGTTATGTATATACTGTTTCACAGTGAACAAGTTACAGGAATCATATGTATGGAGAATGAACAATGCTATAGGAAGGATGTTTTTTTCTGATCTTAATTCATTATATGTTTAGTTGCTTTCTGAAGGGCTTTCATATGGGCTATTGCATTCCAAATACACTTTGCAGACTTTTCTACCAATACACTGATCACTTTTGTTTACATTACACTCAGACTCGAGTCATGCCTATAAAACCATCACATTTTATGTATTTGCACGGAGCCATTCTTCCCACCCTCTCCCCCAGGGCACCACACAGCATGCAAGGAACGCTTCATAAGTTGGAGAATCAAGTCTGCAAAAGTTTAGAAAATGCCAAGACTTGAGCTGAAAGGATAATAGATGCCTGGAATTAGGTGGTGGTTGTCTGTGGACCTACTCCGGAGGAAGCTGGGGTATTCTGTCAGTGAGCTGCAGCACTGCTAATGGGAAGAAATTACAGCTGCAAGTAAGTCGTGCAAGACCTCGTCTTCCAAGGCTGTTGGAGATGAGTAAGCAGCACTTTTTCAGTGGTTTACAATTTGGCCAAATCAGGATGAATTCCTAGCTGGCTGACAAAAGGCACATCTCTAATGCAAAGGTCACTCAATCACCCAATTTCAAAATGGAATTTTCTCAGAAAGTAAAAAGTTTTTTGATTTTTTTTTAACAGAGGCAACAACTTTTCTTCCCCAGGCTCTCTCCCTCTTTTTTTTTTGTTTTGTTTTTTTTTGTTTTTTGTTTGTTTGTTTGTTTCCAGAAACAACATCAGGCAATCAGAAGAACTGATCTTACCATTTTTCTCCAAAAATCCTACTGTAGTTTGCAACTGGGGAAATAAAAGTATTGCATAGTTAGCCCACTGGGTTGCAGTAAGGGATGAAATGATCCTTTCTGCTGTGCTGTAATCATACTATAGTGACTTGTAAAGTTCTTCCTTCAATCTTAGCTCTTAGTTTAACTCATTTTCCCAGATATGCTGTATCCTTTAATAACAGATAACTGAATTTATAAAGATAGTTTGCTCTGTCATTAGATAACATCTGCTGTCTTCCAGTAGGCAGGAGAAGCAGTAGAAGTGAAGGGATGTGCCTCTTGGTGGAGCCCCTCTAGGCTGGCATTAAATGGGACAAATCACAGAGCCTTCATTTCAGCTATATATAGTGGGTGTTGCATTCAGTGGCTTTTTCTTAAAAGACTTCATGAATATTTCTCCTAAATCAAACATCTCAGTCTCCTACAGGGCTATTAGGCTTTTATTTCCCCTCAGCACAGAAGTGGTAGAGAAAGGGCAAGGGCCTGAACTTCTGCTCTTGTTTTTATTTACTGTTTCACATAATTTTTCTACTCACTTGCATGAAGATTAACATACGGAAGGGATCCCGGTGCCCTCATAGCAAACCTGAACTCCATCACTCAGCTACATATTAGACATCTTATTAATCTATATAGATCTATCAACAGTATAATAAGTTCAAAGTCATTTCCAGCAAAACACATTCCCCACGTTTTTGTGTTTACAGTCATATTTACTTAAGAAGCAGATTTAAAAAAATGTGGATCAAAGGAGCAAACTGCATGAGAAATCCAACATTACTTCAGGTATAGATGGCATTTAAACTCTTAAATTCCATGTCTTTGGAGAACAAAGCAAGAAAGAGGGAAAGGAAATACACAAAGATCCTACCGCAGTACTTTGTGTGGCCGTCGTGGCATTGTATGTGTTATTTTGGTTAGAAAGCTCTACAGCAGCCCTATCTGATGACTCGAAAACTGTGGAAAACACATGGCATCCCTTCAGACACTTATCGCCAGGCCAAGTGCCTTGACCCACAATTCAGCAGGATACTAAAGAGCCCGCACCATTTTAAGCACAAGCAGTGCCATTGAGTTGATGCAAAGCACCAAGAATGAGAATCAAACAGGCAAAGATCACAGAAGCTGTCGCGACATTTGAGTTCAGTGAAAATTACCCAGCGGTTGAATTTGGCCATCTCAACATTGTGACTGTTTTCAGCTCTACTAGTGACTCACCAGGCTAAAAATCCACATGCAATGGCTGGGTAGAATAATGCAATCAGGAAAAGCATCACCAAAATTTCAGGAGGAGATATCTGGCAGGAAAAAGCTAAAATAAACACGTTGCAAATACTTATTGGCAAGGACAAGTGTTGTTATTTTCAATCAAGTTTATAAAACGAAGAAAGTTCATTTCAGGACCCATTCGAGCTGTTTTCTCTGTAAACCCTGCTGGTGTGAGAAGTGCCATTAACTTTGTCGGTTATCATTTAAAATTGGCCAAGTTGGGATTTTCTTCCACTCTGAAGTGAGAACATACTTGGTGAATTTTGCCTGTGTTGTATTTTAGATTAAAGGCAAATATAGAGAGTTTGAGAACACAAATATCGCTGACTATTGAGTAAGTAAAAGCCATAAAAAGAGCTCTTCCTAAGATTTTAATGTTGTGGTGAATATATTTTTAAAAAATTATCATTCTTACAGCAGATTATCTTTTTTTTCCCTGTATGCTTTAAATGTTCCAATTTAAAATTTCAAAATGCTTTCCCATGTCAATGACAATCTTAATAGAGTCCAATTAGTTCCACAAGGCACTTTCTGATGCACAAGCCCCTGGCTTGATTGCGGTGAATGGTGGGTATTTCCTGTGTTTAAGTCCACATATGGATCGAGTAAGGCAGTGGCAGAGAGACTACTGTTTTCCTTCACTACATCTTCATTTCTTTTTCACAGGCTAAGCCTTTTTTGTTTTTCCTGGCTCTGTTGTCAAAACATTGACCAGAGTTTTGGCTCATGGTATTGGAATAGGAGGCCAAAACAATCCTCTGGAAACCAGTGTGGCAAAATGTATTTTAAATCCATACATTCACCATTCAGCCATGGGAGTAACCACGCCTACTGACCCGCTCTGTGGTTTAAAAACAACATGGGTTTGCCCCCAGAACGGCTTGATTTATTTGACAAGCTTTTTCAAGCTGGGTATATCAACATTTAAGCTGCTCTGAGGCTTGGCTTCTTACGTCACATGTACAAGGAGCATTAAAACCCGCTCTAATCATTCTCTGCTTCTATTAGACTAGACAAGGCAAATGCATTGTGCGTTTTGTAGGGTAGCTTCGCGCAGCTGTCAGGCTCTCCAAACACCGGGCACAGGGATTCTATTTTTCCCCCTTCAGAAACATGCAATTTGGACCTTTTAAATATTATACTCTCTTTGTACATTGCTACATTAACCGTGTAGGTCTTGCTGCTGCTCCTGGCACACCGAAGTGCAGTGCAAAGCAGGAGATGACACATCTTTAAGGGCTTCTTGATGCAGTACAATATAATGTACGGGGGTCCCAGGACACGGTGAATGTTATCCTGCTTTGCCAGACTCGTTCTATCTCCTCAGGGGTAACAAGGGATACCAGCTAACACTGATACGAGGAGAACTCCGCTGCAAATCCAAAACCAGAATGAGACAGGTCAGGAAAATTAAAGGTGTTAAATGGATGAAAGGGCTGATCCGAGCAGAATCTCCCAGTTTAAGTACTGGGATGCAGTTCTGCTGAACCAGGAATTTCTCTACAATCTACTTCCCTTTTTTTTTTTTTTTTTTTCCATTCCCTTTCAGACTGGGCACCACAGCATGCAGCTGAGCTTCTTCAGGTGAACGAGCACTATCAACATAACAAACACCTCCAGAAACACATCAATATACGTTCCACAAGAAGCCTAAGTTTGGGAGAAAGAATCTGCTTCTAGCATGAGCAAACCTATAGAGTGTCCATCTATCAGTGGAACCAAATTTGAATATCCTACCTGGATTCACTCCCAAGCAGGAGTTCCCCAGCAGGAACCAGAGCACAAGCCACAAAACACCTTTCACCATTAAATAAAACATAAACTTCTCGGCCCAACCTGTTGCCTTGCATGCCCCGCAGAAAACTTTAAAAAGGGGGCAGGGAGGGAGGTGAGTGTGGAGAAGAAAAAGCGAAACGTTTGCAAATGCGTTTTACGGGTTCTCTTTTATCTCCCCTCGCCCAGGGCTCCCCCGCCTAATTCTCACCTGCGCTAAAAACGCTCAAGAGAGAAAGTGCGCGAGTCTTAGAAGAAAAACAAAAGCAAAATTAAGGGAGAGGGAAGCAAAAAGGAGAGAAGAAAGGAAGGGGGAAAGGAGGGAGCCGTCCCCGGGAGAGCCGCGTGTGCGCGCCCGCCGCCGCGCTGCAGATCCGAGAGCCAGGGGGGAAGCGGGGCAAGGAAGGGAAGAAACCCGAAAGTGTCGGTGCAAGTAGATTTCTTTTCTTCTAGACCCCGTAACTTGTTTTACGATTAGCGATGTGTTTAAAGATTTGTCCTGGAAGTGCTTGCTATTAGGTTACCAAAGGTGACGTTAATTGCATTAAGCCATAATGACCCATGAAGGGCTGCTAAGACTTAGAGGGAAATAGGATTTTTTTTTCTAATAAAAAGTATATTTTAAAAAGGAAAGGGAAAGAAATGAATAAAAGGGGGGAATGAAAAGAGAAAAGAGGGAAAAGAAAAAAAAAAAGATAAAGAAAAAAAAAGATAAAAGGGGGCAGCGGCGGGGCGGGAGGCGGCGCGGCCCCGCCACGTCGAGCGGGCGCAGCCGCCCGCGTTACGGTGCGGAATTAAATGTGTCTTCTCAAAATCTATAGTCTCCCTCGCCAGGGCAGAGCAGACAAACAAAATTGTCATTCCAAATGAAAAGAAAACACGATTTCTTAGAAGTGTTTAGGAGGGTGCGCAGCGGGGCATATTTTCTTTCTTACTGGCAAGAGTTTGTAACTGGATCCCTTAACATTACTGAGAACATGAAAACATGAAACAAAAGTATTGATCCAAGAATTCGCTGAAGAAAAGTATCCAAATACACACTGTTTTTTGTTGTTGTTTTGTTTGTTTTTTTTTTTTTAAGGTCGAATCAGACGTTTATTGGAGCAAGTTTGAAGCTCGCGATATACTCGTGGCACACGCCTCTCAAACATACACGGAGGGAGGTGTTATTTGTGTTGTTAAATTTACATTATGCTCCCTCTAATTGCATCATTTGCGGCGGCGATCGAGGAATGACGGCGTTTCGGAGGGAAATTGCAGTCCTCTTCGGGAGGCGGCAGCGTAATGGGGCAGCCTAATTAATTTAACCTTGCAGCCTCCCATAATGGCTGCACTTTATCATTTCCACAGATGGAGCTTGAAGGAATTAACAGTGCTGTTTATCCCGGCAGACATCTCCGCCTGTGGTTTGCCAGTGGCAGATTTCCCACTTAAAGATGCATTTCTGCACTTGAGGGAAACCAGCCCTCAACCAGCGCTGGCAGCGGCTGCTGCTGCTGCGGGTGGGAGGCATATCGAAAAACTCCGAGAAAAGGCTCAATCTCGGGCTCTTGATGCTCTCAGCAAGTGACACTGGAAGGAGATAGAGTGTTTCCTTGCTTACCAGGGGACAGGCTTTTTCAATACCCCTTCACTTTCTCTTCCTTCATTTTCCCCCTCACTATATATTTCTTTAGGATGGCATTCTTCTCTCTCTCTTTTTTTTAATATATATACTTTTTTAACAGGAGTAAAATGAACTGCGTGATCCACAGAATTCCACCAAAAACTTTTCCTAGGTGCTTTGCAATGTTCACAGACCTTTTTATTATTATTTTATATGCATATATATATATACACACACATATATATATACATATATATATATATGTTCGGGAAACCCGAGCAGGCTTGAGGTGAGCTTTCCTCCGCAGACAAAACACACATAAAGCCGGGTTATTTGAACAAGACGACTGTTTATTATTCGAAGAAACCAAGCGCGTCGCGCACCGTGGCCCTGCTCGCTGCCCACGCGGGCCCACGCTCAGGCCACTCGTGGGTGTCATTGGGAACGGGGAAACCCGCCGCTCTGCGGTGCTAAGCAGAGATGCCCGATGCGCTCTGCGTTGCTACTTGCGCCACTGCGACGATTTAAGGCTGTCGTTTGGCACTTGGGTGATGGGCAGGTAGTTTTCACAAAAACGCGGGAGCTGAAGGGTTAGGCGTAAAAGCAAACCCGAAGATTCCCGACGCGGTTTTCCCTCCCCGCTCTTGTTCTTTATTAAGAGAAAGGCTTGTGTGCAGCTTAGAGAAAAGGGCAGCGAGGTTTTTTGTTTGCCGCAACAGTGCTTCTGGGTTAGATCTCAAACTCTATTGACTTTTTAAAAAAAGTGTTCCTTTTTTATTTCTTTGCAATTTTCGTCTTAGGGCTGCCGCTGTTCGCTTGCTTTTCTTGCCCGCCTCCGAAAGCCAAGCGAGCAGAGCTGCTCCCTTGAATTTAGGCGCGGTTCTTGCCCCAAATGACAAAACCCGGAGCCGGAGAGCGGCTTCTGCGCCCTCTCTCCGGGCAGGGGCGACCCGAGGGCGCTCCGAGCCCCTCGTCCGCTCCCCGCTGCCGCGCGGGGATGCCGCAGGCCGGGTGTGTGACGTAGGGCGTGACGTCATCCCGGCTCGGGGACCGCTTCACTCAGCAAAACCCACTGCCCGCCCCGAGACGCTATTCACTGACCCTCGGGAAACGAGCATATATGTATATATCATACATACCATACATGTACACACACACACAAGCATATACAGATATAAAACGTAACATATAACATATAAGATATACGTATATGTAATATATAATACGTTATACATAATAGATACTTATGCATGCATATATGTATACGCTTGTATGTGTGATATACACATAAGTATATATATAAAAGTATGTAAGTATATATATAAGTGTATATATATAATCACACACACATATAAGCATATATGTGTGTATATACATCCCTGTGGAAAATGAAACATAAACAGCGTTTGGCACGGCCAGGAACTGCTGCACAGGAGTTCAGGCTGTGACCAGCACGTAGCTCAGGGAGCGAAGCGCGAGGGCCGGTATCGCTGTCTTCGGTGCGTGGAAACACGTTAAATTAGTTCAAAACGTCGGAAAAAAAAAAAAAAAAAAGGGCAGCGCGGGGGGCGCCGCGGGCGGAGGAGCGGCGGCACCTGAGGGCTCGCGGTTGAGACCACGAAACCCCAAGAGGCGCTTCCCGCGGCCGCGCAGGGCGAGCGGAGCCAGCGCGGGCGGCGGAGGTCACGCACAGCCCCAAATCTCCTGCGGAAATTAACGAAAACGCACGAAATCCTGGGCAGGCCATAGCGACTGATTCCTACCTACCGTTTCACGCGCTTCATTATCCACCTAAACACAACCCCCTCCCTTCTCCCCCCGTAGTTTAACGCTGCTTGCGGAGACCGCGGGCGTTTCTTGCTGCACTCGAGCCCTCCTGGTGCAGGCAGGGAGGGCGAGGGGCTGAGACGGGAGCGAGTGGGGCCAAAACGCGGCTCCACGCGGGTCCGCGACGCCCCGAGCGCGTATTCCCCTGGCCGGGAGAGGAGGGGGGGGTCTCCTGCGGGGCCCCCGGGCTGCCCGGCTTGGCTTCAGTCTCCCTGGGAGGGAAGCAGGATCAGGTGTGGATTCGCTTCAGGCCACGTTTACATCAACCCGCGTTTTCGTTACTGCCTTGTCAACAGTTTTAATTCAAAACGCATGCTGAAACAGAAGGAATTAAGCGATACAAGGGATTTTTTTTTTAAGAAAATGCGATTAAAGACGTTAGCACGGGTGAAATGTTTGGAAGGTACCAGCGCCCAGTATTTTTCCGTCGCTTTATCAGCATCGAGGTGGTCCCATCGGCGCCGTGTGACAACGGGTTGCAGTTTCAGCGCTGCGGCAGCGGCTCTGCCCCACGCAGGGCCACATTTTCAGAGTTCCCACACCCCCAAACCGCTCGCTTCTCATCCCAAACAGGACGTTCCCTTTGGCTCCTGGCCGCCGCATTCCCGGTCCCCAGCGGTGCTCCCTGCGCACGGAGCTCTCCCCAGCCCTGTTTCCCTGCCCATCCGCACCCCATCGCTCTCCGTGGTTGAACATGAGCAGCTTCACAGGAATTTCTGATGAAAATGCCGTTTTCTGACGAAAAGGCTGCCGCGCTCGGCCTCCCGGAGAGGAGAGCTCACATTTTAGGTGCCCCAGAAGAGTGCTGCAGTTTTGGGCTGTCTTGCACCTTGCAAAAAGGGAGTATTTCCATGAGATCTATGGAAATACGCGTGGAAACGATTCCCGGAGACGCCAAGCCCCAGCGCGGCTCTGCGCGCTGCCTGAGCTCGGGCGCTGCGGACCGCGCAGGGCTCAGAGAGGCTGCTCAGGTTTAGAGCTTGTCCCCTCCGGCCCCGAACAGGCTTTTCCTGCGCGCTTTGATGCGCGGTGCGCGCAGTCCCCGCTGCGCGCCCTGCCCTGCGCGGGCGCGCTCGGCGCCTCCGGGCGCTCCGCTTCGCGCGTGCCCTAATACGGGCTGAGACCGCGCTGTTTCCTTGGCTTTCTCGGCACTAAATTCACTCTCTGCGTTTATTTTTTTTCCAGGCCTGAACAAACTCGGGGAAGATAAATTTAAATTCCGGCGTTTGCGCCCTCGCTCCGACAGCTCCCGAGCGTGTTATTCTATCACCCCATTACATCAGAAACGTGTTGCAATATCTTGCTATCGTTCAGAAAGAACAGTTCCATTCTTTTATTTTCTGATCATTACAGCAAATACTTAATTGTCCTGTAAGTTTTTATTTTCAAGGAACTTAGAGGAAAAAAAATGATTAAATCCTATGAACATTCCATTACAAATGCAGTTTTCTCAGATATATTAAGTAGCTTTCTTTTATAATGCTACCCAGGTATAGAAATGACAGCGAAGGAGGACATAAATTGTAAACAAAATGTTTACATGGAACACACCAGCCTCGGGCTGTAAGGAGTTAAATGTAGCCACGATGGTCTAAGGAAAATGAGGAACGTTAAATATGTATCAACGCTTCAGGACTCCGAGAAAGGTACTTTAAATCAAACTCCTATATTTGGTAAACTGCAGCTCCAAATCTGCAATAGTTTCTCTGTGCTTGCCTGCTTGCAGAAAAGGATGCACAAGTCCACGCTTACAGAATATGACCTTAAACAAGTGGATTTTCACTCAGAATCGCTCAGTCTTCCACAAATATCTTTGTTATGTGCACAAGGCTCTGATTTCAGGCCTTTACTTTTGAAGGATCTCATCTAAAATGGTACTTGTAAAGAGACCGAAATTTAGGATACTTTTCGCTTACAATACTCAGTTTGAAGAGCACAATGAACAGTGGGAAAAAAAAATAGAGAGACAATAAAAATGACCCAAGAGCTTAAAATACAAAAGGTTATAAAATATAATTTCATTGATACTCTATTCCAGAATGAGGTTTCAGACAGCTTTTTCAGAGGTGAAACTTCTCAAAGTCCACATGTTCATGAATAGCTTTGAAGTAGTTTCACAAACAGAAGTGTCTACAAAATTAGATCTTAGAAAGCAATAGAGATGAATTTACAGATGCTGAAGAAAGCGATCAATGTCCTTGGAAATCAGAGGGAGTTTTACCGGTGACTCCTTGGGGGGAGTTTCTCTCTGCAGCTTGGGAAGGTGTGATACAATTACCACAGTGTGAAGTAGGAAGAGGATCTTTTTCTCTGCTCCATACGGTGGTGAATTGCTGCTGCTCTTCCCCCCAATCCTTCCAGCTTCATCAGTTTTAGACACCTTGGTAATGAAAAGATATCTACAAACTAACAGAATGCAAGAGAAAAAGCGAGTAGCAGAGCAGAGGGATCTCTTATGTGGCATATCAAAGTTATGTTTTCTAGGTCAGAAAATGATGTGGAGGATATGAAATAGTTTAGGTATTGAAAACGTAAGTACTACAGAACCAAATAGATTCTTTGGGGGAATCAGAAAAAAAAATCTAGCTAGGAATTTGCAGATTAAATGGATTCACTTGTCACTTGTCAGTGGACTACTTGTTGCTTGTTTGCTCATGGGATCTTGTACGAGTAAGTGAAGCTCTGCTGTCACATGTGAGTTACCAAGATGACAATGCAGGACCAGTTTGTCCCAGCACCATCTCTCCAAATGTTCCCATGCTCCCATTAGAAATGTCATCTGAAATTTGTCCCTCTGCACCTTGTCATTTACTGGTTGTAAAAATTCCACGGGTGAAAATTTTCCTTTAGTTACATCTAGGTGTAGCTGAGGATGTCTCTGAAATTGGAAAACTGAGTTTTGTTCATCTTTGTTTGCATATCCATTCAGTTCAGGACTATATTCATGGCAGTACTCTGCTTATAATGCATGTGTCCAAACAAAACTTAGCTCATTCTGGCACAGCTGCTTGATTTGTGTTGGGGACTAGGGGCAAAAATATATAAAACTATTTCTGTTACTAAAGGAAACCAAAAAGACTCCGAGTACACAAGAGGATGCCCACTAAGAAGGTCCCATTTTTATACTCCCTTTTAGCATGAAACTGCACTGAAGTAATATTTTAGAAATGGAATTTATTTATGCTCAAGCTGCTTCTAGAAAGTTAAGCTTCCTCCTGATTGAATGTTATTGTTGTTGTTGTTTGTCTATTTGTTTTGGTTTTACTTGAATCTTCAGGGCAAGGCCAGCAGCATACTGCTCCAGACCTGACGCAGAAGGAAAAAAAAACATAGATAGGGCACGATCATGTCTACGGTAATGAACTCAAATCCCCAGGTCTGTAAAACCGCATTGTGTTCTTGAGTGATGAGTTCTGTATTTGGAACACTAACTTAGTTGAAAGAAGTGTAAAGACAGCTCCCCACTGGCAAAATATCTGAGGAGGTTGCAGAATGTTGTTTATTCCAGCTGATGTCTGGAATAAATTATGTTCAAGAAATTGGCTCCTGATATTCCTATTTCAGATGAGAATTGTGCTGTGTGCTAAGTCCTAGCACTGCTAGCCAAACCGTAGCCTTCATTAGGATTTGCCATTCATCATACCTGCCAGAAGCTCTCACATCTGGAGAGGTGCTTGTTTGGA
Source organism: Tinamus guttatus (assembly GCF_059628265.1). Classification (NCBI taxonomy): domain Eukaryota; kingdom Metazoa; phylum Chordata; class Aves; order Tinamiformes; family Tinamidae; genus Tinamus; species Tinamus guttatus. Next base: position 2,775,252 of record NW_028288620.1, read on the forward strand.
GGAGTGAAAGAATAACAGGAAAGAAACAGTTTAGCTTGGAGCTACTGTCAGTTCTCAAAGGAACTGCCCTTCCACATTTCAGAAGTTTTAATTGCCAGCCCTAACAAGTTGCCTTTCTACTCCTCCAGAAATTCATTAGAGCCCCATAGTATTTTAGGTAACACCATTTCAGATGTGTCCACTGCAGGTAAAGAGAGAAGTCCAAGAAGTGAACTGACAACTCTTGGGATGGAGGCGCATTCACAACTTGCCTTTATTCTGATGGAAATAGCAGAGTTTTGGCATTTCATGAAACTGGGCCCTCTGTAAGTAGTACATGGCAATGTGAGTACATGGTAATATTTTAAATACAAACATAAATTTTGAGCTACAAGCCTATCAACCATCTATGGTATGCAATGATATTTTCCTGGACTTACTAAATGCCTAAATATGAGGCTTCCCTTGACTCTTCTTTTAAGACAAACAATTTGCAAAACCCGCAGAAGAATAAAGTCAACAGAAACATTGCAAAGTGAAATCTAAGAAATTCTGAAGCACTTACCATCATAGTACTCAAGTGTTGGAAAAATTCACCGGGGCTGCAGAAGGGCAGGTTGCGGGGCTCTCATCTCTGGCCTCCTCAGGTCTGACTGGCCAGTTTTCTCAAAGGTCTATGTAACATTTCCCCTTATGGTGAGTTGGCTGTCGTGTTTTATTCTGAGGTTTCCTGCACAAAAATAAGTGCTTACCTGAAGGCTTAGATTTGCTTTGCCACAGATTTTCTTACATACATTGGATATGTGCAGGGTTTTGGAAAACTCCAGTACTCAAAAACTCAAAATTAGTAACACCTGGGAAATCCGAGTCTTTGAATTCTTACCAGGCAAGATTTCTGGGTGAAACAAGCAAACAACAACAACAAAAGCCAGTAAAAAGCCCTACCAACAAACCACGAGTTGGACATACAATGAGCCTATACCTAACTTAGAAGAAAGACCATGCCATAAGCAGATACTCAATTGTATGTTGGGTCAAAGATTGTGAATTTGTGAACAAAATTTTTTTGCAATGTAGAATTTATGCTGAAACTTGCCTGTCCCATGCATCCTGGACAATGTATGTTGCAGACATCCTCTTTTTCCTTCTTGCTTCCAGAAATTTTTCTGTGGCCGTATGTGCTGCTTTCCATTTCATATCTCACTGCAAAGGAATAGGAGGACCTATGACTTTACTACACCCTGAGTGTGTCTTTCTTAAAATCTATGATGTACCGCGTCCCTCAGGGATGTGTGAGCAATTTAATCTGCCTCCTTGGAATACAAAAATGCTCACCTGAGGAAGCAGACTTCATCCATTACTTACTAATAAGATAAGATCCCTTTGTCGTAGGTCAAGGTGATTTGGGCTACTGAATTTTATGGGGATTAAAGTGAGCTCTATTTAATATCTTAAAATTGTGCTGAACTAGAAATAGCACAGTGAAAAAATATATTTAAAATCAACTATTCAGCAAGTTAAAAGCATGGACTAATGGATTAATTTAAATGAAAAACAAACAAACAAACAAACAAAAACAACAACAAAAAAACCCTGCACTCCATCAGAGGCTGTCACTATGCTTGTACATTGTCCTGCGCTTCATACTTTAGTTCACTCTCTAAAAAAGATTGTGCAAGTTTTACACTGGAGTAAAAACAGCTAGAGCAAAGCCATTCCATTTATTAAACGGGAGAAGATTCCAATGGCTGGGGTCCATCAGGACAAGCATTTAGCTCTGCTGTCTTTGCAGGTGCCATTGCTTGGGTACTCACAGTTAAGAATGATCATAAATGCGTCTGGGAGTGAGTCTAAATTTGCCTAAAAGTAGTTTTGCCTGGATGTTTTTTACCTCCTGAAAAGGGGATACAGGCAGGCTGTGAAGAGCTGGGCAGGAAAGCTGCTGAAGAGCATGCACTGAAGAAGCAGAAATGTTTGCAATAAATGGGAGAGCTTGAAGAAGGGGCAAATGAGTTACAATAGTGTCTTACTCTGCCTGTGTATGGGAGGATGCCTTCTGTTTTAAGAACGAAGAAAGGGAAGATGAGGCATGGACCGCAGTATTCATATTTATAATGTTTCATATATACTGGTCCGAAGAACGCTGGCTGTGGCACTGCTTCCCGGATGGACTTGTCCAGCTGGACAGGACTGTGTTCCTTTACCAGGCTCTCCTGCGGAGCATTGGGCGACCCCTGCCTCCGAGAACCCCCCACTTCCCGTACGGGCAAGCAAAGAGGCTGTTCTGCCTCTGCTCGTATCCACCTTATACCTGGAGCAGAAGAAACGAGGATTTTCTCTTCATAAGCAGGGGGGAGGGGGTGACGTGGTGGCTCTGCGGTCACCAGTCGCATCCGCGGCAGGACGCAGACACAGGCCATGCCCCATCCCAGCGCAGCTTCCCCCGGCCCGCTGCCCCCGTGCCCTCCTGCTCTCCTTGCCGCATTCCCTTCGCTCCCAGCACGGCAGCAGAGGGGTTTCCCGGCCCAAGGCAGCGGGATCCGTGCCGGACAAACCCTTCCTGGTCGAGGATGCTGCAGGGAGCCTCCCGGAGCACCGCGCTCCTCCCGGGCCCCTCGCTGGAGAAACCGCCCCTCTCACAAATAATAAAACCGGGGGTGGTGGAGGGGGGGGTAGGAAAGCGGGCGCTGCGGGCGGGGGCGGCGCGGCCGGGCGGGCGCGGGGGCGGCGGCGGGGCCGGGCGGCTCCGCGCTGCTCCGCGCTGCTCCGCGCTGCTCCGCGCAACGTCCCCCCGGCCGCGCGGCGCCGCTCCGCGCTCATCGCTACTCACCGCCGGGCCCGCAGAGCCGCCGCCGCCGCCCCGGGAGAAGCCGCGGAGTAAGTGCGCAGCGCGCCGCGCTGCCCGCACCGGTACCGGTACCGCCCGCGCGGGGAGGAGGCTGCGCCGCCCGCCCCCGCGCGCGGGGGGAGCTGCGCGGGCGCGCAGCGGCGGCGGAGGAGCCGCGCGAGGCGCGGGAGGTGCGCGGCCGCCCTCCGCGCCCCGCTGCGCTGGGGCCTGCGCGGCGGCTCCGCGCGCCGGGGGCGGTTCGTGGCCCACGGGCAAAATCCCGAGGCACAGGGCGCTTTTCCCGCGGTCGATCCCCCCCTGCCCCGGGACGCGGAAGGGTTTGGTGAGGGTGACCTGGGTCTGCTCTGCTGCTCTCGGAGTCAAAAAAAAAAAGGATTATTTTTCCTTAAAATGCTCTGTTCTTTAAAATTATAATTAAATCGGCTGCAATTATATTGTGGAGTCAAAGATCAGAGCTATCTTCAATTATTAAAATATAACATTAGGCCTCTTTTTTTTCTTCTTCTTCTTTTAGGCTTTGAGGAACATAGTGTTACAATTAAATTGCAAAGCAGAGAGTTGTTCACATTGACTTTCTTAAAGTAGCAGATCTCTCTGGCATTTTTTATACTCTAGTGCAATGCTATACAAATAGCAGCATTAGACAGTAGCTGCATTTGAAGACTCACACTTTCCATAGTCACTTTATGTGAAAATAGGGTTATAAGAAGAGGAGTCAGGCATTCAGTGCTGTGAGAAGTGCAATTCCCGCTTTAAAAAGAGAACGCAGTGCATGGAAAGTCGCTATGAAGCTCTTCCCAGATTAGTGCCATTTCTCCCCTACCAGAAGGTATGCAAGCATGAGGTGTCATGAGCCAAGCGTAGCTGTGGGATCGCAGAACGTGCGTGGAGCAGGTAGCCTGTTTGCACCAGGAAATGAGAGAAGGATGGGCAGTATACATAGGAATGGCCCTCCCCAACCCCAGCAGTTCACAGAGCTGCTGGTGTATCAGGTATAGGTCACGCTGGTCCTCATCTGCAAACCTCTTTTGCTACCATGGGGTTCACTTTAAGGTGAGCTGCGACTGTCCTTGAGCAAACTCTTATGAATGTATAGATTAGCCTTTATGAATAGTTCAGCAATCTCCAGCTACCAGGTGGTAGCCCCTTGATAAAAGCGTTTACATTCTGGCTAAGCAGAGGCTAAGTCACTGCTTTCTGGCGTCTGCACTGCTACTCCAGGCCTAATGCTACCTTTTTAATTCACTTGGTGCTTTGCATCTTCCCATGTTAAGGGACTCACTGAAAGGGAAGGAATTAAAGGGGGGGAGCAGGACACTCCGCTACTTATTCATGGCTCTGCCCTCTTCTCACTGCCAATCCCTCATTTCTGCTCCAGGTGAGAGGTAGAGTCTTCTGTCAGGAGGGTTTTAAACTCTTCAAAGAGCGTTTGAACAGTTCTCCAAGTCAACTTGGAACAGGGTGCCTCTTGTATCCTGTGCATTTAGAGAATTTCAGGTTATTTTCTCCGGTTCTTTTACTCAATTACTTAATTGTAGGCTCCATAAATAGTCTTACTCAAAATGGCTACCATATCCTTTCCTTTTAGACTGAGAGAGGGAGAGTGATATAAAATGATGACGTTAAATTTAATCAAGAGCCTTGAGTTTTTTTCCTCTCTTCCATTTTTACTCCTTTTGACTTTTAATGCCTAATCTGATGCAACAGACTTCATCTGATTATGACTTCTGTACCGTCTGGGTACTTCTAATCCATTTTTAACCTCTTTATGGTATATGGCATCTCACTGTCTCTTAACAATCTTGCTCCATGGCCTTAGACAGTACCAAGGCGACTTTACTCTCAAGCACTATGAAATGGGTGTCAAGATACTCCTGTTCCACAAAGGAGAAGTGACTTGTCTAAAGCCCCTGAGTAACTGCTGCTTGGAATGGCACCTGGAAGGGTTAGAGCAAGGGCACCCGCGTGCCAGGGATCTCACAGACCTGCTGATGGGAGCTGTCATCCATGCAGCCTCTCCGTGCTTTTGCACCTATCCCCATCGTGAGGGGAGTGAGAAAGGAGCTCTTTTTTATTTATGAGAATGGAAATTGTGTGTAAAGTCCTTAAGGAGGCCACAGCAGGGGATTCCACATGCCTTGGAGGGCTCCACCAGCTCGGAGCTGTTCCTCTGCCTTATGAGGCTGTTTCCATAGCAAGTTACACCTACAGCCACTTCAGGCACTTGGCCTGAACCCTGAAATATCTGACTTCAGTTTCTCACGTCAGTGGCTTGATGCTTCTTACCTGAATATTGAAGGGGATTGCATGTTTTTTGTATGAATATTTTTTTAAGCTTCTAGCTTATGCATTTCTCAAAGGAGAAAGAAACATTATGCTCAGAATGTGCAGACAATATATTCTTTTGCTTTCTCCTTTATTAGAAATTATTCCTTAGAAAAATTCAATTATAACATCATTTGAGAAATAAGCCATAAAAATTATTATTATAAAAGATTATAAAAATAAAATGATATGAATTAAAACTGTTGTCTATTACATTTTTTTCATGCTTAGTATATTACTGTAAACAATATTTTATAACAATTGCAGTTTTATCTTGATCTGTAATGGTGAAAAACATGAAGAGCATTAAGCATACTTGTAAGAAGTATTAGTGTTGCTACAAGATGGGTTGATATAATCTTTTAAATAACATTGTCTTTTGCATTTGTGCATTTTTTCATATATATATATATATGTGTATATATATATATACAGACGATTTGTCATTGTTAGATACAGATTTAAAACATGGAGTATTGAAACTGCTGCTTGCTGTTGACCAAATATTTGCTAAGCAAGAACATATAAATACATCAATGTAGTTCTGTAACACATTTATCCAGGTTCCTAATCCTCAAGTATTTGGTTTATTGTGTTAAAAATGTTGAGTTACTGGATTCGTTTTCATAGAAATACAGTTTGGCAGAAATTGGAGGAAAAGAATGTCGTTTGTCATGCACTAAAAATGACAAAGATGAACAAAACAGCATTTAAAACTGCTCTTTTAGCATTTTTTCCAAAGAAAATGAGAGTCCTAAATATGTTCTTAGAATCATTTTCTTCTCCTCCCCTGTAATATTCACACCAATTGTCCAAATCTGGCAACTGGATTTTGATGTGCTTTTTTTTTTTCTGCAGCAGTGCACTAGGGTGTGGGGGACACCCTAGGGTCTCAGCAGGGACCTGAGTTGCTCCCTAAGAAGCAAGAACAAGAAGACGTATCACAGAAACCTGGGTGAGATTTGGCATCACTGATAGATATAAATCAAATACCCTTTATGTTTTAAAATGCTGGTATTTCTGGTCATGGCAGGTCGGTCTTCCAGAGGTGTTCAGGTGACAGGAGGTGCAGGTGGGTGCTTACAGGCTGGAAGTGCTGACACTTCCAGCTTCATAAAAGTGCTTGAAGTTTATATAAATAAATAAATATCGGTGGATACAGATGCTTAACACAATTACGTGCTTTTAAAAATCCCATTGAACCTCACCTTGGCGTCATTGACAGTCCAGTGCTGCAGCCCTCCTCTCTCCTCAGGCCTAGCAGTGTTCATGCTCTTTTGCTAGGACTTTAGTAGGGATTGAAACCAAAATCCTTGGTTGACCTCAAGAGTCAATGTTTCTCCTTGGTTGGTAGATAGACATGAGAGTAGTGTTCTTGGCCTCACTCGTTGCCTTGGGAGGAGGCCCCATAATGCAAATATTGGCCTGAATCTCGGCTGGAGATTTGGGCTTGTTGGATTTAGAGACTGGGAGCGCCACGTGCCCAGATCCCCAGACATGGCTGCGTGCAGAGCCAGAAGGGCTTGGCCGTGTCACTAACCCAAGGGGCAGGGAGCTCAGGTCCCCCTGCGCTGCCTTCCTAGAGGTGGGACGTGGGCATGGAGGTGCTGTGACCAGTGTGATACCATTTGGGCTGTGAGTTCTCCAGCTGCGTGTTAGCTTCCCATACTCACTAACTCACAGTTACTTTAACCCATATTATTTGCATATATTTTTCTGCTGTCTGGGACAATGTGGCTTCCCCTTCTGAAAACCATGCTGAGAGGACTTCTTATTTCAATGCTTCAAATAGATTTGTGGAAGCCAAGGCTTTAAAGTTGTTCAAATATGTCCAATTTATTTTTTTTAATGAATTCACATTACAAAATGACTAAAATGAAACATGATTTCACCTTGAGGAAAATTACTTCTACTTAAAGCATATGACTGTGTTAATTGTAATTAGCAAACCTGAACTTGTTTGCACTTAATTAGGCAGTACAGTTGCTTGTTGTTACGCCACAAACATCTATGGACTGGATATATTTTGCAAAGTACTCTAAAAGCCCACATAAAATAATATAAATAATGCCTTTAATCTAGCTGCATGAAGTGTGCATAACTCAACATTTTTCTATTATGTAGTTCATATTATTTATTAAACATGACAGTTTGTCCCATAATCAATGTTAATCTGTGGAATCCTTGGACATTTTTAGTTATTAAAATAACTAAAATGTGTGTTTGACATGTAAAAGGAAAGGATGGATGCAGTGATAAAACCTCACAAGAAAAGGAATTGGCCATTACATACTCTTCTTGTTCCTTTTGTTAGTAATATATCAAAAAAAAAAGAACTCTTGAGAAAGTAGGGCTCCTCATTACTCCTTGATAGTAAGGGTCCTATGGAACGCTAAGAACAAAGTTTTTCAAGGGTTGTTTAAGGCACAGAATTCAGGTTGTAACTGGTAATTTTAATAATTGTAATTAAGTTCCCCTTATGCTTTCACTAGTAGAAAATATGCTCTATTTCCTGTCCTAAACTGTTTTTTTTTTTTTTTTCCCCTCTGCTGGGCAATTTCAACCTATATTTTGATACAAGTAAAGTTGATCCCATTTGGTAGTTTAAATAGCAAATTAATTTTGCAAACTGATGAAAAAAAGTCTGGCAAGCAAGTTGCCGATATAATTTTAACAATATTATTTTACAGTTTGACTTTCTTGTGTGTTTAGTCATAAATGAAAAATATTATCTTTTGCTAAGTTTGGAGAACTCTGCTTTTGGAATAAAGTTTTTGCTTTAAAATTAGCAAAATACTTATGTCTCTCACTTTGGCCCCTCATGGAGCTCCCTAACCTGGCCCTGCTGGTTTAGTACCTCTTCTGGGGATCTGCCCAGGGCATGCGGGCATCTTCAGCACCAATTTTGATACCTGCTGCCATTGCTCACCAAGGTTTTGTTCCTGTCCATGGTTTAAACCATTCCCGTCCATGGGAGGTGAAGCAAGCAACATAAAGATTTTATCAAGACATTATTTGAACCAGTTATGAACCAGTTTTAGGGCTTGATATGCAATAGTAAAATGATAATCTCCTTTTTTATGGCTGTCTTCCTTTAAGACTTTGCCTCTCCCAAGTACTCTGGGAGTTTTGGTTGTTGCTTTGGTCCTTTTTCTCTGCCTTAGGAGAAGTTTCTTTGTATTTGACCAGATCTCTTCTAATCCCAGGAGAGCAAAGAACTTTTCTGAGTATGCTGAAATTAGTGATCAGAAGATTCCTATTCCTTGGTGAACATGCTGTCTTCTGCAGCCGCTCTAACAGCCCTTGTCTTTGTTCCTTTCTCGCACGGGAATTCTCTGTTGTTCTAAGTTCACTTTCTTCAAATAGCTTTGGTTTGAATAATCTGTTCTAAATCTGGTATTTTTTTTTCTAGGTTTCAAGGTAGAAATTTAAATTAGCAATTTATTCAGCACATTCATAGATGACTTTGAGAGCAGGGTGATTACAAAGAGAGCACACTGTGAAGAACTGTGCAAGTATCTTATGAGACAAGTGACTAGGTAATAAAAATGACAGATAAGTTTCTGCACATAAAAATATAAAGAGATGGAACTCGGCCAAAATAGTTGTGGCTCTACATGGAAAGTGATGAGCTCAGAGCTGGCCTTTTCTCTTCCAAAATGAAATCTTGGTATCAAAGATAGTTCCAAGACAGTATCTCTTCAGTGCTCAATGTCTCCCCTGTCACAAAGAATTGAATGCGAAGAACTGTTAGGAATATAAAAGTCTCTATGGCTTCAAGAGGAAGATAGACAGGTACTTGAGAGAGCTATTTTGAGAGCTGCTAGGAAGATGAATTACATCAGGCTTAGGAAATTCTCTAAATCAAAATAGCAAGAATCAGGGAAACTATTGGGGAAATGGTGTGTGCTTACTCTGTTCTTGCCCTAGTGTGTCCAGTTACGGTGGCAACTGGAGACAGGCCTAGACGGGTTGCTGGTTCAAGCCAGCATGGTGGTCTGAGTGTTCTCCACTTTTTATGGTTAGGCTTATTCATATCTGAGAGAAAAGTGACATAATCTTTATTGTCCAATGGCTTCTTTAAGGTACACCTAGACATACGATATTACAGTAATATTCAAAATTTTAAATGTAACACAAATATATTTCCCAGGCAGTCATCAATAGTATTTGTCTGTAGCGTATATTTTGTGATTACAGTCCTCTCTCACTTTCCCTCTCTCATTTTCCCTCACTTTCTCTCTCTTTTGTTCTCTCTTGTGCTCTTCTATCTTCTTTGATTATGAATGTGATCCAGCACCTGGTAAGATTTCCCTATAGGTGGATAAAACTGCTTTTTTTTTTTTTTTTCCAAAAATCTATTGCTTCTCAATGAGATCAAAAATATTAAGGAAACAACATAGCTTTACTTTTTAACTGATTCTTTTTAATCTTTAAAATAAAGGTGACAGTGATCACCCAGGTAGCTAAAGATATAGATAATTATTTTATGTTACTGATTTACAAAAGATGAGATTACTTTTGTACTGACTTGGACATCACAGTGAGTTTAAGTGCTGTGTTTTACACAGGCCTGTCCAGGACACAGGGAGTGCTTGTTCTATATTTGAAAATGGAAGTTAAAAAAAAAAAAAAAAAAAGGAAAGAAAGAGAAAGGAGAGAAGAGGAAAAAAGAAAAAAGTTTTTCAGCCCTCTTCCCCGGAGGCTTACCCCAACTTCAGTTCTGGGCACTCCTTGTATTTCCTGTCCATGATAGGGGAACAAAGGTCTGTTGAGATGGACATGGGTGGCAGTGGGCACGTCCGATTGGTGATCTCCCTCATATGCTGCTGTGCAGAGCATGTTACCCGCAGGCTGTGTACCCCTGTTTGATATTTTTGAAGGTTTGCATAGCTGGATGTCAGCATTCCTTGTTTCTTTACTTGTTTTCCAAGAGAAATTACCTCTTGCATGTCTGGGCACCTAATTCATCTTGCTGGAATCCTTAAGGCTCACCTGGAGGGAAGATGCAACCACACATCTACAGGAAATCTAGCTTGAAGCAGCAGTGGTCTTCAGCCAACGCACTGGATTTAGTTGTTTATAAAGCTGCTGAAAGGCCCCTACTAAATTTCTTTTCTTTTTTTTTTTTTATATATATTTTTAAATCTTTGCTTCTTCCTTTCTATTTCCTTTCCCTTTCCTTTCTTTTGGTTTTTAGCTGTTACACTTGGCAAGCTTCTTTGCTAGCATTTGGAAATAATTGTTTTCTAAATGCTACACAGGATATTTGCCAAATTTAACACCTTAAAAGGAAGTGGAGGGGTAGGGGGTGAAAGACCTACCTGGGAATGCAGTGAATGTAGTGATCCTTTACCAAGTGCTAAAAAAAGAAACTTATCCAATATAACACCTAAAATCAAAACCATGGAGTTCCTTAACTTTGACCATAAAATATCACAAGCTATCATATAAATGTATATATAAAAAAGATCATTTAGTCTAATCCATAACCTCTTTTTTTTGCTTCCCTGCCCAATGATAAATCATGTGTGGCTTTTTTTTGTTTTTGTTTTCCTAGCAAATGAGTACAGTTTGGAGAGTTACAGATTTATTTTTGTGTTGTTAAAAAATCCTACGGGTTAATAAGAAAGCATGATCAGTCTGGCAAGATTTTTTTTTTTTAATAAAAGAGCAAATTAGTATCCACTGATAATATTGCAAGTGATCTCATCTTGAAGACTTTGTAGAGGCATAATTGGTTAGGAGGTTCTAAAATAGAGCAATTTCACAAATGGCCTGGGAATAGGAAAAAAAAATTGAATCCCTTTGCTTTCAGACATCTTCAGTGATGGCAATAGGCACATAGCCCAAGACGCTGCTGTGTTCCTGCTGATTTTGATCACAGTAAGCATCAGCAGAGCCTCGCCGCAGCTGAGTGTTCGCACGGGAGCCCCAGGACGGCTCTCAGATGCGTGTGTTTGCGAGAGCTGAGTAGGGTTTGCCCCTCCATTTGCAAAGCAAATCTCGGAGAGAATAGCTTGGCAAGCAAAGGAGATCACGCTCAGTGTCGTTAAATATCAGCGTCTGCAAGGGCTGGGATTCAGCTGTGGCAAGAGCTACTTTTGGGTAATTCTTGTGCTCAGTGACATCTGTGTAAGAGATCACCCGTCGTCGGTAACTTCCTGTTTTAAGACGTTATTTCAAAGTGTCCTTAAATATATTTAATGATGGTTTGCCTTATAATAGGCTGCTTTTGTTTTTTCTTAGTTCAAACTTTCAGGTGGGCGCTTAGCATCGGCGCTGAGTGGAGCAGAGCCCGGGCAGCCCTTCGTGGCAAGGAGGCTACAGCGCTCCTGGCCCTCCTAGCCCGCGGTCCCGCCACGGAGCCTTTGGCAACCGCGCACTGTGACTGCAAAGGCAGGAGTTAGACCCATATGTGTGGAGAAAATTGCACGGCGTTGGATAATATTTTCAATAAAGGGATAAAATCCACAGGAAAGTGCTTTCTCTACTGCTTTGCTCGTGGTATTTTTATTCCCTTCAGAATGTTAGGAGCGGCTTGGAAAAGGGGGCTGCCGCTTACTGTGCCTGGCGTGATAGTGCTGCTTTACCTGTCTGGCCTCTAGATGCTTCCACCATGTATTTAATAACAATGTCTAACCAAGTAGCTTTAATAGTAATAGAGAAAAATAACAGGGGATATGGGCTTAAATGACTTCAGTTTAGACCTTGTCTTTTTTAATAATTTGAGGTATTTTCCATCATATTGGATGGCCTGTTTTGCATATAACAACTTCTCTGTAACAGACACTTTGAGTAATTTTGATGTAATTTTTGATACATTAACAACTAAAGGGAACTTAATGAGTTTTCAAAAATCTTTACTAAAAGTTAAAAATAAGCCAAAATGACAATTATAATAAGGATAACTCAGTTGCTCTTATTTAAATTCAAAAGTTTATTATTTTTTCATTAAAATACTTAATTACTTTGTAAATCATCTTTTCTGTATTAATATTAAAGTCCTTACACTACCTGGGTTTTGCTGCCAGAAGTCCCTGGTATCTGCAGAAAATGACAGGTCGTTGCCCGGGTTGTAGGGAGGGTATGGACAGGACTCTCTTTAAAATCTCTTCAGATATAATCTGTAATGATTTGGAAGGGTGTTTTGTCAGAGTAGAATACATAATAATGAGCCGTTTTGACACTGATCTGTTGAAGAAACCCCTCCCAGAAAGAGATTATTAGCTACAACAACTTCTGCAGTTTAGATCATTTTAATTGCAATTGGACTGGGGTATAAAATAAAACATATATATATATATATATATATATATATATATTTTCCTTCTGGGCCTTAATACAAAATGCTTTTTAAGTGCAGAAGATTACCTGTCTTGGTAATGTTTAGTTGTGTTAGTAAAGAGAGCACTCCTGATCTGAAGATCTGTCAGGTCATCCACATACCAGCCTCAATTGACTTTTGAATATTTTTCCATTAGAAAAGGCTCCATTTTATTTCCTCACTGAAGTGGCAGACTTTCAGCTTGTGCGGTTTTTCCATTTATTGAATTTTGCAATAAAAGACTTTTTAAAACAGATGTCAGTCATTGCTTAGGAGTGAAGTATTGTTGGAGAGCTCTTTTATTCTGCTCTTTGCGATTTATTATTTTTTGTGTAAGAGAAATCCTTCTCTCTCCCTCCATTTTAATTTTAATTGTCAATTTTAGAGCCTTGACTCATTTTCTAACCTATAATCTGGTGTCAGAACAAATACGAGCACCAAACCCTGATTTCATAGAAATATTTCAGATTTGCCATTGTTCTCAGCAGGAGCAGGACTGGGTTAGATCTCTCAATTGTAAACCAGAAAAAAAGGGAGTGGATGAATTACAGAAACATGTTTCATATTAGCATCTTCCTTAGGGTGTGGAGTGGACCTGTTAACACTTCCTTAATGTTTAAATTTTATAAAAGTAGATGAATTTATGCAATGAGTAGTGTTCGGTATGGATTTGTTGTGCACAGAAAAAGCGGGTGTGAGGAGATGTTTTTTCCTTGCAAAAATCCAAATCAAGTGGAAGGAATGTGGAATGTTTTGGATCCTGATCCTGAAGCATGCATACATGTGTTTCCGTACACAGAATTGGATCATGACAAATTGAAAATCTGCAGGCCCTTTGATCTTTGCTTGTAACAGTTAAGCAAAGCACTAGTCACATCTCTGTGCATTTTAGATATACTTAGAAAATTCAGATTTCCATTTTTATTAATTGAACAGATTGGGTTCGCTCTCCATGTCTTTCAAAAGTCAGATCCTTTTTTTTTTTTTGGTAATGAGGATTTTAGTTGGGTTTGTTTGAATGGTGTGATAGATTAATTCTAAGTTGTAAGAATGTTACCACATTGCATTGTAAACAAAATTGTCTCTCTGGGGGACCCATATTTTGCATAGCACTGCCAGGGCAGGGGGGGTAAGCCGATGTTAATTCATCTCAGCATTTCACTGTTATCTTTGACATCAAAGAACATAGTTTCCAAAGGTGAGAGAACACAAAAGCATCCCATATTTATAATTTATAGGGGCTAGGACTGTGACCTAATGTAAACTCAAAGAGATTTAGTATAATAATATCCTTAGCTTGAGGGCAGCGTTCTCAAAAATTGGTGGATTTTCTCTTTTATCCTGGCTCAATCTACAATCATATTTCTTTGTTATTATTTCCTCTTAGCATTATGGTATGATTGACATTGATAAATATCAGGGGGAAGCTGAACTTCACAAAAAAAAAAAGGCCAAAAAAAAAAAAAAAAGAAAAAGAGAAGAAAAAGAAAAGAAGAAAGAGAGAAAGAAGAAAGGAAAAAGAAAAAAGGCCTCATGCATTGTTGGCACAGAAATAGCAGCCACAAGAGCTCCTGGCTGCCTTTTATTTGCCTGCTGACAGCGAGCACAACAGGGATCTTGCTTCTTGCTTTTGGCCCATGTAGAACTGTAATATACAGCTCAGCCATGTATTTATTTTAAGGATTAATTCAATTCACTGAAGATAAGTGCTCCCAGCTTGTGAATACTTGTTAGTTAATGGAAGGGTACAGATGTAAGGATCGGCTCCTAAATTCATGCCAACAAATTAATACTGCTCTGTGGCACTGTCTTTTCCACAGGTGCGTGTGTGTGCTAGTACTGTTTGAACCTCACTGTAACTAATAGCCCATATGTAATTTGGAAGAAGAAATCTTCAATGGAAGTCCCCCAGGGAAAAAATGGGAAGTCTGTAAGTAAACAACTTGTCAGGCCTAAGAAAAGAATTATTGCTTTTAAAGTAGTAATTATTTTTGTTGTAATAAAGTGGCTGGAAAGTCTTAGAAAGCTACATGTGCTTTTAATGGTCGGAAACAATGAATGTTTAAATTAATTCAGAGGTGGAGGCTTATGCTAAAGCTACATTGCTTAAGAGAGCATGTACAGACTTACAAATACTCGTCTTCAGCAATTCACATTACAGAATGAGGATTGCTACTTTCTCTAAGAAATGTTTGTCTTGCTGTGTTTTAACATTTTCATCTGTTACCCAGTTTTCCTTCTGTTAGTGCATTTGAAGTTCTCTCTCTTTACTGTGTGACTACATGCAAAAATTACTTTTGGGAGAAGGTGGTGCACCTCTTGGCTGCCAAATCTTATGCACAGTGGCAAAGCTCATGTTTCTAGAAAAAAAAAAGTCTTTAGCAGTGTTGCTGTTTCTTGTAAATGGCTGTTTAAAAAGTCACAATGGTGGCAAATTTTGAAAACTGACTCTCAGGTATCATTAATAATGTTTTACCATAATACCTCAGGCACAGTCAAATGATTAATGTATGTTGTGGATTTGTGGGCTTAGTTTGTGATATCATTTTTGGCACCCACTGAACATCATAATGCTATATATACATGCTATTATTCCAGACTGTTTTAGCAGAAACAGAGCACATTAAAATTGCCCTACTTTTACTTTTAGTAAAACAACCCCAAAGCCTACTGCTTACTAAAATTAACTAGATTTATTTCTTGTATTTTTCCCATTTTTTTAGTTTCTACTTTTGACAAAGCTCTCTATCATCTCTGACTGTTTCCCTTGTATAATCCCTTTCCCTGATGCCTGTGTTAGTTTTTTTCACATAGCAACAGAGCAGAAAGAAATAAGCCACCTAATAATAACCCTTTTGTTTTGTGCTTTTATTATGTTTCTCCTCTGGTGTCATTTTTACTGTCTGAAGCAGTATGGCTCCAATTGTTTTCCAATATTCATTTATTCCAGCGTCTGCCTCTATGTGTCCATTTGGGCATTTACCCATCGCTGCTGCAGCAGGAGGTGGAAAGAACCAGTTGGGCCGAGGACTGGCGAATGGAGCAGTCCTGATTATAGCCTGGCGTTAAACCATGGTGCCTGTATTTGCAGTTGCAGTCAGAGTGCTGGTAGCACCACCCAAGCCCTGTCCTGGTTATATTCTGAATCAAGTTGCTTTTTAATGCCAAAAAAAAAAAAAAAAAATCTTGCGCTGGAGCAATCTGCATTTACTGTGCCTGCATTTTCTGCAGTGCCGCCTTTCCATGCACCCTGCAGACCAAGTGTCACGTGCTGACATGGACTTGGGTCCGGGAGTCGTGTCCTGGAGCTGTGTGTGGTGACAAACGTAACTGTCCCTCAGCATAATGGGAGCATTAAGGGAAATGTTTGTTCACACTTGGGCACTGCCAACACTCCTGTTGGGGTCATTCATTCCATCCTTCCTTTTCACCACGTGGACAGGGAGCCTGCAAAACACTTCAACTGCTCAAAAGTTCCCTCTGCATTACCCAAGTAGCCAAGGATGCTCTCAGGATTATCAAAATCTGAAGTCATAACTGTTGAATAAAAGGGCTGTATTGAAAAGCACTTAGGCTTTGGTAACTGTGAGAACTGGACAGCCCAAAGGTGTATGACACAGGGGAGTGTTACCACTGCAATATTCCACTTTTGTGCCAGAATGGCTTCTGGTTTCAATGTCTTTTGATAGGTTTGACCTGGTGAGTAAAACCTTGGAGTTAAACCCCTCTTTATTTCCCTTCACCCCTAGCTAGATGGGCTGCTGTGTTTGCAGCAGTCAAGATCATCACTGAGATTTCTTAAAGCCAGTTGTCAGGAGCCAAAATAATTTCTGAGAATAAAGAGGGTGTGAGCACTGTTTTTGTTTATTCTGCTCTGTGTGTGTGCAAGAGAGGGTGAGAGATAGATTAACCCTCTACAAATACAATACACAGAATGACGCTGTTTGTGGTTTAAGATCCCAGATGCATGCAACCACTCTTGAAACCTCATAGCAGACAGAGAAAAAGAGGAAAACTACATGACAAGTACCAGATAGATACCTTATTTTTGGAACTAGCCAATGCAATCTATACTGTGGAAGCAATTTCAAGCATCTGCGGGTAAAGTGGGAGCTTAATCCAGCAATTGAGGACTGAAAGTACATAATGTGTTAAGAGAATAGAGCTGGATGGGCAACAGATAAAGTACCAGGAGAAGGTTGAGCAGCCAGTACTATGAGCAGTGATGAGGAGTTGCTTTGCCACTTTCTTGGAGTAAGGTTGCTCTGCTAAGCAAGAGAGGGGATGATCCTCCATCCAGGAACGCCTCCTGCCAGCTTGCAGGCACGAGAGGCTGCCACAGGAACCCCAGAAAGCTAAAATCTGCTCTCTGTTATATTCATGCAGCTAAAAGGAGATTTTAGCATCCAAGTGACCCTTCTGTCACCCAGAGGAATGATGCTTGCAGGACCGCAATGTGTTTGGTTCACATTCTGTAGGATACAGTTTGTAGTTTGCTTAATTAAACACTGCATTTACTCCTTCTGCCTCTTGCTAGATGCTTGAGAAAGGAGCATAACTCAGATCTGACTCTGGCTAAGCAAAGGATATCAGTGTGTAACCCTGCCTGACAAAGTCACCAATGTTCAATTTCTTACTTTCCAAGTCCAGAAAGGCTTTGAAGAAAAGCGTTTAGTTGCTTTTGCGGAAAGGTGGAGTGTTTTCTCCACATTTATTGTGTGTGGTTGCGCCATGACTAATGTGTAAGATGAAGGTCCACAGCAAAAATGGAACTTCTCAAGCATTTTTCTACAACGAATATATGGAGCTTGTGCCCAAATGATCAATTAGTAATTTAAAAGGAGGAGGACAGTGTTAAGGCCAATTCTGATTCACTGGAATTTTGTATGCCACTGGATTAGGAGCACAACAGCTCGTGCTGAAGCTGTACCTGCTCGTGCGATGAGCACCAGTGCAGAAACATTGCTGCTGGATCACTTTGGAGTCTTTACTTTTATCTCAGTTTCAGATTACTTCTTGTTTTTTTTTTTTTTTTTTTTTTTTTTTATGCCACGGGATGGAGGAGGAAGTGGCTGTTTTTACTCTCTTTTGGAGAGAGGGAAAAGACTACTCAAGTTTATATTAGAATACTTGGCAAAATGTAGCGTGCTCACTGTTTATAACGGGGTATGCACCTATATGAGATACGTTCTTTGTGTCTTGTCAAAATGAAGAAGGTGCCCTTGAATATTTAAAAATTTACTGTGGACAATATTTTGCTTATATCTCTGTATTGCCTTTCTTGGTTAAAGTTTGGTTTTCTATTGGAATAAAGCATTTATTAACATGCATCAGCATACCTAATATTTGGTATTGACTTAAATTGGTCATTGATTTCAACCAAATTCACGAATGAAATAGAGATCTCAAAGCTAACCGAGATTTTAATACTTCCTTTGATCTGGCTACTTTGATGATGAATCTTCATCTCAAACACTGTCAAAATTCAGTGCTGTCCTCACTGGCCTTTCTATGGGTATCCCTCTTCACTTGACTAACTCTGGAGCCAAAATACTATTGTTTGCTCTTTTACTGAAATCTGGAAGTCTGCGACATCTGCATTTTGAAGCGCCACGCATAGCTTACCCATCGTATCCCATGCCAGATTTGGTGTATCGGTGCTTCTATCTCTATCTGTAGATAAGCCTCGTTCTTCACCATCCTGAGTGGTGGTTTTGCCTGATAATCACTTGCTTTGTGTTCCCTTGCTGTCAAATTTCAGACTGTCTACTAGAGAGATTGTAAG
The DNA here is from genome assembly GCF_059628265.1 of Tinamus guttatus. Classification (NCBI taxonomy): domain Eukaryota; kingdom Metazoa; phylum Chordata; class Aves; order Tinamiformes; family Tinamidae; genus Tinamus; species Tinamus guttatus. The sequence continues at coordinate 2,793,516 of NW_028288620.1, forward strand.
GAGACCAAGAATGGGTCACAGGAGGTAGTAATCCAAATAAATTTCAAAAAAAAAAAAAAGATTTAACATTACTGTGACATTTGTGGTAGGGCAAATCTCTCCCAAGCCCAACCTTGAATTGGCATAAATGCTTTGCAGAGACCTAGAGTTATCAATGTGGGACCAGCAGGGTATGACAAAGTCCTAGAGACATGACAAACACTGATATTCATGGCTGGGTATACTGGCTACACCTCCCTTAGAGGAACTTTGATAACCTTTCAAAAACTTCTGAAGAGACAATCTATAGATAGGAAGGCATTTGATTTTTCTAGTAATATTTTTAAAAAGTTCTTTCTTTTTACTCATTTACAAGATTCAGCAATAGGCAGTTTTCAGAAGTGAATATTAATGTGTCTTCAGCAACGCTTGTACCCTCCTGGAAAATTTAATGTGGCATTTCTTCCCCATCAGCCTCTTTTTGGATTCTATAATGTAATGAGGCCTGAAGTAGGTAACGATGCTAGGTTATTGCTGTGACCATACCTTTCATCCCTATCCTGGCCAGGTCCACACACAGCTTTGGCTCATAGCTGAAAATTCTCATTGCAAAATTGCACACAAAGAAGTATTTTCAGGAGCGAGTTTCTTTCTTGATGAGGGACTCTGCCATCTGGAAAACACAGTGAAGACTCGGAGGCCCTCAGCAGTCATAGTTATATCTAAACAGCGTGAACCTGATGAGCCAGGAAAGGAGGTGCTCCCCATCTGCTTCAGCAGTTAATCTTCTCAGATTCCCTCTGCGCCCCGCAAACCTCAGCTTTCTCTCCATGCTTTGGGCAGCCCAACTGCATACTTTGAACTCCTGGCTCCTCCTTGCTCCACACCAGACCCTGCTGTCCCGCATACTGCTGCTGCTCGGTCCCTTATACCAGCAAATGGCGCCTGCATCAAAAATTCACTTCATTCCTCTGCTAACAGAAAGATGCAGGGCAAGAAGCTGCTTTCAGCAAGAAAAGGAAAAAAAAATCCAGCACCTGGCTGCAGCAAAATAATGAATTTTGCAGCAAACATGCTCGATTCTGTGGAATCTTGGAGCAGTGCCAGCCTCCACGACCACAGAAATGCTGAGTCCGTGGGGCCCTCGGCACGATGGCTGGGGCTGTTCACATCTCTCTGTCTTTGTCTCGAGCCCATTGCAGTCTTGCTCAGGCATCGGATTTCACCCTGCTTGCGTTTTCAAGGTTATCTTCTCAAGCAGAAGGACTAGAGAGTTCATGGCACTTGCAGGCAGGCCGAGGTGCAGGATAGAGCACAAAGTCTACTAGGAGAGTAGGTCAGAACACGCGCATTTGAAGTTCAGTTGAAAACACATAGTCGTATCACCTTCAGCTGTGGATATTCTGCATGCTTATGATACCTCAGCTCTTTGGAGATGGACACAACACTGCATTTCCTTCTGTGTTAATTTGCTATTCTGAATCAGCTCAGAATCACGGGTTTTAGAGAGTTCTTCCAGGCAATACATGGCTAGCACTATCCAGTTATGATTGAAACGGAGCCTCTGTAATTTCCTCACGCCTTCCTCTCCCCTTCCTCTCTCTATCTGAAATTGGTGGAATATTTCAGCTATAAATATACAAAAGCAACTCATGATACTCACTAAATGTCAAAAAATGAATAGCCAGAGCCAGCTGATGCATTTGAATTGTAATATTTGTATGAGCCTCTGTGAGTCTGTCTATGGTAAGCGATCAATAGATCAGTAACTATGAATAGAGGTTTTTTCCTTAAAAAAAGATTGGTAGTGGAAATAGTCATGAAAATTATAAGCTGTTTGTGGACAATTTGTAGACAGGAAAGCATACCTTATTCCCTTCAAACTATTCATTCAGCTGGGTTTAGAATAACACCACATAGGAACTCTTGTTACTTAAGACGTATTTTTCATAACCCATGGCACAAATCCTGCCTTCAGCAATAGCAGTATCAGCGACAGAAGTAGTTCTAGCTGCAATTCACATGGAGATAACTCTTTGCAGAATTAGAGCTCAAATATAGTCCTCATGGTATCTTTTTTTGTGTTTGTGTGAATGTTTTCTAATTTATTACCAGTTATACAAGCAACTAATCCCACAGCTAATATATTTCTGTATCTCAGTGTGTTTTGCACACATATACTCAGTGCTAGCATTGTGATCATGGCTTTAGGAGGAATGGGGCTGCAGGAAAATGGCCCCACAAGGATTTGGTTGGGCTCAGGCAAGAGGTGTCACCACTGATTTTAGACGCATTGATTTTAGGAGCTCTATTTTCCTCAAGAGGGTGAATCTCTGTTTTTTATTATGATGGAAGGCAGTTTCAAACTGCCTTATAAAAAAAATGGGATAACTCATCTGACAGTTTCCTGCAGATACATACACTGGTCCGTGTGAAGTCTCTTCTTGAAGCTTTGATAAAGTTGTAGCTTAGCCCTTAACAGTAAAAAGTAAACTGCCAGAGAAGTTTATTTTCTTTTTTACTAGGTTTTCTGGACCATTGTTCCGCTTGAGGAGCCATGTTTGTTGGTTTTGGCTCTGGGACTTTTCTTCCTTAAGGATAAACTCTCCTTAGGCAGTTGTACAACTATGCATTAAAGGACTGCCTAGCAGTTTATTCACAGCCTAAGCTCCAGCAGAATTCAACTGTGTGACTTCCTGGCATAAGCGGGGGTGCATCCGTAATGTAAATACCTACTTGATTTTGTGGAAAACCAGGACGTTTTTTGTTTGTTCTTGTAAAAGATTCCTGCTGGAAGCTTAACTTTAAAGTTGGCATTCAGCCTTCTCTGCTGTGACTTGGACCCTGATCCGATTTTGTGCTTTCATGGACATTTTTATATTTTAAATTTTTTAATTCAACCTTAACTTTGCTTACAAGCTACAGCGCAGAATAAAATCACATTACAAACATTGTACTATTAGATTTTATCACCATTTATTTCTTCTCGTCTGCCCAGGGATTTCTACATGTTCAGTAGAACTAATTTGCAGTCAGACACTGAGGTCTTCTAGAAGGCCAGCAGGCTCCACAAACTAATTTATCCAAATAACCAATCTCTCATAGGCCAACCGTAGAAGGACACCAAAATGGCCTAAGCAGGCAAAGCCCCCTTTTGAAGTCAGGAATGTTTTGACTGACTTGAAACAGGCGGCAGGAATGAAGGGATAATTTTCAGTGACCCAGGGGACTTTTTTGCCATTTTCAAATATTAGGTAAAACAAAGAGAAATTGCTTGTTCTAATTTAGAAGGACTTAGCAATCCGGAAGGTAAGCAGACTAAGAATAGTATGCTAAGGTAGAGAGATGAAGTTTATTCAATGCATCAAGATGCCGTGCCTGTGTGTATAGTATTTATGCACGCTGCTTTACTTACACACAGGCATATACCTAAAACATTCTTTTAATTCTCTCTTTTTGTTCTTTAACATATCTAATAAAGCAGGGTATAATATATCTATGCAGTATTAAGTGAATTACCTGAAACGTTGTTTTTGAGTACACATCACATTTCTTGAAATGATAATTTCTAGTTAAAATGACATATTCTTGTTGCTGCTGAAAAAGCTGGGGTATTCACTCAGCTAGAAGGTTGTTCATGACCTACCTGTTTTCTACACGTCCTGTCCTGGCATCATTCAAGTAAAATCCTCTTAATTTTTAAATAAATTTTCTAATATAAAGTATGCTTGCAGACATAAGGGAGAAGTATTTTGATACCTACCTAAAACCCAATTCTCTATGAATACTGCTCAGGAGAGAAGGAAATGTGGCCATTTAGGAAGGAAATGAAAACATGACAGTTTCATCAGCTGCTTGAACATGGGTGTGCAAGAGAGAAATGAGCAATTTTTCTCATCGGATTTCAGCAGCTGTTTTAGAGATGTGCTTTTGAGAATTTTCTATCAACCAAATTTACCAGGCAGAGTTATGTGCTTGGTCCAGCCCTGTGCTTAGGTATAAAACTAACCCAGACCCTGTCTAGCTCTGAGCTTCTTCTCTGTGACATTGACTCACAGATTAGCTGGGACCTTTTGGGTGAAAGTGTTGTCTACAAGGATGAATTGCATACTGCTAGTGAAGCTTCTCTACCCGTGCTTCATAAAAGCATTTTTCTTTAAAACAGTTTTAACAGCTTAAATGCCGTTTTCAATCTTACATTTACTGACTTCAGATTAGAGGATTTCTGAAACACGATGTTTAAATTAGTGTTGTTTTGACGTGTTTGTGTGTATATGTATGTGTGTGTGTATGTGTGTGTATGTGTCTGTGTGCATGGAATGTATTAAGATTAAATTAGGTTATGTTCCAGCTTTTACTTGAGAAACATAATTTTGTTAGCTAATAATGTTAATGCCAAGATTTTGTCATATTATGTTTACGTATATGACTAAAGCAAAATCAAATTATATTTGCTAGAGGTAAAATTAGTCAGTCAAGGAAGTGTTTATCACAGGAGCAGTTAAAATTCAGGTTTTGTAGGCTAGAAATGCTTCTCTGTTTCTTGATGCCTTGCTTTATCTGTGTGTTGTCTAGACTATCCTGGAAGGGGTTGGCTTGCTCCTGTTGAGGTCTGTGCATACAACACAGCAGTGAAGTCTGGCAGAGAGCGCAGAGACTTTGCAGGGATTTCTCATCAATCATATGGGATTTGTCATTCTGACGTTTTGGTATTCAAAGCCCTGTATTCCACCACCAGCATTCACAAAGGGTGAACTTCTTTCCATGGTGGCAACAATGCACCTATGCAACTGTTGAGGGCAGCAGATGGGATAAAATTTCTTCCCAGCTCCTGTGGTGATCAGCTCATACCCTGAAGCACAGGATTTGATTATGCTGATCATAGTTTACAGAGCTATAAATGTTGTTGAGTTTTGGCCTTGAGTCACTGAATGAAAACGCTTAAAGATAAACAATTGCTTATTTTCTCTCTCTTTTTTTTTTCTGTCTTAAAAGAATAAGTAGGAGCAGAAGTGATTTCAGGCACACTTTCACACTATCTTCATGCAGCCTGGTCTTCTTAAATATAACCTAATTGTTACTTTTGGGCAAAGCGAGCAGATATTCCTTTTGCTTAAGTGCAATGTTCTTCTAAAAGAGAGAGCTTAGAGCATAAGCACTACTTGGGTGCTCGTAGATTCAGGTCTTTGTGAGTGGTGAGTGGATTTTTAGTACTTTATATGTTTTTAGGAAAGTATGCCTGGTCTGTATTTTATTTCATTTTTATTCTTAATAATTGCATGATTTCGATGTTTGACCACCCTTTTATGTCTTTAAATAATTTAAAGGATCTAAAAGGAACTCTGTGCTCAGAATCAACTAGTTAGATGTTTATATGCCTTGCTTTCACCTTCAGATATTTGTATATGAAATAAATAGGAATCTAATTCAAGAATGTCTTGTTTCAATTTTCTTCTTTAGATTGGAATTTAATTTCAGGGAGAGGGGTTTGGAATAATGTATATTTAGTGAGAGGCTGATATGTACATGAGATTTGTGAGATTTATAACAATGTTCTGGGAAGGGAGAAGGTGTAAGATCCATGCTTTACTTTTCTCTTTTCAGGACTGCTTTTCGTAAGGCATTATAAACACTAAGTGGAATGGCAAGGAGATTTATATAGTGTGCACACTGCCGTCAGTCCTCGGAGTGGCTGTATGCTGCCATTAAATTTTCTATAAACAGAAGACAAGCAAACTGCCAAGCCTTGGCAGCACCGGACACCAGCTCTTTCTGTTCTTAGCTTGTCTTGTTTATTGTTGCTCAGAGATTGCCTTTTGTTTGCCAGTATTGCATCCTCTTTTGATCTTTAGGAGCAAAGAGTATCTTGCACTTCGTAGTAGCTGGACTCTCCATCATATCCTCTATTTCTTCTCCATCCACGATTTCAAAGGAAAAGATAATTAAAATTAAAGTATAATTAAATTGGCAGCAAGGACAAGATAATATTTAGGCAGAAACTCATTTGGGGCCAGATAGGAAAACAAGACCCTTGTATCACAGCTAGAAGACAATTCAGTTTTGGGCTGGCAGCAAAGTGAATCATCAGTGTAGGTGCAACTGCATTGGGTCAGTCAAAGTAAATTAGCTTGTTGTGCCGCCTTTGAGAGGGACTGGCAAAAAAAGTTAAAGAAACAGTAGAAGAAACAGAAAAAATATTGAGAAATCCTACTTTTAATATCATTTGCTTCCCAGGAACTGAAATTTAAAAACTCGCTAGATGGAGATTACAACCAAATCATATTTAATGCTGTCTTTCATTAAGTCACTTTTATTTGAATTTGTTTATACTTTATGCTGCTGCAACGGTGAGTTCCACAAGTTCATCACGCATAGAGTAAGAACTTATTTTTGTTGTTTTAAGAGTTTTTTGCTTGTAAAAGCTTTTCAGAACTCTAAATACACTGCAGTGACCAAATCATCCTTAGCCAAATAATCATTAACTCCTTACAGAAATGCTGCTAATCTCTAGGTTATCTTTGCAAAGCCATGCTTTCTCTTCCCTGTTACCTCATATTCCCATGTGTGCACCAATTCTGTTATTTATTATAACAGCCAAATTGATCATGCTTCCATTCTTTAGAAGTGTCAAGTGAAAACCACTTACTCTGGGTGTTTTTGCTTTCTGTTTTATCAATCTTCTCCAAAGATTCCTCTGCTAATACTTTGATTTAGACCAGTCAGGAAGCTCCTTAACTTTCTGCATAGTGAAGATCATGCAAATAATTCATTTAGCTTTTCTGAAATGGCCCAGTCTTGATGGTGCATGTCTTCAATGCCACAGGCAAATACTGGCTTTTCACATGTTTTCCATGGTTTTAATATTAATCTGTGTAAAAGCAAAAGTTTCTCTCTCTCTCTTTTTTTTTTCCTGCTTTCTCTTAATTATCATTTAACTTACAGAATTAAACCCTTTTCCAGTTTGCATTTCAGATATTTAGCTGTAATGTTGTAGCCCATGGAGCTTGATCTTCAGATCTTGCTCCAAAAACTATGAAACTTTGTGTCTCCATTCAGGCCATGAGTCCTGTGCAGACGTCTTGATGTCTAAAAGAGCACTGGATGCCTTGTTCAGGCACCAGAATTGCTCCCAGTATCTTTTTATTTTATTAGTCTTTTTAACTTGCTATTAAATTGTTCTTTTATATCCTTATTGTTGTTACCTCTGCAGAGAAGAGTGAATGTGCTATTGTACATCGTTCGTCAGCTACAAGTATTGCTCACTATTTTGTTTATAAAAATCCTTGGTTTAATGAGATCTACAGATCACATGCCTTATATTTAAAAATAAGAAAACAGAAAACATGGAGATTGAGTTTCATCTTGACTTTTAAGAGACACTGTTGAGAAGCACAAAGCACCTTCCAAGAAACTTTGTATTTGAGGCATACTCAGTTGCCAGTCCTCTGAGTGTGTCCACCAGTATGTCCAGAAAGTCATCTCCCAAAAATTTTCACCCAGACTTTTAAGTAGAAGTCTGGGTACCTCTTTAGTTTGTCTAATGTGCTTTTCTGGAGGATTATGGCGACTTGATTCCTGTAGGCAGCAACCGTAATTGCATCACTATAAGGTAGGGCAGGGTTCATCAGTGTCTTGCCCCTGGTCAGGCACCCCCTCCTAAGCTCTGACACTTCACTCTTGCCATAGACGTGGATGCTGATACGGCAGCGCTCTGAGCCCAGTAGAAAGAGAGGCCACGCAGGCAATGGGATCTCTTTCTTTCTCAAGTCTAAAACAACAACAAATAAAGATATTACAATATCCACAAAGCGCCTTTCAAAACCCGGGATGAATAGTTCTTGAATTTCATCCTACTGCTTATTTGCTGAAGGTAAACTCTCAAAATTGCAGCAGGAAGAATTAGATCACAAAATTGTAGGTAGATGGTACATAGATAGTGTTTTTGAGACTCTCTGCTTTCCGTATAAATAACCACTGAAATGAAGCTGCAAAACAAGCAGAATATATTTTATTATTTAATTGTTTAAGAATAATTATTTAAGAATATACTTTATTATTTAAGACATCAGATTCTCATAATGGATATAATGGATGGATTTGTGTGAGATTTTCAGGTGTTGTTTTTCTTTTTGGTTTTCAGAAGTACATGAGACTGAGTACCCTGTGACAATATGTGACACTTTGTGCCAATGTTTTGCAAAATAAGTTGCTATCATGCAAGTAACTTTTACAGAGGGGAGGTTTTGTAATCCTTGCAAATGTGACAGTACAACAATAATGTTAGAGAAATACTTCTTCTTGTGGCTGCTACAAAAGAGTGGTTTGAACAGGTAAGCTGCATAACTGTCACTGAAGGGATCCCTTCTCCAGCTGAGAATTGATGTGATGAAGTTTTGTGTTTTTACATGAGTTGTGCCACATTTGGTGCATGAACTGGTTAGTAGAGATAGCTGCACCTGAGCAGAAGTGTTGGTACGGCAGTGGCAATCTAAAGAGTTTTGCTTTGTTTGCAGAAAAAAAAATAATGAAGCTGTGTCTGTCTTTGAGACCAAAATGATAGAATAAGAGCAGGTAAAATAGACTTGATTTTATGTGCAAAAGCACCCAGGATCTTTCTCACTTACTCAGTTCAAAAAAGAATAGTTTGAAAACGGAGCTCTTTATGAATTTGTGTTGAATTTAGATCGATAGTTTTGACCAGAAAGCCAGAAACTGGGGACACTGGCAAGTTTGGAAGATAAAATTTCACTTCCTCTTTACCCTGTTGTTCAGTGATTTTGTTGTGGGATAAAGGGTCATCCTTGGTGGATTGGTTTGGAGCAGGGATATGAATCAATACCTGGCACTTTCCAGGGTTGGCCTAGGCACCTGACTACAGGTATCTGAAAGGGGAGTTCTTACAGTAACCTGTCCCAAAGGAGCAAAGAGGAAGGTGCTTTTGTGGGAAATGATAAGTTTAAATTCCTGGTCTAATCAGGCAGAAGTGGAATTTAAGCTCTATTTTGACTTGCTTGTTTAGTAAAATAGTAAGGGTGGTAGAAACACTAGCTCTAACCACCTGCCTCTCCTCTTGCCAATATTTTTGTTAAAAGTTCTTCCTCAAAAGCTTTTACCTCATTTTGCCAGTCCTATGGAAATTATGGAAAGTCTTGATCTACGAAAAATGGTTAGAATTTGGAAAAGTGGGAACATAGCCTTGAAGAAAACACTCGCTATTTGCAGCTGTGTGCATCGGTTATTAGCTCTGTGGTACACCCACATGCACACATATGTGCACACACACATACAAACACATGTTTACCTTTCAAATCTAGGGAAAAGTCAGAGCTTCATTCCAGTAGGTGGCATGGAGAAAGAAAGAAAAACAGGCTCTGACTAGAAGAACTTGCAGGTTTAGTTTATTGCAAGACATGGTGGAAGAGTAAATATTACAGTTGTGAGCCTTCCTGCTCTGAAAGTGTCTTCTTAGACAAATGATGAATTACTTCATTTAGTCTTTTGAAAATATATTCTTTTTTTAATTAAAATGAATATAATTAATACCCTTTATAATTTAGCTAGTGACTTTGTTTTTCCTTTTCTCTTGGTTGAACCAATGTGCTAATTGAAGAATGGCCCTAATCCAGGGCTTGATTCCTGTTGTTAAATATCACTAGCCAATGACATCTATTGATCCTCAGGCTTGAACTCTGAATTTGTCTAAGAGAATATAAATCACATTCAACCTGCTGTGAGAAACTGTTTGGCAGAAGGGAAGAGCAAAAAGACTGAGTGAGCCAAGACAAAGAAGTCTGAGTAAAGAATATGCCCAATAACAGTAGAATGGAAAGGGAGAATCATAGATTAAAACCAAAATGCTGGAAATCACACTTTACTTCTTGAAATAATAATGAGAAGATGGACTATTGCATTCATCTCTGCTTTTCAGAATCTCTAAAATTAAGAACACACTGAATGCACCTGGTTTGACGTGAAAATCATGAGTCTCAACCATTGACATGGTCTAGAACCAACAGCATGGACTGGTAGTTCAGCCACCCTGACTTCTGTCCACTCAGTGTCCTCAGAGCCTGCATTGTCCTGCATTGTCACTGGTGAAAATTTTGAGCTTGAGAGGGTCTTTCCAGGGCATATCTACATCATTATTTCCACAAGCTGTGACTAAATATCAACCAAGCTGTTTGGTATAAAAGACATGGGGTTCTGCTCTTACCTTGAGCACTGTTTTTCCTTCCTCCACTTTATTTCCCATTTCGATCATCTCTGTTGTCTTCTGCTCAGGCAGAGCCTGTCCTAAGTGACCAACATGATTTCTTTAGTAACTTAGCTGTCAGTCTTTGATTGGTGAAGCTGCTTAAAGAAAGCCTCACACTGCTGGATGCTAGCACAGTTTGCTAGGTTCAGCGGGGCTAAAAAGATCTTGAGCTGAGCTCAACCTCAGTCAGCTAGGACACAATTAAGAGTAGGAGACACAGAAGCTGTGTTTTTATGTGAATTGTGTTTTCTTTCCTTTTTATGAGTATTTTCTTTGTTCTTCAAGAATAGAAGATTGGACACAAGCAGTTATTTCAGCCTCCTCCTTCCATGGAAGAGTTAATCCAATGACATGTGGGTTATATTGACACCACAAAAAATTATCCCCCTCATGATCCTACCCATGGAATTTTTCTACAATATTTAAATATAATATAGTGCAAATAAGTGGTATTAATATTCCTCTTCCATATTAAAGGTCTAGACAGACTGTATGGGAATATGTTGCTCTGAGGCAACGTAATGACTCCTCAGGACTCCTCCAGGAATGGCAGGTTGTATTGACTGCTTGTGTTTGCAGCATGAGAAATATCCACATAACTCCTTTGATTCCCCGGGCCTCTTAGTCCTTCAGACTCATATGATTTAAAGAAGTATCCTTTACAGAACACATACATACATTCCATGTTTTACAGCAGTTATCTATATATTATGGCATTCAGATGTGGTAGAGCAGGGCTGAAACTTTGGAAAGCAAGTGAAAACATTGGAGGAGAAGGTGAGCAACCTTTACCATGAACCACTAATGTGCCTTTGTGTCCAAGAAGACCAATGGTGTCCTGGTTCGCATTATGAAGAGCATTGCCAACAGGTAGAAGGAAATGATCCTCCCCCTTTACGTAGACCTGGTGAGACCACATCTAGAGTGCTGTGCCCAGTTCTGGGCTCCTCAAAAGAAGAGAGATTTGGAGCTGTTGGAGCAAGTTCAATGGAGGGTGAGTAAGATGTTTAAGGGACTGTACAACAATTCTGGGCAACATGCTCTCTAGGAGACCCTGCCTGAGCAGTGGGATTGGAGTAGATGAACTCCAGACGTCAACCATCCTGTGCTAGAGGGGGAACTCCACTGTTTAGTGTAATGGAGTGGAAGATGACTCAAATCTAACACAGACATATAAGTTTGGAAGAAAGAAAAACAAGTCTTCTGCTCTCTCCTTTAATCTCCAGATGAAAAATATGACTTTCTCTTCCTACTTTCCAGGCTTCTGTTCTTCGTTTTCACATTTCCCAGCACAATACTGTTTTTTATCAGTTGAGGTTTGACACATGACTGAGGAGCATACCAATTATGTCTTAAAAATTATTTGTACTTCTGAGCTCTCAAGACTTGTGACCTGTCATAAAGTTCAAAATACGTGTTAAGCATTTTCCCAGAATGACTTTGAGAGGTTTAAATATATACCTGTCCTCTGCTGCTTAGCTTGATGACTATTTCTTACTTCAATCTAATGCCAAATTTACAGTGATGCCTGTTATGTCATCCCAAGTCCTCTCTTTAAGCACTGCTGCACCTTTGGCTTTCCTCCCATCCCTTGTCAGCTTGTGCTAATAATAATCTGTGAATCTCAGCTGATTTTGTCCAAAGGCCAATATTCTTCTTGGGCTAATATTTTTTTTTCTAAACTCATCTTATTCAACAACTGATGTGTTCCGCAACTCTTTTCTCCCTGCCAATGGCTAAGTAGATAAACATTTTTTTTTCCTTCTAAACAGTATGCTGTTACTAGGCATTAGACACAACTGCTAGAAATAGAACTCATGCCCTTCCTGATTTTGCTGAGCAGTTGTGAATAGCTCCTGTCAAACTTAGAGTAAGAATGAGAATAAAATTTAGGTAGCTATTACTGTTGTTACCTAGGGAGGATGTTGGACCTTTGCTGTGCCCTTTGCTAAAGAAGAGATTGACTACCACAGAATTCTTAGTTATTTTTCTTAGTCTTATAGTCTTAGTTATTTTTCTTCTTAGTTCTTAATACCGGTTTACTTAGAAAATGTTTTATGGTTAACTATCTTTAACCCAAAATCCGTATAAGATACCAGTTCAGAGGTTTTTATTATTCTGCCTGTAAGTCTTGAGCCTCACTGAAGAAATGTAAGAGTTACTTTGAATTGTCAAGTGGTGCTGACAAACCTGATGGATTTTGCAATTCCACTTTTGTTTTCTGCAAGTCATTTGTAGGTATAAAAATAAGGTTTGATTGAATTAAGTGCTAAAAAGTGTTATGTAGGTCTTGTGTAGGTCTGCCAACAAAAACAAACATGAGCGTGATTAAGTGTGTGACAGTGGTATTAGTCGAGCTATTGAAGCTCTTAGAGGCATGCTAAGCAAGTACAATTAGAAACACAAACTGGCTTACAATGGAGGGTGCAGGTGCTGGGCTTCTGAATTGGGGATTATCTTGTTTCAACAGACTTTCAGTTTAACACTCACAAAGGAGTTTTAAGGCTTTATTATTTTTAACCTCCTTAAATCTGTCAAAACTGAAGGAGTGGTCTAATTGGCTGTAACATTCAGTGTGTTAAATATAAAATCTTCACACTAACCCACTGCACTCAAACTTTCATTAGAGATTTCATGATTGTTCTACTGACACTTTTAAAAGATCTAAGACTTCAGTGAGGAAGAATCTAACTTCCTCTGCTTTGAGATGCCCTTGTACAATTCAGCTATCTCTTTCTGGGGTTTGCTCACTGTTGAATATGATGGTTATATGATGAGGAAGGTTGTGTCATTGGCAGATGATGACCTGAAATTTGGGCTATAAGAATCTTATCTCTGGCTTTGGAGCCCTGTAAACTCCTTTCATAATTGTAGCAATACCATGTAGTCTGGCTCTGCTTATTCTTTATCTGAAACACGGGACAGAAATGCTTTGATTCTTGCCATATTAGTCTAATTCATTTGAGTTAGTTATGATAAACTTGTGTTTAGGTGCAGTAAGCACTGCCTGACAGTATTTAATGTTTCCTTTTGAAAACTGTGTGAGAAAGTGCCAAATATAAAAGCTGAAGTATTCAAAGCTTTTATGAAACAACAAAATACTGTTCCTGTGAATGTCTATGCAGAGGCCCATAGCATCTATAGTCCACTGGGCAGATCCAAAACACCTGTGGACTGACTCTATGCTTTCTCAGTGATTAAGATGCAGAGTCTAGATTTGAACACTATAATCTGGCCCTGCTGAGTGGGAGTCATGTGTACACAGCCAAAACCACGAATTTGATGCAGACTTTTCTACTGTGCTCTGGGAATGTAATAATTTTTTTGTGAAGCATATTTCTGTGTATGGTTTCTTCCCCTTAGTAAGCGTACACTCACTTTATCATGAAATATATAAATTTTGAGCCATTTAATTTTTTGAACAATTGACTTCTATAGCAGACTTTGACATTAATAGATACTGAGTACATATTTAAGGACACTTTTCAATGTTTATGCTTATGCAAATAATACTATATGAACAGAGGTCTATGTGTTGCAATTTTAGTGGTAGTGTAAGAATCTGCTGATTAGTAGCTTGATGGCTTTTTAAACTATGCACATTTTAAAACTAAATTATTTTAAAACTAAATATAAAACTATTTGCCACATGTATTTAATATATTTATTTTATATTTAGCTATGGTTCTTCTATTAATCTACATTTCAAATATTAAATGCCTTCCTAATGGCAGCTGCCCATTCACTTGTACCATGACTACAGGCATGTTAAGTTCACAGTGGAATGTCATGGAGAATGCAGATAATATATTTAGTTCCTGTCACCAGACAGTGTAAAGGCACCAGAGCGTCTCGTTCTCAGAGGGAAAAGCTAGCTACTTTCACTACAATGTTCTTCAATGATAATGTAATTTGGGTGTTTTTAAATGAAGCTTTAGTCAAGACTCAGAATGATTTTGCCTGTAATCTTAAGTATAATGTGTATCTGAAAGGATTTTTTAAAAATAATTTTAAAAGCAGTGGCAGGTAGAATATTTAGAAGAATAGATATTTGTTTTTTGAATGCTTTGATGTGCGTAGTCTTTATACACGCCCAAAAAGATAAATTGTAGCTGGATCAGAAGAAAGGAGAATTCGATATCCAAAAGATCAGAAACAAGTCATTTAAAAAAAATACAGAGAAGTTTATGGAAGAAAAAACTTTCCCAATAGCATAGTGCAAAGCTTATACATATTTCTAGAAAATTGCAGCTGTCAGGCTTTCATTACCCTAGAAAAGTGCTGTGTCAGGTGTTACAAAGTTTGGCCATGCTTTTAGAAAATTAATAGCTTCCTTACATCAGATGTGTTAAATAGAAACATGCCTGGTTGTGTAGCCAGTTGTCACATTTTGATGTTTCTGTTGAAAGTTGTTTCTTTTACTGTATAATTTATGTTCAATAATTAAACAAAGAAGAAAGAGACATTTTGTTGTGACAGTGATCTTCATGCACATAAAAGCGATTATAGGATGAGACCAACGTTTGTTATGCCCGTCTTGCTGTAGTAAGTTATGTAGTCCTGAGAGCAGTTGCTATTCAGTCACAGTTTCAGGTGTGAAACAATGAGTACTGCTAAATAGCCATAAAAATAAAATTTTGCCTTGCTGAATTCATGTATATCACTGATATATTGTGTTCATTTGTCAAAAGAACAAAGTGACAGTCCGCAGAAATGCCTTATACTCATACCCTGAGTTTCAACTTCACCCTTTCCAGGGCCTAAAGTTAACCACAGATTACACCTGCATAAACAGTTTAATCAGATTTTATGAAATTTGTTTTTGCATTATACTCTGTGGAGGTGGTCATATAGACACTTATTGCCAGATAGCTGCTGAACTGTAGAAAAATTTGTGATAGGGACCTCTGGAGCTCATCTGGTGCATTCAAAGTGGCTCTAACGACACCAGGCTGCTCAAGGCCTATCCAGCCAAGTTTTGAATATCTCCAGTGATAGCATGATACAACCTCTCTGGGAAACCTGTGCAAACTGGACACAATTATGCAGTCCAGATGCAGTCTCTCAGGTGACAAAGACAGGGGAATCACTTTCAGATAAATCCCTAATCTGCTGCTTACACTCCTCCTACTACAGCCCCATATGCAGTTAGCCATCTTCACTGCAAGGTTGTACTGCTGATTCGTGTTCAAATTGTTGTCTAGCAGGATCCTTTTCTGCAAAGTTGCTTTCTATCTCGTGAGTCCATGGCCTATACTGCTACATGGAACTTTTCAGGCCCAGATGCAGGACACAGCATTTCCCTTTGTTGACTTTCTAAGGTTCCTGTAAGCCGATTTCCTCAGTCTGTAAAGGCTCTTATGTGTAGTAGAGCTGCCTCCCAATTTAGTATCATCTGTAAACTTGTTGAGAGGGCACTCCATCTCATCTTCTTGGTTGTTAATAAAGACATTAAACAGTATTTGCGCTAATATCAGTTCCCTGAGAGGTGCTACTAGCAACCATTTGCCAGCTGGACTTTATATTGCTGATCACAACCCTTTGACCCCAACGATTCAGCCGATTTTCCACCGACATTATCCTCTACTTGTTTGACTATAGTGTTACTGTGGCAGATGGTGTTGAAGGCTGTGCTAACGTCAAATTAAACACATTCACTGTTCTTCACTTGCCCACAGAGTGAGTCATCTCATCATGAAGGCAATCAGGTTTGTTAGGCATATTTTGCCTTTATTAAATCCATGCTGACTGCTTCTAATACTATTTTTGTCTATCAGATGTCTGGAAATGTTTTGCAGAAGGATTTGCTCGGTAATCTTCCTGGAGACTGGTGTTAGGCTGACCAGCCTGTAGTCTCCCAGATTGTCCTTACTGCTCTTCTTGAACATGGGGGTGCCCTTTTCCAGACATCAGGAAACTCCCCTGATCATTTTGACCTTTCAAAGATAATTGAGTGGAGTTGCAGTGGTATCAGCCAACTCCTTCAGCTCCTTTGGATACATCTCATCTGGTCTAGCGGATCTGCGTGCACCCAACTTTTTTGTGCTCTCTAATTTGATCTTCCTCTAATGGGGGTAATATTTTAGTCCTACAAACTCTACTGTTTGCTTAGCATTCTGGGAAGATTGAGGGCAAACTTTACCAGGGAAACTGAGGCAAAAGGTATCAGTTACCTTGGGTTTTTGCATGTCCCTTGCCCTGTACCCCTTTTAACTGTGGGCTCACATTTTTCTTATCCTTTCTTTTGCAGCCACTGTACTTGCAGAAGCTCTTCCTTTAGCTATCACTACTTTCAAATCCAGCTAAGCTGTGACTTTTCTACATCCATCCCCACACACTTAGGCTGTGTTTCTCTGCTTCCCCCACGTAGCCTGGCCCTGCCTCCACATTCCATATACTTCATTGTAGTCTCGAGTGCCTCATTTAGCTCTTGTGGACTTCTGCTATTCTTCCTCAGCTTCCTGTATGGCCAGTGCTTTGGAGGTTGTCATGGACCCCTCTTGTCACACGGGACCCTGCCAGGCAGGCCCCTGAACAAGTGAGAATCTTCTTCTCTGCTTGATAAGAAGATCTGGATAAATGAGGGAACAGGGTTGAGTCATGCCAATGAGATGAGAGTATTATTGAAAATGTGGGCTGGTTTCACTGTAGGATATGTCAGAAGAGGAGAAGGAAGATGTGGGTCTTGTCTACAAGCTGGCAATTCTATCAAGGAATGTGGAAAGGAAGAAAAAGAGATGCACTACTTCCATCAAAGACTACTGCTGATGATCATCAGAGCTGCTGTTGGTACTAGCTGATGACATTAGCAAGCTAAATTTTAGAGCTGTGATTTAGACAACCTACTAAATGAAGAAGTTGGTCACTGCAAATAGCATATAGTGTTTGCGAAAAGTGGCGAGGACTTACTGTCATTGTCAGCCCAATGTGTAAAGATATTAGGACAAGAACTCCCTCACTTCTCAAAAAACTGTGATTCGTTGCAGTTTTCTGACAACAGTCGGCTCAAATGTGGTGTGGGGCACACAGCCCCTACCCACTTCACAGCTGAAGGGACTGAAAACCTGGAATTGTTTCTTTCCTTAATAAATGGGAATATCAACTTATATCTTTACCCTGATCAGATGCATAAAGGAAACACAGAAGTGTTGGTGCTTTGAGAGCTGCTTAATGAAGTTTTCTCCTTGAACTTCTTTCACTTTCTCTTTTTTCTTCATAACAAATGATTTTGTAATACTCTACAAATAAAGGAATGTATGTGGTTGTTATTAAACTCTATAAAAATAAGGGGAAATTGCATGTTGTGTAACAGAAACTTACACTCCTATCAGTGTTAATTTGCTTCCAACTTAATATTTCTTTACTGACAATATAAACCCACTTAAAAATGAATAAATAAATATATGTAAAGAGGGTTGTATAGATCTTAATACACTTGTTTTATCAGTGTTCCCAGAATAACCATATACATGATTTTCCTCACTTTAAACCTGATGCTGAACCCAAATGCATGCGTAACAATTTTTCACAAAGCCTAAAGATGTAAATCTCTAAATTCTTCAAAGAAACAGGACCTCACATGGTTTTTAATTTACTGCTTAAGTCAGGAGACATTGTAAGCCTTAGGAAGTAATTGATTTATTCAGACTCTACTTTCCTAGTTTTTCATGAAGATTAGTTTGTTTATTTTAGTGTAAATTGGCTAGGAAAACATATGGCGTGAGACTTGAGGCGTAGAAAAAATAATAGTGTTTTAGTTTTTGCTCTTGACTTACTAAATGAGAAGAAAGTAAAAAGGGATGTTATCACTATAATGTTATGCACTATAAAAATTCTTCGTATCCCTTTTTAAAAATGTTCCTTGATTTGTTGTTATGTCTGCTTGCTTTCACGGAGTGCATAGGCTCAATTTCATGTTGTCTCGATGTGCAGCTATCTGGGCAGCTGTGCTTTCCACAGAGCAAGGGCTTTCCATTGCCCTCCAAATGATACCGGCAATAAACAATCAAACCTTTTCAGCGCCCATTTATTGGCACCATTGGATTTTACTAGGAACTCAAGTGTTTGGGGTGCTCTTTGAAGAGATGAAGCACATTGGGAGCGCAGCCCAGGCAAGGAGGTTGAGAAGGGAGCAGGCAGGTGGCATGGCAAGTTGGAGGGCTGGGGGAGTCCCCAAGGATCTGAGGTGGAGACACAGACCAGCAGAGCCACCCTTGAAGGAGCAGAGTGTCTGGCACCAGCTTTTGGCCCCAAGACTTCTTAGTGGCAGAAAAATGCTCCCTTTGGCAGCTCTGCCACTGTCATACGGACGGATTTGGGATTGCTCCTTTGTCTTAGGATGAGGGAATGGGAATGGTTTTCCATAGCCATTTTTACCCAGGAGCTTCAAAGAAAATTGTTTTAAATAAATGAACATTTGCGTAGTAATGGGCAACATCTAAAGCTGGCTGAATGCCTGTTCAAATGCGAAAAGAAATAAAATAGTAAACATGAGTGCAGACTGTAGATGTCTTGTTAGGTTGAAAGAGGAAATTGATTTAAGTGTTTTTTTTAACAGAGGAATGCAAAGTAATTATTAAATTTTGAATGACTATTGTTTCAGCGAAATGTTCATTGCACAAGCCCTAGACTTCTGAGAGCCTGATAAAATTGCAGCAATTCCTGGGGGAAGTTCTTGCTTTTGAATGACCAATCATTATATGTCAGTCTTTCTAATTGTTAATGTTTATGCCAGTAGTGTGTACAAAACAGCAAACCACTTTTGTGGCAACTTTAAAAAGCTCAGGCTAAGCTATGAGATTTGATAACCACAAAAACTATTTAATGCAGCTAAACTAGAGGACCCAAATGTATTCACATTATGCGAAGAAGAAAACAAATTCAAAACCCACAACACTAAAAAAAAAAAGAAAAAGCTTTTCTTTGCTTCATAGGAAACTTATGAGTCTGCACCTTTATTTTGAGGATCTTTATATGTATTCTGTTTGTGTCCCCTGTCTGTGGAGAAAGACAAACACGTTTAAATGAACGAATTTACTGATAAACCATCAGAAAGAATCTTCCTCAGTGGCTGTCAGTTGACCTGCTGTTTTTAAACTTTTTCACACCAGGTTTCACTTTTGGTGAAACACACTTGGGTAAAAAAAGTGCATTCCATAATACTTATTGATATAAGTAATTGGGTTAAATGAGATGGAAAGATGTGTAGAAATCTTCCCACTAGTACTGTAAGTATAACTCTATCATCTAGTGTAAATGGATCTCAAGTTTACTTACGTGAAAATTGATCTATTAAGGTAAATTTTGTTCTAAAAGCTAATCAAATTTTAGAAATGTTTATACTGAATCCCCCACTTTTGGTCCTCTTGCACTTATCTTTTAATCTTTGCAGGAGCAAAGTATTGTAATCACTAAAAATCTTAAAAGTCTTGATTTGGCAGATCACATCTCCCAGAAGGGAATTTATAGAAGGGAATTTTATACTTCTTACCTTTTCTAGATATCTGATTGAAAGAAAATTGAGAAAATTCTGCTAGTGCCAAGACTCATTTTTAAGTTGATTGACATTTCTGAACCCCAGCCAAGGTGATGATTTGACTGGCCATTTGTCATGCTCTTTGGTTTTCTATTGTTAGAAGCTGATTTGCAGTTGTGAGCTTTAAGTCTATAGGGAAGATCTTCGTTATAAACCAAGGGTAAATGGAACATCTCAGCCTTACTATAATTAACCATACCAAAGTAGTGTTTTTGCAGATATTTTGTTTCTATATTTTTCTAACTATTACTAGTTTGAACTGATAGTAACAACATATAAGTGATTTATGTTAGCATCTAGGGGCACTGATCACAGACAACGTATGCCTAGGTGAATGAACAAATGTATAATTATTTTTAATGACCAGACCTGATATGAAAATTTTGAGTGAATCTAGGCCATGTTTAAGTTAGCATTAGTAGTGACTTCAGAGGGACCAGTCTTGCATTTACAGATCACTCTCTTTTTTTTTTTTTTTTTTGCTTTCTTGAAATAAGTTTGTGGACCAAATACCTCCCTGTTCTGTAATTGCCAGACTGTGGCAGTTACACACTGTGGGATGTGCCAGTTTCCACCAGTTGATAATTCGTCTATACAGCATGAGTCCATAGTTTGAAATGTGTCAAATGAGTCAACTTTGAAATGTGCATTTCAAAGACCGTTATTTTTAATTATATCAGATTAAAAGTATGCCTTTGAATGATCAAATTTATGAAGCTCACTTTTCAGGCATCTGTCTGCAGTGTGGATTTACTAGTGCATAAAAAAAAGCTAATATTAATAGTAGATGAAACTTCTTGAACTTTACTGGCTAAAAAGTGTCGAACAGAAGGATAACATAATTTAAAACAACAAAAAACAGGTCCCAACCAGCAACTAAAAATGACAGAGAACCATAAAATTTTTCATATGTCTTTTATTGTTAATTTACTTCTTTGCTATACTAAGATGTCCTAAAAAAATGGAATGTTAGAAGTTTATTAATAATTCTGCAAACATCTGTAACTCTCGGATAATCAAAATTGGTCACATTTCATCCAGACATTTATGGGCCACACTCTTTATGGCCAGGTGCCACATTCCATCACATACACACCTGAAAAGGAGTAAACAGCATCATAGATCGTATATGATAGAATTTTATATTCCTTTATACTCTCTCTGCATTTATGTCAGTAACTATACAAGTGCAAGGCATTTGGAGGAATGTATCAGAAAGGTAGTTTTAGTCATCCTTTTCCAAATGAACCAGAAAGGACAGGCTGTCTTGAGGACCAGAAAAAATGTTTTTCTGGTCAAGCCATGGAAATAAAGAGGGATCAGTGACCTAATTAAAGAGCAAGAATCCTTCCAGCGTTGACGCCTAGTGCTCGAATGTTCTTTTTATACAGGAAACTCGCCTGCCTGGCTGCTGCACAAATATTAAAACAACTCTGTGTGAGACGAGTTTTTTCAGCATCTGGTCTGCAGCACCATGGGACAGTAGCTAAATCTTTGCTATGCCAGGCCTCCTTGTCAATCTTGAACCTAAACATAGCAGCCCATGTAATAGGATGTTTATTAGGGGAAACAAATAACTCATGTCTTGAGATAAGCTCCTAACATGAACCACATTCCTCTTGCAAGTTACTGTAAAATGACTACTGTGTTTTTTGCCTAACTATATTTCTCCAGGAAGAGACTCTGCGTGCCTGCTAAAGTCATTTGTAGCCTTGTCCTCCATATAAATGCACGTCAAGGTTGAATGAGATAACTAATGAGTTGGACTACTTCATATGCACACACAAGAAGAGATGTAGCTCCAAGTTTCCTTCCTTTAATCCTTGGTGGGTCACTCTGATTTTCATAACTTTTCCTTTTTCTGCTAACAAACTGTGTGTTTCTGAAACCAAAGAGCACGTATAGATAGGGCTATATATCCATCCATATGTTCAAATCACGTCATTGACTTCATTAGCACACGTGATTTTGTGATTCACTCTGGGGCAAAAGGCCTCCATACAAGACACTAGTGCAAAATTAAAACAATGGTTTCCAACTTTTGCAACTTTTGACACTTTTTAAGTAAATATTTTAATGTCAGAAACATAGCTAATAAATCAAAAGTTTTCAAAATCACAATCAGAAAGTATGCTGTACTCATGTAGCAGATGTTTTAAAAAGGAAATGATCAAATAAATTAAAACACTGGAAGACACTCTGAGTTACATAATAGTTACACGTATTAAATCAATCAGGACAAATTGCAGCTGAACTAACATGGTTAAAAACGAACTCTCTATAACATACTCTTCACTCATTGAACTTAGCTGAAACATAGCAGAGAGGAGTGAATAGCTTGACAAAATGCAGAATTGTTACCATGGAAGAGATATGTTTGGGATTCATTCTTTCCATGGAAGAAGATGGTTCAGTTATGTACAGCTAAGAGACAAATTAACTTTATCCTTCAGTTTAAATCTGGTGCTTTTTTGTAATGATGTTTAACTCGGAGACAATTTTCTGCTTCTCTTATCTAAATGCTTATCTATATAGGAAGGAAGTGTGATTTACTCATAAAGAAGACATTGTGGATGTTATTAGAAATCACTTACAGTCTGTGTAAACAGCAGGTCTAAATGTTTTTCTCATAAATGCACATATAAGCACCCCACTCAGCACTTTTTTTTAAATTTAATAATACTTTCACTTCAAGTAGATGACATAACTATGGTCCTGTAAAATTGAAGTCTTAATAGCCTAATATAAGTCCCTTAAAATGTGTCCCCTATGTGCCCCTTTTATAACAACTAACGTTCCAAATTCAGATCTCACTGTATTATTTAAATTAGGAGTCGATGGACTGGAACATGCAATTTTATGTTTCACTGAAATATTTCAGTAAGTATTCATACCAGACTGCTACAACACACAATCTCAGAAGGGTATTTTACAGTCTATATTTATTATAGATTCTAAAGAACAGAAAATACCTGCTATCACTAAATCTAGAAAAATCAGAAAGGCAACTTTCTCATTTTTTAAAAAAACTGAAATTGGAAGACACTTTAACATATATCAGATCAAAGCAGTTTGCTAAAGACCAGCTATTTTATTTTATTCTATTCCAATTTCACACACACATGCACACATGTCCCATCTTCAAATGTCAAAAGCATTTGGATTTCATTGCTGCACCTAGAACTTAGAAGTTCAGATGTTATTAACTGTTGGAGCAAAATGTTGTGAGATGGCAGGGAGAGAATGGCAGAAAATATCCTGTTTGTCCATAGACTTGCATTGTGGATTTTATCATGGTAACAACTCATTAGTTCTCAATGTCGGGAAAAGATGTTCTCCAGTCATTCATCCTGGGAAAGAATGAGTTCCCTCATCAAGATGCACATAGTTGGAAATTATATAATATATAAAACTTTTGCCACAGAAACTATTTTAATTAAATTTACTCACTTAGGAGAAAGCACAGAAACAGAAATATGAATTGAAAGGACTCCTTTGCACTATGTGGCATATTTTCTATCAGTGATTTAAATAAAAGCAAAGGCTTTGTGCTGGTATTTCAGGGGGAGGACTTTATGGTGTGAAAATGCTTTGGTGATTCCTCCACGTGTTCTTAGCTACATCCTACCAGTAGTTGGAACAACTGGGACAAAGGAAGGACAGCACAGAAAATGTCCTATGCTTTTTTATGATTTTGAAGAAGGACTTAGCTGAATCCTGTGGAGTGAGGCTGCTGAGACTGAGTAGATGAACTGTTTACACTTAAGTTTAATTCTTTCCAGGGGCTGCAAATATTAAACCAGAGGAGGCCACACTTCATTCTAGGAGCCACATTCTGAAATTCTTGTGGATAGAGCGCCACATAATACACATTTCTTCCTTAGGAGAATCAGGGACAAAAGGAGCGTGATTTCCAGATAAGAAAGGATAGAAGAGTCTCAGTATTCTGAAAGAGCACTGAGAAGAGTACAGTGCTCTATAGCACTGACCTGGCTCACATCTGAGCCCTGAGGCAGTTGAGTCATGTCTGCTTCTGCAGGCTGAATCCTCCTGGGTACAGCTCACCTGGCAGCTCAACTAAAATCTTGCTGTTGACCTCTCTGTTTAGTCCTGCTGTAGGAAATCCCTCTGTACTGCTCTGAACATCCACTTCTGTCATGAATCACATTTTGGCCAGGCTTATCTGATTGTTTTAAGAACCTGAATCAGCCTAGGCATCAACTTCAGGGGTAAATTGTCTCACTAAAATCAGTGCAGTTACCAACATGCTGAAGTAATGGCTCATGATTTAGGACCTTCCCTTAATAGATGAATAGAACAGATTGTAGTGGTTCCATATGTCCACTCACTTTCATTTATTGAAAGGTACTGCACCTGCCACAATTCAGACCACATTGCTTGCAACATATTAAAGAAGTCCACTAGAAATAAGAATATATAGTGTGTAGTATGGTAAGACTCAAGACTTTGTTCATCTGAGAATATACACTCCATATAGCAATGAAATAAATCATTTTTGTTGTGTTTAAAACTCTCATATCTGGAAAGCTGGATTTTGCTATTTTTAGAACTAAAGAGTTGTTTTCAGAGGACTTAATCAGAAGTGGGACACCATTTTGTAGAAACCCAAAGAAGGTAAAGTTCATTCTCAACT
Source organism: Tinamus guttatus (assembly GCF_059628265.1). Taxonomy (NCBI): domain Eukaryota; kingdom Metazoa; phylum Chordata; class Aves; order Tinamiformes; family Tinamidae; genus Tinamus; species Tinamus guttatus. The sequence continues at coordinate 2,817,939 of NW_028288620.1, forward strand.
ACTGTCGTAGTCTAAGTGGAAATACTAAAGACAACACAAGAAAACCCCTGCTCTTTTTTGTAGTTGGCTGTAAAGGACATTATTTATATATTTCTTTGTGAGGCCCCTTTGAGACTAACATTTGAAATATGACTGAGAAGAAAATCAGCCTTTTTAAACTTTCGATATTTTTTATTTTTTTCTTCATGATATTTTTACTACATTGCATATCACCACAATATTTCAATGACACTAACTGTAAACTAAGCAATTTTAACAGAAACATAAATGAGAGGAAATTCAAGAAATCATTTTGACTCTCACTGGCTCTGAAGCAAGACCAAACCCCCTAACTAACTTAGTACCTGTGGATGCTGAAAACCTGTGAAGATGGACTTTACCACCTTCTCAGTTTCCACAATTTCTCATAGAAGGAGAAACCTGGGTATCCCTGGGTGATAGACTTTTGAGAATTAGAAAGGATTTATCCTACCTCTTCTCATTTTTCCCCTCTCTAGACCAACTGAGTTCTTTAGATCATTCCTAATAACTCATGTTTCCCTAACTTGACTGTTTTTTTTGCTTTCCTTTTGAGATTCTCCATCTGATTCACATTTTTTTGGGTGTTTTACCTAAGACAACCTGAGACCAGAAAGGCTGGAGTGGAGATGGTGGGATTATTTAGCCTGTTTTGCATTTGATGTTTCAGTTTATCAGTTTTGTTTTCATTTCATATGTCATTTCAGTTTATTTCTGTTTCTATTGTTAAAATACACTGAGCATTTTTTCATACAAATTTCTTTGACTGAATTTGTAATCTGCTCTAAACCCCTTTCTCTAGGACTATGTATCCTGCAGTTACCTTCTTAACCTGTGCAACTGCCAGGTTAGATGTTCCAATAGTTGTTTTACATATTATCATATAATTTTAATTTATTATAATTAAAATGAATTAAAAATGCAGGCACCATTTTATGATTTGACAGGTGAAAGATATTATAGAAGCTTTCAGTTAGGATCTTTAAATCCAACTAATGTGGTTGAAATTGAGGTTGAAATTGAGGGAACTGCTTGCATACTGCTTGCATACACTTGTTTAGCATGTGTTTATATCTTTTGAGTACTAAGTCTTTACTTTGAGGTCTTCAGGGAAGCAATTCAGTCTGCTTTCCTCCCTGGAGCATGTCTCATGCATTATAATAGCAATAAATATCGAGAAGAAAGAGTATATTTGCTTATTCCAGTAGATTGGTATGCACAAAAAAGGCTAGATCCTCCCAAAGTTCTAAGTGCCTGCAGATTTCCTTAGCAAATACTTCTGTTGTCTGATGACCTTTCCTTCATTAATATGAATTATCCTTGAAGGCAGGCATTTTTCAATCAACAGTAATTTGCATATAATTTATCAAGAGAAAAGAAAAGCAAAATAATTTTATTTAAAGATTTCCCTTTGTTTTAAGTGTCATTAGCAGTTCTGACTAATCAGATTTTTACAATCTCATCAGGCGCTTTTAGAAAATCTCTATGAACTCATCTGGAGGATGCATTTATTCCTAAGTGTCCTGTATTGCATTACAGCACAGTAACGAGTCACCGACTGCTGCAGATGTTTATGTGAAATGCAATTAACACTCTGCCAATTTAGTTTTTATAGGGACACAATCAATTTTTATTCATTTTAAAGCTAGAATGCTTTCTTTTATTGTGTGCTGCCTCTTTGCTGATTATATAGCTAAACAAATTATTCTTCTGTTTGTAGTAAATGGGAGTGTTTAGATAGACAGTACTATGGCATATTACAAGGATCACATGTAATTTAGGAATTAAAATTTTGGTTTATGTAAAATTAGTAAGAACTAAAAGCTAATTAAAAATATTTCTAAGTACCTGCATTTTTAAAATCTAAAATTTTAAAAATATCACACAGAAATGTGGATGATGGCATTTATAGCTGTTTGTTTAATGAAAATCTTGGTCTTGTGATGTACTTATCCATGGCAGGCTTGGCTTTCCTTAGAGGAATAGATCACTTAGCCTGTTCAGGATCGCCATTAACAATGAAATTTTCTTGGACACTTGATTTAATGAGTTAAAGTAATTGTAGTGAAAAGCATACATTATTATACAATAATTTTTACTACCTATAGAATTTCTAAATAAAGGGTATGTTCAACAAACATAGGGATATTGTTGTAAGAAAGGGCTGTCAAAGACTTGAAAAGGATGGAGATGTCTGGATTGTCCCAGTTTGACAATATTATTTGGCTATTAAAGGTAATGTCAGATCAAGTAAACAGAAGACAAAGGGAAGACTGGAAGTGTCATGATGAAAAATGAAGAGCGCGCCCTATTTTGAGCAAAGGTGTCTTATGCCCATGCAGAAGATATTTTTTTTTCCTAAGACGTCATTCCACCTTAAATATCTCAGTTATGCTAACTTCAGCAGTCACAGGTAGATTCCCCAAATAGGTCTTGTGTTCATTAGTCCTCTATTGGAATCACATTTTTTTCTTATGTTGTCCTTTCTGGTCAGACTGTTTTTTTTTTTTTTTTTTTTTTTTTTTTTTTTTTTAACCTTCCTTGGCAGCTTTGTTGGGATATCTTTCTCACCTTTAATAACAGTTTATCAGTGTCATTTCCTATCTGCCCTTAGCCTACCACTGGGATGGCCAGGAAAATGCTGTCATGTGTGCTAAGTTGCTGTCCCCTGGCATTGTCCATCTGGGAAGGCTATAGTTGAACCCTAAGATATTCCCCTAGGCTATCCTCATGCTTTGTAAACCAGCCATCTCAGCACTGTCGCTCAGGTAATCCTAAGGCTTCTCTCTTGATAGATCCCCCTGGTGACATTTCTTTTGCATGGTCAGTTCTAGTTTTCATTCTTCAAGTTTTCCACCTCCTCTCCTATAATTTCAGTTCTTACGTGTCCTGTGACATTTTGCTATTTCAGTTGCCTTGCCTAGTCATCCTTAGTTTTCCTCTTCCACTGCCTTTTCATCTCCTTCTTGTGCTTCTCTTAGCCCCAGAGCTTCTCTTCTCTCTCAACAACTCTTCTTTGCATTTAAATCAAGTTTATCCTTCTTCAACAACTCTATCCTTCTTCAACACAATGTAGAAAACAGGAAGGGAAGGGAAAGATTCTTTAAAGAAATGTTTAAGCCAAACTCTATGCTAACTTCAGAGAACATCCCACTGGGACTTCCCTAGAGCGTGCCAAGTGCGGGCAGAAGCATCCATATGCTTAACCTGATAACATGTAGTCTATTGCCAAGTCATGCAGCTGCCATGAGCTGCAGTTTTCCAAGTTTAATTACTTATTAACAAATTCATAGGAAAGGTCAAAATCACTTCCTCAACTTAAATTTCATGGTCTTGCTCTAGTCCTCTTAAAAATAACCAGTCATTATGAATATGGATGGAAGTATTTTCTTTTTTTTATCCTTCTTGACTGTATTATTTTGACCAAATTGTTGCCAGACATGACATTTCTCACCAACCAGCTTAAAACTTGGGAAACCTAAATTGGGGTAAACAATGGTTAGATTCGATTGGAATGCTATCATCTCCAGCTAGAATTTATTTTTGTTTACTTGCTAAAATAAATTTTAAAAGCATTTGTGAAAAATAGCATTCAGTAACATAGTTACATTATTTTTTTCTGTAATAGTAATATACATTTCATTATCATATATATTATTTTAGCAGATCTTTTTTCGGAATGTGCTGTGACACTTGGTTTCCTAGCATTTGAAGTTTATCTATGCTTCAGTTTTTTAATCTCTAGCAGCCAAGAGAGTCTAAGCTGGAAGGTCGTTTGTTCTCAGACTTCCTTGCTAGCCTTTTGATGACAGACTACAAGGCCCTTTAAGTATTTTTATAGTCCAGGTCACTCAGACAATGCTTCCATTACATTTACTGAAGATCAGAACCACCTGTGCAACTATGAAAGTACTGTAGGAATGTTCATCCTACATGCATTTAAAGCTCACATTTACCTCCTCTTAATTTTTGCTGACTTGTCTTGCCCATTTCTGTGGACTTCCAGTCTAACTTGAGATGTACAAGTGCTTGTAGAGGCACTTGTCCTTATACTTTCTTGTAGTTTTGTAATCCTCCCAAAGCTGATTTGCTCCAGATGCAGTTACTGCACTCTGCTTAACGTTCCTAACCTGATCCAGTTAAGCATTAATACAGAACGTTAATTTTAAAGCCATAAGCAAAAATAATGCACAAAGTAAAATGCATGAGTAATTGTCACCACACATAAACTATTAAAAAACTTAAGAAAAGTGTTTTTCTTTTTTTTTTAAAAAAAAAAAAAACAGTATTCAGGTCTCTATAAAATGCATCCATTAACTTTACAGAGCATGACAACACAAATCTAAAAAGATGTATTTATAGATTATAACGAGTCCATTTTACAATTGACATGGAAGGATAATCATTTATTCAATGAAAACAAACTTGTAAACATTTTGTTTTATTTTTTTAGGTGTTTTTATCTGATCTGGCTTGCTATGAAAAGTAACAAAACACTGCAACCAAAGGTGCTAGTACTCATAACTCATAGTTTAACTCACAGTTTTCTTATGCCTCCCTGCAGACAACATGAAGGCTTCTTGTTTCACTTCTTAAAATTTATTAGTATTCAAGTTCAATGAAGCCTAGATGAATAACTGCTAAGAATAAACACCCCTAGGAAGTATGAAGAAGGTGAACTGTAGAACTTGCTCTTACACTTTACACAGAAATCAGATGAGATCCATTTCTGCTTCTCTTTCATGTTTCTCGTGCTGTTTTTCAAAGGAAATGGTAAAATGACAATGACTGTTTTAAGCAACACATTGAAGTTGCCACAGTATTAGGAGACAAACCATTGTGAAGCAGGAAAAAAATGCCAAAAATGACCAGTAAGGACACTTTAATGAACACTTGAATGCACCTCAAATGAAAAACAGATGTTCTTTGTTAACTTCAGTAGTAACCCTTTTATTTAGATTGAGGAAATTGTACCTTCATTGAGAACAGAAAGCAAGGTTAGCTGAACTCTTTCCAAGAACAATGCATGTATATTTTTTAATGTTTAATAGGTGATATTGTGAAGGTACGTTCCTGTACTTTTCTGAAACTTTATGGCATAATTAATATCACTGATATGAATAGCAACCTTTAGCACCATAATTTTATGATTTGAACAGTACAGATCTTTATTTAAGGAAGACTGTAACACAATTTGCTTGATAAACAGAAAATGTTTCTTCAAAATAATTACTGAAATATTACCAAAAAAAGTGTTTCTTTACCCTTTCATTGCACCAGAAGGTAACACAGTAAATAATGTGAGACTGTAAATGAAGTTTGATTTTCAGCAGTTTTGATTTAATAGATGGCAAATAGATGTCAATAGACTCTTTTTAATTATCTTTTCTTAAAGATCTAATGGGACTGCTTAAGTCTGACAGATCAGCCACTGCAGGAAACTAAAAATTCGCGGAAGGATTAGTTGCGGTGTTTATGTGTATATCTGTATCTATGTCTATGTGTATATCTATATCTATATATCTATATCTATAGATATGTGTATCATATCTATAAATACAGAGAGAGATTGTGTATCTATATCTATATAGAGAGATAATGGAAGATAATGGTAGATAATGCAAATCCCTGCTTTGTGCTCGATACTGTATGAGCAAGTTTCTTGTGCCATCTCTTACCTTTCCTATTAGAAGAAATGGAATTGGAGGCAGAGACACGTCCTGGTGGAGCTAACTTCTCAGTGCAGTATCATTCACAGACTGTACCAGTGGAAGCACAGGTAGGCTCCCTCTTCTTTTCGATGGAGAGCCAAGGCCTACCTCGGGATAGTTTATTCAGATACTATTGGCTTTGGACATTTTTTTAAAAACAAAGAAATGAATCCCAGTTTCCTGAGAATGTGTTACAAGGTTGCTTTTAGTTGTCTTGATTGATCTCCATGCAAAATTGTTTTGTTCCTATGGCTGAATTAGGACTAGACTGGGAACTACCTGGGGACATTTCATCATGTTCTCCAACAGAACTGAGAGTCCCTTATAAAAACAGAACCGACCAAAAGCAAGCATTGTTTATAACTTTTTTTTTTTGGTATATTCTCCATTTGAGAGAAGAAATCTTGTTTCTGTATAGAGACAAAAGTGCAAATGGATATTATTAGAACAGCCTTGTTCTTTGCTGATTTTGCCATGTGTGTAGTCCACCTTTCTATTTACTGTATTTGTACAATAATAAGAGAGGACATGGGAGAGGACACCCTCTTTACTGTGAGGGTGACAGAGCCCTGGAACAGGCTGCCCAGAGAGGTTGTGGGGTCTCCTTCTCTGGAGATCTTCCAAACTTGCCTGGATGCCACCCTGTGCCACGTGCTCTAGGTGTCCCTGCTGGAGCAGGAGGGTGAGACTAGATGATCTCTAGAGGTCCCTTCCAACCTTAACCATTCTGTGATTCTGTGATCTATCACTGGCCGACGTTCCAAGAACATGGAAATGGTTCGTTTGGCTTTATTAACTAGTTTGCAGACACTAGAAATCAGTATGTGCAAAATATTGGAAAGACCAGTTTCATACTTATTTTCAGAGCCTTCCATATCTGCCACAACATTATAGTTTTCTCTCAGTGTTTGTATCCTTCTAGGTGAACTGGCGACTTGTAGCTGAGTTTCATGAGGCTGAAGCTTTCATAAAGCCTTAGTGAAGTAGGTTCTACAGAGCGTTCTGAGGATAAACTGTTGGCAAGACATGTGGCATTCCTTGAGAATCCATGACAATTTTATACATAGCATTTTGAGATTTTTTTCCCGTTGTATGTAGTACACCATATGTAAGTACGTACTTAGAGACCAAGTTTATTTTGGCTAGAAATAGAGGTGGAAAGGAGATGGAAAGCTTTTTTTTTCTTCTTTTTTCTTTTTTTTCTTTTTTCTTTTTTTTTTGTGTGTGTTTATGGGTGGAGATTTAGCATTCCTACTCATTCTCAGACACTTCAGGAAAGTCAGTGGAAAGAAATGCTATATGGGTGAATATGTGTGCAGTTCCGGGCTCCCTAGTACAAGAAGGACATTGAGCTTCTAGAGAGTGTCCAGCAGAGAGCAATGAAGATGATTAAGGCACTGGAGCATTTGTCATATGAGGAAAGACTAAGCAAGCTGAGCCTGTTTAGTCTGGAGAAAAAGAAGGCTTAGAGGAGATTTGGTTAACATGTTCAAGTATCTGAGGGGTGATTGTAGGGAGGATGGGACCAAACTCTTCTCCATGGTGGCCAGTGCCAGGACTGGGTAGGGGCAGGTAATGGGTATAAGTTGAAATACAGGAAGTTCCACATCCACCTGAGGAAGGACTTTCCTGTGAGGGTGACAGAGCCCTGGAACAGGCTGCCCAGAGAGGCTGTGGAGTCTCCTCCTCTGGAGATCTTCCAAACCTGCCTGGATGCCACCCTGTGCCACGTGCTCTAGGTGTCCCTGCTGGAGCAGGGGGGTTGGACTAGATGATCTCTAGAGGTCCCTTCCAACCTCTGTTCCAACGTTCTGTGGTTCTGTGATAGAAAAGTATGGGAATGGACAGGAGTAGATCACTGGGTCCTTTTTAATACATGGAAAAGTGAGAAAGAATTTGTGTAGTTTCGATTGTAGATACTGATGAAGAAGAATGACTAATGCATAGCGACAGAGAGCTTTTTGAGCAGATGTGCTGAGTTTTGCTTTATAACCTCCTAATGGTGGAAGCTTTCGTTTGTGAGATGCAGTCCAAGTTGCACAAGTTTTGAATAGTTCTATTCAGAGCATCCGTCCCAGGCCATAAGCAGCAAAAATATTAGTGTTTTGGTTTCTTTCTATTTTAAGTAGACTTTGTCTCCAGCGTAACTGAAGTTTTGCTGTTCATTATGCCAACTAGTGTGTCTCAGAGAGAACTGAGGTCATGGAAATCAGCTGGGGAAGGATTTCACAGCAGCAGGGAGGAGTCCAGAAATGGCAGTAAGGCTGTAGCATTTGATTGGCTGTTGTGGCCTATTAAACTTATGCTTAGGTAAGAACTCTTTTGAGGTATAAATTGGTACTTTGAGAACAGAAAATTATTTGGGGTTCATTTATGGCTTTTAAGCTCTATCATTTAAAAGGGTAAATTCAAGTGCTGCTGTTCATTGTTTTATACAAAAGCCAGGCTGGAATACTGATTCCTGTAATTTGTGACAGTAGTAAAACAACTGCTTATCTGGGAAGTCATTTTAAGATTTAATTTACATATTTTGAAGAAGTCACCCGAAATTTGCCACAGTGTCATCCTATAACAGACTCACTCCTGTTTTTAAGTGATAGTAGCACAACAGTTTTGTTTACAGAGGGTGAATTTCGGAAGAAATAAAGAAAAAAAAAAGTTAAACTATATATGCCCCAAATGCTCAATAATTTAGGTAAAATAGTAGTTTTAAAAATAATTTTGGAAAGGATTTAACAGGATGAATTTTATGTATATTTCTTCTGTTTCCTCATAATGCCAGAGCTTCTGTAGTGCATGCGTGCAAAGAGAAGATCTTTATGAAAATGTTTATTGGTTTACTCATTGCTGCTGGATACTGGCTCTCTACTAGAAGACGTTGGCATACGGAAACACTAGTTACAACAAAGCGGATTTGCAAGCTGAAGTTACAGTATTTCCATGCTGTGCTGTGGTTATTTTACTATGTTTTAGAATACATCTAGCCATTATTTAGCCACATGGCGGTGTTAAATTCTGAATATACAGGAGTATTGCATGAACCCACTGACTGCCAAAGTTAGTAGTTTAAGATGAGGGGCAGGAATTCTCATAAAGAAAGAAAATATAAAGGGAATTATACTGCATGCATGTATAGACAGTTTGATTTCCCATCATCCTCCATCTTATTTTCTCATTTGACTCTTTTTTTCTTTTCATAACTTACTGCATTTTTTCTTACTGTCTGGGAAAGTATTGTAACAGAGAGTAGAAATTGCAGATTTTAATCTATATTTTATATTTAGAATTTTATATTATGATAGCCATGGCAACATTGGATATGGCTGTTGGCTAAGATTTTCATATGTGAATACTAGATCCTGGGGAGAAAAAAAAATCATTTAAATTGGAGTTTGTGACTTCAGTAGGAAAAATAATTGGAAGTTCCCACTCTTAATCTAACAAATCTCAACATCCTTCTCAACCCCCAAAAGTCTGAACACTGTCCAGAATAATTCCAAGTTAAGATATATTTCATCAAGCAATTGTGGAAATGTTTATAAAAGTAAGAAACGAGTGTGTTTTATATTGTTCTTGCATAAAGCACGTTAAATATTAATTTTACAAAGCTTGTGTATTTTAGCTTGAGTAAATGACTTATTGGTGGTCTCCTTTGAGAAGCAGAGAACTAGATGGAGAACTTCATTAGTTCTTGAAGGACGAAATAGATTACTGAATAATCAGCAGAAATCTTACCTCTCAGCTGTTTGAATTAAATAAGCTGTAATAAAATGTACACAAATCCTCCCAGAGATGTAAGTAGATAACTGTGCCTGAGGAAGTAGAATTATGGAAAAGAACATCTTAATTTCAGTCCACCGGCTCTGAAACTCATTTAACAGACACTGAGAATACTGAGCTCTTGCAGAAATCAGACTACTGAATTTTAGGAATCCTAGTCAGAAAAGAGAGGCCTCTGATATTTTCTCAAGTTATGTATGATTTATTTTTTGCCCGTAATAAAGGGAGGAGGTTAGCTTTTATAAACAATAGAAAAATAATATAGAATCATTTGGGGGGAATCTTTCTGCTACTGCCCATTAAATTAAAAATGCCTCAATATTCATTTTATAAAAGCCAAAACAAGAAACTGTGAGGTCATTAAACTTAAGAAAGTAAATGTAGAAGTTGAGGGGGAAAAGGCATTATATCTTTGTAATGACTCATGAATGATTCATTTTTGTTACAGTATAATTAAAAAGCTACTACTTAGGTGTAGCTAAGGAACTCTGCTTTTACAGTTTATAGCTGAAGAAGCTGCAAAACGAACTATTGAACAGCAGCAGGAAAGCCAAATTGTGTTGTATTTGTCCAGCTTAAGGAGGGAATGGATGTGCAAAAGAATGGCCATTCTGGAAAGCACAGAGCACTGAGCCATATTTCACTGCGAGATAAATAGTGAATATAGAGGTATAAATGCCTAGGAGAACATTTATGTGATGTAATAAAACTGCTGAATTCCTTGTATGTGTCCCTGAGAAGATGAACAAACCCCAGCCAAAGAAAACATATTTGCATTTAAAAAAAAAAAAAAAAGATTTGCACAAGAAGTAATTCAGGAAATGGGTTTATGCTAAGTTTCTGCTCAGATTGAAAAATTGGCAAAGATAAAGAAAAGAAGGGAATTGATATTCATCATTCTTCAGCATTTATATACTTTGATAAGTTAACTAAAAATAGAATGGATGGAGAATGGGCAAATTTAAGACCTGATCATTTTGGTGAAGAAGGTTAAGAAAGGCCAGAAAAAACTCCAATTTCAAACTTCTTGAACTCCTCCAGTTCAAGGAACTGGCAAATACACTGTAAACACTGTCAGACTGCGTGAGCTGCTGTGGTCAGAGTTGCTGAGCAAGTTCAGGCATCCTTGTGCCACCTCATTGTCACATTGCTCAGCGCCTGGCACCAGCCCAAGATTGAAATGGTCAAGTTGTTGCTAGATTTTTTTTTTTTTTTTGGCAAGTATGTAACCTGTGTTACACATAAAAGAAAAATGCATTTTTGAGTTCAGAAGGGTTTAATAGGATATTAGAAGACATATAATAAGAACACTCACGGAAATGTGATTTTTTTAAATATTACATAACTCTCATGGCTCAAAAGACAAAGACATAGGCCACTGCATCCCTCCATGTTCATTCTAGAAGAGCTTTTTCATATCTTGCTGGTGAGTATCTGGTGCCATTAGATGGATGAGACCTGGAAAGGGCAAACCACACGACTGTTGTGGTCATTGTGTTCGCAGTTTGCAGACAACAGTTTCTGAAAGACAAAATGCTTGTTTGTACAGGTCATTGCTAAAGGGCAGGGCAGATGGCAAAATCACTCCATTTAGCTTTTGGATCTTGCACATTTACTCTGTGCAAGATGACACGTTTGTCTTATCTGAAAAAAATATAACCTTCACTATTGATATTAATTCATAACTGATTACCTACAAATGAGCTAACTACTTAAACTTGTATGGTTTTAGTATCCTAGTCTAGCTAAGTGGTTCTGGAGACTTAAAGCTCAAAACTCTGCCCTCTCAAAAAGCTTGTTAATGGGTCCCACATGACACAGCTATCAATTTTTTAGTATCAGATATACATGCTGTATCCATTATAACTTTCACTTAGGGGCAGGCTTGCCCTAACCGTACAGTAGCTTGTAAGGCTTTGCTCTTATTTACAGTTTGAAAAGAGAAAAAAAAAAAAAAGCAATGTCAGATGAAAGTGAAAAAGGGTATTGCAAAAGAAAAAGCGACATCTTTGTATGCCAGAGAGGTGCCTGATGCCTTCAAAGAGTTGCAAGACTCCGTCCCTGTTTTTAACATTTCCCAGGTTGTTTAAATGTGCATTGTAAGCAATGATAAAATGACAAGTTATCATTGATCTGTCCTTTCCTCCATCTCAGAGGGATTCATTAAATAATGCATGCACCCATGTGAATTACCCTTCTTCACTATGCTATCCCCAGACCATTAGCCAAATATAGCAACACCAGCATCTTTCAACCCTTAGAAACCCTTTGGCTTTCATTTAATTAAATTATCCCATTATGAAAACTCTTATAATGAGATTAAATTTAATTATTTATCAGACACTTATTTGCACTAGGGAACCTATCAATTATGCATGGTTGTGCTAAACATTTTTCAATCCATCACCTTTTCTTTTCATGGAAGGTGCAATTTATTAAGTGCATCTGAAGTACTATAACAGAGGAGCTCTGCAAGAAATTGCGTGACATCCTACTTCAGTTAATAGCAAATGAAATAGGAAAAGAGAGATTTGAGAATATATTCTCGCTCACTTTGAGATACAGCAGATTGACAGAGTTGGTGATTTTGTGTGTTATTTGGTATGTTTGCTTTTCTGACAGCCTAGATAAAAAGTTTATGGACTGTCTTTTTTTCTGATTGTATTTTTCGTGTATATTAGTTAAAAGTTCTTAAATGCACAAAAATTCAAGTGCAGTACTCAAAAATAATAGTTCAAAAAATATTTGTGACACACTGAGGCTTGTAGATGTGCATATAGAAGAATTTCTTACGAATTTCTTGAAGATACTAATAACCTCTTAATGAAATTAGTAGATCATAAAGAATACATTTTAGGCAACTCATTAATGTGCATAACTATAAAATATCATCAGTCAAGTATCTTTCCTAAGAATTTGGATACAATATGTTTTTTGGAGTCAAAAATATATACCCTATGAATAGTTGTTTCAGGCAGAATGACATTTTCTGATGAATGCTAAGATGAAGACATAAACATCAATACAGCTCTGAGCTTTTCTTTTATAAGACCTTGTCAATACATAATTAATTATTCAACCGGAGTTCTGTGTGGCTCAGGGCAGGATTTCAAAGAGCTTTCTTTCGCAAATCGCATAGTCATCATAAGATTGTTTCTCCATTTTTTTTCTTTCTCTGTTTTCTCATTTGGAAATAGTCTGTGTATAAAAGCTTACAGACACCTGCTATGTGACATATGCAGTGCAGTGATAAAGTTAGAGCAGTAGGCTTTTTAGGAGCAGTAGGCTTTAGCAGATGCTTTTAATACATTAGAAATTTTTACCCTGCGATAAAAGTGCTCATGTTTCATGTTCAAATGTGAATGGAGGTCAAACAGAAAGATTTATGTCCCATTTTCCTCACTTCTGGACATAAGAGAATGCTTGCTTCATTAACTTTGAAATTCACTGTCCAAACAGACTGCATATTTTAGAGGATTTCAGCATATGTGCCCCAAAGTTCAGACAAATTACTTACTGAAAATTTCAGTCTTCATCTGAGAGTGAGACAGTGTGTGTTTGTGGATAACATTAGAAGAGTATTGCCTGTATTTTGCAAAAGTCGCATGTTCTGTACACATTATCAGCTGCAATAATACTAGCAATTATTATTATTATTACCATTATTATTATTATTATTATTATTATTAGGCACTTTCTGCCTGAAAGCAAGAACTGTTAATTAAATCTCAGTGCACCCTTGTGGGCTTGGTAAAATAGTTTAGTCCTGAGAGAGACATTATATTCATTAGAACAGCTTTCCAGATGATGTTCAGAGCTGAAGTTTTCCTCTTGGTATACTGCCTTTGCCAGCTAAGGATCTAGCTCTGATTTTCCAGAATATACACCCATCCTGTGCTTATATAGTGTGCTCACATAGAAATCCAGCTCTGGCATACAAGGAAATACTGGCAAGTACTCACATATAACTATGTTTCTTCTGAAAAACCTGGACCTGTTTTATGTTCCAGAATTATACCCATAGCAGTGCTATCTTGTAGAGTTGGGCTCTTAGATGACAAGTCCTGCACAGAATCCAACCTCCAAATGAAGCTGCAAAACAGTATCCAGACCAAAGCCTATGTCATATTACACTGCAGTGAGATCACCATATATCAACAACTGAATGGTGAAAGTGTAAGTTACATTTGACATCTTCTTATCCTAAAAGTACATTTTGATATATTTTTTTCAGTCAATTACAGCAATAATATCATTTCAGTCCTGACAGATTTGACATTGACCTGGGTTAATAGCAGAGGACAACCCAGGCTGAGAATCAAAAAGCATCTGGGAATTAACTGAGTAGGAGAAGAGGAGTGGATGTTGGGAATGCGCTCCATAGACGTCATTTAAAATGCTTGTGACCTAGAACAGAATAAAAATCTAGTTTTCTAAGGAGTCTGGAAATATGGGAAGAGAGAACAAGAAGTGGTAGTAGGGGCTGCTGAAAGCTCAGTGGCCTTATTCTATAGTTTGCCTAAATAGTGTCTAAATGGTGTGTATGTTCGTATTCCAAACTTTTAATTTGGACCACAGTTCTTATTGAAGATAAATAAAGTTTACTGTTGATTTATTAAGAATGATTAGTATTTAAAAACATATTTAAAATCATATATTATTTAAACTTTGGCATAGACATGATGATTCCTGTATCTTGGATTCTGAAGTCTTGGCACTAACTGTTTGCTAGTGCTGTCAGTGCTTGTGGAACAATCCATCTTGGTCTATATTGAGAGCTGGTAAACTGACAACAGTTATTCCCATTTTTTCCGTTATTTATTTATTTGGCAGCTTGAAACTTTGTTTCGAAGTCTCCTTTAAGGAGCATACAGGCTACATACCACTGTATAGTAGCAAATAAGTTGAAATAAAGAGTGGAGACATGGAAATATGTGTGTTTGGCCATCTGTTAAAACTATAGCTACTCAGTTAGGACTGATGCATTGGTAAGCACTCTCAGGTTTTGATCCTATGCAAACTGAAGATTTCAGTGTTTGTAATTCAACAGTGGTTGCAAGTCCCCATGTGCTTCTCTCTTCCTTTTACATGTGATAATATCTTGTTTTTCAAGTGTTACAAGAAAGGTGAGTTTTCTAAGAGCTTCTAGTGCTGAAACAGTAAAGAAACTCTACATACACCTTATATTATGGAACAGGTTTCTTGGGTGCAGTATGGGTAAACTTTTCATTATGTTGGGTAAATTTCAACAGTTTCACATGAACAAAGTTATGATCTATGAGGAAAAATAGAAAGGCAAGGATGATATCAACATTACTATCAAAAACTTTAAATTCACAGATTCTTAACATAAAGCATAAAAACTTCCTTTGACTGTTTTATTTAATAAAGAAAACCATTAGTAGGATATTAAATGGGTATCAAAATGTTAAAAAGTTTAAGCCTTTCTCAGACTTTATTTATATGCACAGGTGATGCAAATATCTACATAATATGGCCCAGTTTAGCTTGCTGTTGCCTTTGGTTCAGACCTTATTAGTAAAGGACAGTTACAAGCTGGACTTATTATGGTTCCACATTTGCTATTATTTTAAAAATATCTTAAAAGAAAGTTTTTAAAGATATTGGATAGAAACTGGAATTACTTAGAAGCACTGAGTCGTGGAAACAATTGTTGTTTCTTTATTGCTTTCCCCTGCAGTAGCTGATTGGCTTGCAGACAAGTTAAGAGAGGGATAAAAAATATGGTGTATCACGGAGATTATGATAAAAGGAAAAACTCATAGAACAACGGCAGTGAGCTTGTTTTTTCAGAAAATAATAGAATGCAATAAAATTTGTAAGGCCCATTAAATTTGTCTTTTCTGTTCTTTCAGCTTTTAATTTTTTTTTTTAGATAAATGACTCTGTTGTTTGAGGGAAAAGATTTCCGGTTTGAGATTTGCCTATTTGAGGAAAAGACTCCTTTTCAACAGATTATCAGTAATTCCGCCAATACAAGCAGCCATAGCTTGAAGTTGTTCAGACAGGTCATTCAGTTAAGGAGAAAGGATCTTGTTTCCACTATCCCTTGTGTGCTTTTATTCCTTATTTTCAGGCTTCAAGCTGACAACATTTTCCATTTGCCTTGAAATAAGTTGATAGTCCTAAGAATTTCTGGTAGGCAGTCTACCAAAGCTCTTGCAAAACCTACTCGATTTAAAATCAGGTCATCATAACTAATAGATGGTGTCATTCTTGTGGCTTTTATTTCTTTTCTAGTAGTCTGATCCCTCACTACATTCCTTTCCTGCCTTGATATTATTTTCCAATATTTGTCAAAAGAAGCAATAGGTTAGAAAGGAAGATGCTCTTCAGTGATATCACTCTTACCTAATACCATGTGCTGCATGGGGAGGAAGAGAAATTCAATCTGGCCAGCATGCGAGAGAGGACACTCCTGCTGTTGAACAGAAATGTGTACAAAATGAAGTCTGAAATGCTAGTCTAAAAAAAAAAAAAAAAGATCTGTAATATGGAAGAAGAAACTTTTTGATCAAAGACACAGCTGGGTTCTGACAGCAGGAAAAGAGCAAACAAAGGGCAGAAGAGTTCTCTGTCATATTGTTTTCATTCCTTCAGTAGCTCTATAAAATGTTCTTGATTTCTTGAGGTACCTCTTTCCTTACATAGGTAGAGACTGAAAGGTTTTCCCTTGTCATTGGGCAGATCTTACGCTCAGGGAACTTATTTTCTAGTTGCTTTCTCAGCAAAGTGAGTGTCACCAATGTGAAAAAGTTCATTAAAATAACTAAATTTGAAACACATATTGGAAAGTTTCTTGTTATAATCTGGTTTCTTAAGGAAAAAAAAAGGCTTTTGCATTTATGCTCGTGCTACCTGTGTTTATAGCTGTAAATGTTTTTGATTTGTTGGGTAATCTCAACCAAGTTCAATGAAGAGTTAGCAGTTAGGCAGACGGGTGGAGAAAGGCACCTAAACATCTTTGACTGAGTAAAAGGCTAAAAACAAATGCGTATTTTAAGCTGAGAAGCTACCAGACAGGGCTCTGCCATTCTGGCAGGAAGACTGGAGGTGTGTGTGTGTCTTCAGGCCAGATCCTCCTTCCCCGTGAGGGCTCTTGGTGAGGTAGGGCTTTGTGTGTCCCTCTGTCCAGACTGGAGTTTTGGTAAGAGATGCAGTCATCCCAGAGCTGCTCCCACCTGAAGCCTCACATCCCCAGTGCTTCTCAGCACAGAGATCTCATATCTGGGCAACATGCATCTCGGAAGACCTACTTTTTCCACTTAGGTCTACACCATCCTCCCGTACAGATCTCCCTTTCTTCTCTACCTTCTGATTACACCCTATTTAAGGCCCCTGAAATCCTCTCTTAGGTTTTCCCAGTATAGATCCTTCAAACCTACTGCTGTTACTTCACCACCTCATTCTGCCTGTTTTGGAAATGCTGCATTGAGTCTCCTGTGCTGGCTACAGGTTTCACCACCTCTCTCTGAGAGGCCACTAAAGTCAGCTGAACCTCACTAAGTTTTCTGAGCAGGAAAGAAAATTCCTTCCTCCCTCACCTTTCTCATCTTCCAGGAGATGTAAAATAGCCGGTAGGAAGCAGCAACTGTGAAAAATGAAGCTTATGAGCTGGAAAATAGTGGGAGTCTCTGGCAAGACATTGTAAGTAACTCTAAGCTTATATTCTTTCTACTTATAGCCTTGCTGTAAAATACCCTGACTGACCTTTCTGGAATATTGTGAGAAAAGTTCAAGTATAGTCAAATGACAAAAATGTTCATTTATACCTGATTTCATTAGCTTTTGAGGGAGAAATGTCAAAGCATAGCTTCTGGGTCCATTTGTTGATCATGTCTTATTCTGGTTTTAGGGGTATCTTTGATCTTACTCTTGGTAATTGTACTTTTAATTACATCAGAGGTTCCCAGGATAATAATTTGCTATGTATCTAAACAAGCATTTTAGCAAAGGAATTAATGGAAACATCTTTAGAGATAAGGATTAAGAGTTGCATGAGAAGTTTTGTAACTTTGACTAGACTAGGGACTTTTTCTTTGGGTACAAAATGCTGCCAGAGCATCTTGATCAGTATCTATAGGAAAAGACTGAATGTCTCTTGTATATTTATAGACTGTAGAGTGGGAAATGCAAACAATACATAGTAGGGATTATACAGTAATTTTAGATGATGAAAAGCAGGAGGTAAGTTTTCAAATTAGAGTGTGAGAACATAACCATGTGACTTATTAAAATTAATAATAACTACATAGTTTAGTCTCTGTGCCCCACTTTGAAAATTTCCCTGGGTGTTTTGCTATGAATATTTATGCAATCAGAAATAAAATGCAGACAATGAAGCAAAAGCCAATGTAAATACAAAGTGATCACAAAACTTATGTTTTCATTATTTACATAAACTCCAGTTTTGCCCAATAATAAAATATACATATAACTGAAGAAAGAAACACACACAGAAAAAAGTTGCTTCAGCAGTTATTAAAGGAAGAAATGCCTTTCTGTTTTGGTTTCTAAAGGAGCTGCTAAGCCTTGCACTTTTGACAAAAAATACTTAGAAATTAGAGTCTTTTGTTAGTCATGTTAAAAAAAAGACAAATGATAGCATCACTTAAGGGCAGAGACATATGTCATTCAGATACCCTGTTATACATCAATTTCCTTGAACTGTACAGCAAGTCTAATTCAACCTCAATGGTGATTTAAACTGGTTTTATATATGCTGAAGACTGTATCTGCATTGAAAAGACCAAGTATTATAAGAAGGTGGTCTGACCCTGAGGAGGAATAACCCCAGGCACCAGATTAGGGGTTGACCTGCTGGAAAGTAGCTCCAAGGAGAAGGACTTGGGAGTTCTGGTTGACAACAAGTTAACCATGAGTCAGCAAAGTGCCCTCCTGGCCAAGAAGGGCAATGGGATCCTGGCCTGCATCAGGAGAAGCGTTGCCAGTAGGTCGCAGGAGGGGATCCTGCCCCTCTACTCAGCTCTGGTGAGGCCGCACCTGTAATATTGCAGCAGTTCTGGGCTCCACAGTACAAGAAGGTTGTGGAGGTTCTAGAGAGAGTCCAGCATAGAGCGACAAAGATGATTTCTCATCTATTGTTTGAGGAAGGACTAAGCGAGCTGGGCCTGTTTAACCTAGAGAAGATTGAGAGGGGATCCAATCAATATGTTCAAGTACCTGAGGGGTGACCGTAGGGAGGATGGGACCAAACTCTTCTCCACACTGGCCAGTGGCAGGACAAGGGGTAATGGGTGCAAGTTGAAACATAGAAAGTTTCATCTCCATATGAGAAAGGACTTCTTTCCTGTGAGGGTGACTGAGCCCTGGAACAGTCTGCCCAGGGAGGCTGTGGAGTCTCCTTCTCTGGAGATCTTCAAAACCCTCCTGGATGCTACTCTGGGGCACGTGCTCTAGGTGTCCCTGGGGCACGTGCTCTAGGTGTCCCTGATGAAGCAGGGGGGTTGGACTAGATGATCTCTAGAAGTCCCTCCCAATCTTAACCATTCTATGATTCTGTGATTCTGTGATTCTGTGTCCAATTCTCTCTGACTTACAAGAACATCTAGTCTGGTAATATTTGAGCAGATCATAAATGCTGTTAATTTTATTATCCACTTGATCTTCCGTTCAGCAGTATAAACGCAAAGCAAAGTAACTAATTGCAGACTCCTCACATAACAGTTCACTTCAGGGAAGGTGAAGCGATAGAGTTATTTCTGCCTGTATTCCACCCAAAACTCAAGACCCTCCTCCTCATCCCTAATTTCAGCTATCAGTATGATGTACCATCTTTGCTGTCCTCAAATGATTGCAGGTGGAAAACTAGCTGTTTTGCAGCTTCCTATGTGCTTCTTTGTCTGCCAAGTATTTTCTACAACCTGAAATCTTGTCAAAATGAGCAATGATACTCCGCAAAATAAACTCATCATCCATTAGTCTGTCATCGGCTTTGTCAGTGGAAAATCTAAGAGAGTAGCTGCCCTGAGAAAGGTGTTCGGCTTTTCTCTGAAGAAGATATTAAATGGCTTATGTAAAGAAAGAGAGAGATGATGTAGTGAGTACAGTACAGATCTAGAAATATGTCCGCTCCATCTCCGATATTCAGACTTAAGGGAAATAAGCTTCAACTCCATAAGACAGTCACCTCTGCATGAGGGAACTGGCTCTTCAGAAAGCACTTATAATGTGCTTACGAGCTACACACCATCACACTGAGTGATTCATTGACTTTTATGATAAACACTTTCTGAAAAGTAATTTCTGGATTTAACAGAGAATTATGTAAATGGAGAAATAACCAGATAAGGTGATCAAGACTGACAAAATTAAACACTTGCAGGGTGCAGTTATGAAAAGATGAGCAAGTAACACCCATGTGCTTATGTTATGTTGATATATGGGAATCTTACAAAATCTGTATGTTGCCATGTTTATTATTTATCATATTATCCTGTCCCCACTGACATCTCCACATGTACTTTCATGTTTGTTGACTGTTATATGACATCACTGCTTCCTAATTACTAGTAATGCTTAGTACTATTAATTCTCAGATGCTTAAGAGAAGGTGTATTGATTGGTATTATATGTGCATCTTTCCAGCAAGAGAAGTCATGTATGTGCTTAAACTTTTGATGTTCCAGCAGCTAAAGTTGGAAATTTGGCATAGAAAAGTGTAGCTTTATAAAAACAAAGAAACTTATGTCCTGTAAAGTTACAAGCAAGCTTAGGTGAGAGCAAAGATTTAGCAAATTGGTATTTTAAACCAATCTTTTAAATCACTTTGATTTATTCTTCTCTTTATTCATAGTCATGAATTTATAAACCAAACATAAACAGCAGCCTTCAGATCTCTTACTCAGGGACTCTAAAGTCCACTTCTACTAAATTAATAGGAAATATTTTTAGTGCGTATTAACTTTCAGCTATTTTTTCATTGCTGTTCACTTCAAGTCATGTTATGGTACCCATTCAAATTTTGAAAAACCACCATCTTGGCAGACTTCAGTGAGTCCAGACATGAAGAGATAACTAGACCTGTATCATGCCATGTGAGCTGAAGGAGTAGGCTCTGACATTGGCACACGGTCCGTTTGAAGTTAAAATGACTATTAATGGGTACGCTCATCCATCTTTTGGATCAGATTGCAGGACTGTGGCCACATCTGAAGCAAATTCTGCTCTCCATTAAAGCCACCAGCACTGGCTAACAGGAATCACTTAACACGGAGCCAGCTGAAACATATCTCATCATGTACATACATCAGATGGTAAAAACATCGGATCGTTCTGTCCTGCAGTGACTGTTCAATTCCCTACTGGCTGGCAGGATGGGGATGCTGCCCCATAAGGCCTCAGCCAACCTGAGCTTTACAGAGCTGCCTCAGCGACTGATGGGAGGGCATCAACACCAGGGTCCTTGTCCAGGCACTGGCTTTATTGAGTGTTTCCCAGGGACCATAAAGAATTACTTTAAGGAATGAGTCCCTATCAATATAGTTCTGATTTTATTTCATAAACAGCCTTCTCATTTATTTATTTATTTAATTGATTGATTTATTCCTTCAGTGCTTTCTTGGTTTTCTTTCTAGTCTTAAACAAACTAAAGTATGGTGAAAAATACTGGTTTAGGCTAAATTTTCCTAGATGCCTCTAATTTTGACTTGGTTGTCTCCCAGAAGAACCTTTTAAAAATCAGCCTACATGTATACAGGTACTTTGCTTATGCACAGAAGGAAGCGGTGCTAGATGCACAAAAGATAAATAGGCAGAACTGAATTGCACTCAGTGCATTCCATATACTGACAGTGGCCAAATTACAATGCTTGAAAATCAAGTGTAATGGTTAAAATCTGTTTAACTCTTCTCATCCAGGTCCATTTCGAGTTCTTTAAACAATTTTGATCTATTCTGTATCCGTGTGTCCCATTCTTGACCATGTCTGCCTCTGCTCAGTTTACAGTGCCTATGCTGTCTCCTTTGGCATATAAACCGGCATTCAGAGTAAGGTGTGTTTTTCCGGAGTTCTCTGAAGCAATAATTTATCAACGTTATTTAATTGTGTATGTTGCACATAGAAAATCTTATACTATAAGAGGCAAGATATCCGTAAGGACAGATTTTCAGAACCTTGGCAGGTGAGTTGCTGCTTCAGATCCAGCTGCTTTGGTTTTTGTCTCGTGTGTTATGGACACAAGACAAAGCAGCAGAATAGCTGATTTTTTTTTTTCAGATCTTGAAATCAAACTTGGCCGTTCCTAAATTCTCTGTGAATCCCTTTTGAAATCTTTATTTCAGTCTACCCGCCCCTAAATTAATGAAAGGTTTGTTAGAAGCAAAACTAGTGACCGCCTTCCATGATTGTTTTTACTTTTCTTTTTTTTTTGTCTGAGCCTAGGTCTGAAAGGAATTTATTATCTTGTGTTCAAAAGCTGAAAATATACCATAGAATTTGTTTAGGAATTAAGTGTTTAAATTGGGAAGATATATAGTCAAGCAGGACATAAAGGTGGAAAACCTGCATGATGCATTTAATTAAAGAAAAAAATCCGTATTAGTAGCCTGGAAGTATCCAAGCCGTAAAAAGAGTTTAAGCTTTGTTTACATTTTGGCTGCAAGAGGTGCCTCTCTTTAAGTATTTAGATAAACAAACCGAAGCTGCTGTTTTCATTAGCATGTGACACAGAGCCCAGTTTCCTTACCTCCGAGAACACTAAACTAAAATTCAGGGGCAGAAAGCAACCTGATCTCTTGCAAATATGAGTCCTGATAAACCTTACAGTATGGAAAAAGACTCCCAATTTTGTACCTATTGACATTGCTTAATAAAAACATCTCGAGTGCTGGTGCTTCTGGGTGTGTTTCCAATAGCAATGTGATTGCAGAGCTCTGTGGATAAAGTTACCGGTCCTTTGAATTCTGACCTTCAGTCTACAACAGCTTTAGAGGTTACTCTTTTTCCGATTTGGGAGATTGCAGAGAAAAAGTTAATGCTGCTGGAAGGAAGCGGGGGAGGGAAAGGGGCTTGTCGATGAGAACTGGGGCTTTGAAGCCATCCGAGAAGTTTTCCTCTGGCCTTGATTTGTAACAACAAATATTGGCAGCCTGACGCTCCGTAATTATTCAAAGTTTCAAAATAGAGTAGGCAGGAATTGCAGTTCTCTGAATACAATTCCTGTTGAGATCCAATCCTGCTTACACTGATTTTAAGGGAAATTTTACTGTTGGTTTCAAAGGGTAAATTGGGAGGTTTAGGGGACCCACAGCCACCCCAACCTGAAATCTAGTTTAAGTTGGTCATCTGTATTTATGGAGATAGCAAACCCCCAGATTAGTAGTGTCTCCCTGGATGCATTGCCAGAAGGGACTGAATATTTCCGTGGAAGAGAAAGGTTGGCACCATCATCTTAAATTAAGTGCTTTGTTTTATGTGTTTACAGGTAGCTGAGAGGAATCTAACTCTTGCTGAATAAATAAGGGTCCTGGTATAATCACTGTAAAGCTCAAAACCATTTATTGTGAAGAATTTCATATGAACAGTTTAAAGGACAAGTGTGAAATAAATTGCCCTCATAATGATTATTTTGATTTAGACTTGCATTTTTTCCTTTTCATTACAAAGCTCAAAATGCAGAATATTTTTCTTTTTAGAAGATACTTCGCCATTCCTGAACATCATAGGAAAAATAAGTGTGACTGAGTATTTCAATGCTAAGGACATACATATATGTTATATTCAACTAATACAAGGTCTGTGATTTTGGATGTGTGTTTATGAGACATCTATTCTAAGTAGCTTTCCTTAACCATTTGTCAGAGCGAGTTTTGAATCTAGTCCTATCCATTTCCTTCATAGTGCTAAATATTTCAATTAAACTTTTTTTCTCTATATTATTATTTTATATGCTTGACTGATCTCATGTGTCAGCAGCTGAAAAAAAATGCAATAATTGACACAAATAACTAAAATACGGTAATGATCGACTGCTCCATCTACTGTTGAACAGTGACATGAATAATGCTTCAGGAAAAGAGTATGGAACATGTTTAGGAAATAATAACAAAATGGAATTCGCAACAAATTGTTTCTGTGGTTAGTGAACAAACATATTTTTCTTGCAAAATTAAGAATTCTGAGCTAGACTTGAATTCAGAGCTGAAGCACAAAGAGGAACTTTCCATCTCCCTTTTCACCTTGCAGGAGGTGCTGACAAAACTGGTTTTGTTCATGTTAATGGAAAATAGTTGGAGAAAACAGTCTAGCATTACTGAGCTGACTCATGTTATATAGTGTACTGTATTTATGCAGCTATCAAAGTTTAAGTCATTGCTGTGAAAAACCTTGTAATGATTTGTTAACTCTATCTTTTTCTAGTAGCACTCCATGGAAGATGAGGAAGGCTTAAATAGTTATGGAAGAATGAACTATGGGAAAACTGAATGTGTGTGAAATGATGTGTTTTATAGTCTTTACAGGCTCAGGGTACTTGATTATTTTGTTAGCTAACTGGTAATTTCTTGTTTGTACTGCATTGTTTCACATGATTTAGTCTTCTGAGGAATTACTGATTATAGCTTTTATTGCCCAGCAGAGCGATAACTCCTCATCATCACTGGTGCATTTGATTTGACTTGTACATTTTTTTAAACAAATTGTTGTTCACACATCAGAAGGAAGGATGATTATTTTGGATTTGCTGCATATTATATATTCGTGTGTTGTTGGAGTAAGAGCTTGAAGTAAATGGGAAAAATTTGCCTTTCCCTCAGGATACTCATGGTTTCCAGCTTACTCCCATTTCATCCTTTATCTTGCAAACATCTCATTCTCCATATAATCTATTTCAGCAACAATCACATAGCCTTCAGTGGGATATACAAACAGTTACTGAAATGTTTATGCATCTTTCAAGCTGAGTTTTTTGGTCAAAAATATGTCGCATATGTCTCACTGATTCCTAGGTATCTGAAACAGTATTCAGTATCCCACTCTAAAGCAATTGAACTGGAATATGATAAATAATTGTCAGTAGTTCAATTTAAAATGCTGCTTTAGTAAAGGCTGTTGCATATAGTAGAGCTGCATCAACATGACTCCTGAATGAGAAGGAGAGTCTTGATCTGGCTGCTATGCCAGCAGCGTGTTGTGGCCTGGTCTTCTCTGTCTTTAGGGAAAAATGGTGCCATTCCTTATGGGTAGAGTGTCTGAGGTAGGCAGAGCATTTACCTCAGATGATCTAGAGACAAAAATTAATCAGTATTGTCATGTGGGAATCAAAAGTGTAATTCCGTTGATGAGATTTCTAGAAGAGAAAAGTGAAGTGGGAGATGCTCTGTTGGGTGTGATAATGTACTGGAAGGAAAGAGACAGTATTAAACACATACAAAGCTTTCCTTCATGTTGGGAACCTTCCTCGCCCCCTGCTAACTGCTAATGTATTTTTCAGTTAGATTACTGAGTACGTTTTTACTTTACACTGTTTGTGGACATAAGTACATATAAAGTATATATAATATATGTATTTGTTTCTTGTTGCATAATGTTTTTAGGATGTTCTGAATGTATTGAAAAACATGCATAGCTAGACTTTGAGAAATGAAAAATTGAGAAATGGCAATGTACTGCTATCAAATTAGAGTTTGACCATTATTCTGGAGTAAAGTCTGTGAATTTGTTTTTATGATTATTTCAGAATGATATAAAGTCATGAGTCCCCGTAAAGAAACAAAGTAATATCTACTTCAAGAAAATAAGGATTACTATTTCCTACTTTAAGTTATATGAAATGATCCCATACTTTGTATTGAAGCTGTTGACGTAAAACAAGAATACTTCCGTGCAAAATAGTGAAAACACAGTTCATACACCTCTGGAGTATGGACTACAGTTAGCAGTTTGCATACATTTTTATAGCACTTGTATCTCAATTCATTATTCATTTTAGTTGGTATAACTTGGAATTTAAAATTGCCCTTCTCCATCACACTGATATTTTTCAGCTAAGGCGGTTTAAGTGGTTGATTTCTGTCACTTTTTGCTGGCTTGTAATTACCCAGGTCTTCCTACTTTTGCTCTCAGCAGCACGAGACAATGAGGACCCCTGTCCAACGCTGCAAACCTCAGCTACAGCCAGGCACGTAGCTAGGCAACAGCTGCTATGTGTAAGATAAAACTTGTCTGGAGACATAGGAAAGCTATTGCCTGCTTCAGAGGGCTCGACGCTGCATTACAATTGTTATGGGAAAAGCCACACAGCAGCTTCCGTGAGCATCAGAATGTGTCTTTAGCTTTAATAAAGTGCAGAGGTTTTTTTTTCTGTGTATATTTTTAATCTTAAAAATTTCATTAGCATTGCCTATTTGCAGAAAAAGATTCAGCTACTGCATTCCACTATTTCATACCTCACATATCTATTTTTCATTAATTATTTGTACATGTGTAGTTGTGGCATCTAAATACCCAGTAAATACCATGCACAGAATAGATTCGTTTTACTTGTGTTAAGCTGGTGACGCTGCTTATGCAGCTAGAACTGTATTGCATGAGTAATAGTTATAAAAATACAGCCAATAGCTTGTTGTACACTTGATATTATGTAACGGGCCCGGTCCTTTACTTCTTGTGACTCTTGAGATGCCAGCTGAGTCAAGAGGAATGCATAATCAGGGCAAATTCAGACTTGATGTAAACATACACAAATCTCACTGAAATCTCTATTCCAAACCCAGTGTTAGGATAATTGTGGTTTAAAATTAAGAGTGGGTGACAGCAGCAGAAAACCTAATGTGCACTGATTTGGTAGTCAGCTATCTGGAAGAACAAAACCCAAACGCGAAGTAAACAGATCCCTGCTTTCCGCGCAATGAATGCATAACCTGGTTTCAAACAGGGTTGTGTGAGGCTGGCATAGTTGCTTTATTGTTATAATAAGAAAGCTGCACTCACCCCAAATGAGGATCTCGTCTGTGATATCAGCCGTATGATAAGTTCATAGGTTAGACCATGCCATGAGGTAATGATATAGACTAATCTGAAGTCCAATCTTCAGACATCAGATAAAGAACTTTAAGGCACTGTTTAATGGCTGTATAAACACAGAGGACCGACTTTATCTTATATCCTCCATCTACTTCATTTATATGGCTTCAGTTCCCATACTATCTACATGCCATCCTACAGAAGAGATTAAAAATTCAAAGCCAATTCTTCTCTTACAGAGCTTCGTCAACACCCTTTTTCTGATCATCTTAGCCTCAGTGTAATTCATCCCATATTTATCATCACATCATCAAGCTCTGTATGTGTGTGGGGGGGATCTGTATTAGTTTAATTAAATACAGAGACTGGGCAAGCTCCTAAAGTTATTACTTAGACAAAATTCCCATTAGGGACTGCAAACTCCAACAGGAAGCCCATTTTGGTAAGCTTGAGTTTCAAAATGGCAAAATTTATGCACATATTTGAGATGCTTGATTTTTTTTAATGTAAAATGAAGTCGATTCTTGTAAAAATTAATCTGCGTTGCTGAAAGTCCCAGTCATTGATTTTTAAATCTTTTTTTGCATTTCCATGGCATAATTTAAATATCGCTGTTTTTGAGAGAGGGTTTTGAGTTACATTTCTCAGTGTGAGATTAGAATGTCACAACAATATGATGAATTTTTGAGATTTTTTTCAGAAAACACTGAGCTGCTTTTTCATAAAAGTATGTGTTTCATTTTTTGCATGAGCCATAGTGCTCCTAGAGACACTGAGGCAGGACATGTGCTTAAGCGTACGTGGGATTAGACAGACTTTTGTTTTTTAATGATCTTATTAACACCAGTAAATGCTGCAGGGGTAAGTATTCTTCAGGGGATCAAGGCCCTTCCAAGGGCTATGTGGTTCAGAGTGATTACATTTGCCTGTATTTCAATATTTCAGCAATTTTTACCTGACAAAACTGCATAGCTCTGTAATGAGTAATTTGTATTTCTTTCACAGTTTAATACAGAACATCACAAATAGCCTTTTTGGCAGGAGGTCTGTTTTGTGAATAGAAAGAAGTAAATGAATTCTGTTTGTGCTGGCTTCACGGACAGGCCCAATAGAAATCTGCTTATTTTGACATGAGTTCCCATATATGGTATGTGACCGTCCCGAGATCCCTTTTCTGCACTAAACAAAATGAAATCCTAGGTGCGTTTTCAGCTGGAGGTTGACTTGGAGCTTTGCAAAACGATCTGCTTGCCTGAAGTATTCCCAGTGTACTTTCCACAAAATAACGTATCGCTCACTCGGATATAGTAGCCAGAAGATATTTCTCCGCTAGAAGTATTGCTTTCATTCACAGATTAGTTTGTTGAAGGTAAGGATATATTAGCAGTGAGTAGCATCAGATTTTTGAAAGAAAAAAAAAGTTCTCTTTGAATCTACTTATACCATGTGGAGCTGTTTTTTTATTTAGTGCATTAGAGCGGCATATTAAGACCTTTTTTTTTACTTTTTTTTTTGTGGGGGGAGATACTGTTTTCCTCATCATATTTGGATTACGTGTACTGAAAAAGTGTAGAAAAATAAGAGTTACATGAATCGAAAGATATTCTATGTGAAGTGGAAATGCTCCAGAGAGCCCTGGTCAAGTTTAGTCATTGTGTGTGCTATAGTTATTGTTAGCATATAACTTGGTGTATGTATTTTTATATATCGGTGGTTTGAATTATGAGTGCCTGAAAGTGCTGTATTAGAAATGCATGATATGTTTCAGTTTAATGACTTACTAATTAAATTATTTAATTACTTATTGATTGGTAGAAACTACGCTTTTAAGGGTTGCCGTTAACTTCATGCTCAAATTTAACTCCCCGCAACCCTCTCTCTCGCCTTTGGAAATACTTCCAAGGTGCGTGGAAAGAGCCATTGCACGGTTTGGAATAACAAAGCTCCAATCTCGAGAGCTGAAGATGAGCAATTTAAAATATAAGTTGACTCTAATGCTGTTTTTAGAAGCAGCTACCACCTACCTGCACGGTTTAAACTATTTAAGAAGTTCCGGAGACTTTATTTAAGTACCTATACCTCGGGAGAAGGCCGCCTCTAAATACTTTTAGCAGACCTTTCCCTTTACAAGGCTGCAAGAATCTCAGATATTCGAGAACAAATCTGTGACACATCCAATCAAAGCGGCGTGTCCAGACGGGCTGGGGAGCCGCCGCGGGCGCGGATCCTCGCTCCCAGTCCCTCCTATTAGCGCGCCTTTTCGCGTAAACCCGGCTTATTAGAGGCGACAGCGCTCGATTATTTATTTATTTATTTATTCGATTATTCGATTATTTATTTATTTCCTCCTTCGCCCGTGGCGGGCGGGGGGCCGCGGGGCCGGAGGCGCGTTCCGCGGGCGCGCAGCCCCCGCGCCGCCTCCCCGGCCCGCCGCGGGGGGAGGTTGCGCGCGGAGGCCGCGCGCGCGCGCCTCGCTTCGCCCGCTGCTTCTTTTAAACCAATAAGGTCGGGACGAGGGGCGAGAGCTGCGGTTTGCGTTACCCAAACAAAAACAAAACCTTTAAAAAAAGGGGGAAAAAAAAGGAAAAAGAGAAAAAGGAGGGGGGGGGGGTGTGCAGGGAGCGGGAGAGCCGTGGTGCCCCCGGGCAGAGCAAAGAGCCGGGCGGGCTGCAGCCGCCGCCGCTTTGTGCTCCCGCTCCGCGCCCCGCTCCGCTCCGCTCCGCTCCGCCATGGGAGGCGGCGCGCGCTGAGCGCGCGGAGGCTCCGCGCCCGACGGCACCGTGAGTAGCGCGCGGGCGGGCGGCGCGGGGGCTGGAGCGGGAGGAAAGCAGGAAGCAAAACAGGGCGGGAAAGCCCAAACACCCCAAATCCCCCCCAGAAAGACGGAAAAAGAGGGATGGAGAAAAAACCTAATCGCGGAGCAGCCCGCGCTTCCTCCAGCAGCTTCACCTTGCCCCCCGCCCCGGGGGGGCCGCCGGCCTTCCCCGATAAGCGCAGGGCGCGCGTATAAATCAGCGGGTCCGGGTGATTTTGGCCGGCGCTCGCGCTGCCCGCGCAGCAGATGTGCCGCGTTCCGCGCGCCGCCTCCAGCCGCGTCCGCGCCGCTCCTGCCCGGGCTCCCGGAGGGCTCCCGGCTCCCCGGGTAGGAGCAACGCGGGGAGCGGGGAAGAGGAGGGATACGTAACGTAGGAAGTGCATGGATCTTGCTAAGAGAGACGCGGGAGCGTGAGAAAAGAAATGATAGAAAAGCTGGAAGGCAGAATGCACGGCAGAGATTTTGACAGCGCTTTGTGGAGCAGGAAATCCTTTTGCTTAATATGTTTAATTTTTCCAAACACCAAGCAAAATATGCAGATCCCCAAAGGGGAGATTTTCTAGATGACAGAATAAACATCTACGCGACTAAAATATTTGACTTTTGTTGACATTTCAGGTGGCTTATTTAGAGCCCTAAGCTTAGAGCTAGGGAGTTACAAAGCTTTTAAACTCTCACAAAACTTTGTGTCCTGCTTTTGAGCAATCGGGACCCCCAAAGCATCCCCAAGTATGTATTTCTCTGGGTGCTTTCTGCAAACATGAGTAAGAGGAATGACTGATTTCTGAAGTGAAAACTTGATCCTAGAGAAAAAAAAAAAAAAAAAAGGAAAGGTGCCAATGCCTTTAAAAGTGGTTCTTTAAAGTTTGGGGGGCTTGGGATTGGGTGGTTGGTTTCTTTTATTTATTTATTTTGAGACCAAACCCTTAAAACCAAAAGGCAAGTGGAAAAGTGAACAGCTTTCGGTTAGAAAGACTGGTGTAGTTCCTGTCATTTGTTTAAATTTAAATTAAGGCAGGGATTTGGAGAACTGAGTGTAAATATTGTTTAGTGCACCCCTGGAAGTACTGAGTACTAGATACTGCTTATAAAAAATCCGTCTCTTATTTTCCATCCCATACCGAGACAGTTTGGAAAGTATCTACCCGGACACAGGCTGCTGGTGGGATGTGTAAAATAAATAACTATATGTTTCTGTGTGCCTCTGTAGTGTATAAAAATGCACCTATCTACACGCACACAGAGCCCATTTTGCATGTTCGCAAGTAGGTGGAAGGCAGGACTTGGGCAGCCTCCTCCTGGGCCGTCCGAGGCTCCCCAAGGCCTGGTCGGCTCTGCGGAGGAGCAGCCGTCGCCTCTCGCTGCAGTGACGGAGCGCGTGAGTCACGGTTCATTCCGGGAGCGCGCAGGCAGAAAGGAGAAAAAAGAATGAGTAATCATTTTGTTTGACTTTCAATAAGTATGAAATATTCCGTGGGAGCCAAAAAATCTTGGAAAAGCAGAAGGTCATTCTTAAATTTCTGCTCATAATAGCAGCCTTGTCACTTTGTAGCGCTCCTCTCTTAGAGCAAGGAGCTGGGTCGCCTCGCGGGGCGTTTCGCTCCTGAGCGTAGGAGCTGAGCAGAGGGGAGAGCACTTTCTGAAGGATTTAAACGGGTAATTAAAAATTAAATAACTGTAATTATCCACTGCCGTTTTAATAAGTGCAATTTGTCTTTGAAGCAAGCACCTTAGTGAGAAAAGGTCTACCCCGCGCTCCAACAATACGGTTATACCAGGAGTGAAAGTATCTCAAAGTTTTATGCGTTGTCAGCAAGGTGCCTTTCGGTGGCCAGTTCGTGTTTTAATTTCTTGCCATTGCTGAAATCTTTATGGCTGTAAATACTGATTGCATGGCACTGGCAAGGCGGAAAAGAATGCTGTTTGGGGAAAAACACTCTTCTCTGCCTCCCTGCCCCCAGCCCCGCTTGGAAATGACAGGGTTGGTGGTGTGGGTTTTTGTCGTTGCTTTTTTTCTTTTTTCTTTTTGTTTTCCTAAGGAGAAATTTTCTGATTAGAAAATTGCCATTGTCTTGGAGATTTGAATCCTTGAGTAGAAGTGTGTTTTTTAAAAAGCAGAGCTCATATAATGTCTATATTTTTCTAGGTTAACTGATTTTTTTCACTTAGAATTTTTCTTTTCAATTGGAAAAATGCTTTAAATTATAGTCATTAAAAAAAAGTCTCTAGCAAGGAAAATAATGCGGAAAACCTGTAATCCAAACAAGCACCTACATTTTATTCACTCTGTGCTGCTGAAATTTAGAATCCCTTCCCATTTACAGTTTACTTTTCACAGAACATTATTAACTTTTTGGCTTCATACATGATCTTCTGTCAGATGCTTTTGATTTGTAATTTAGCAAAGTATAATAAACAGTGCAAAAGTCATGAATTTTCCTCTGCATCCTGAGCTCTGTGGTAGGGAAAATGTGATAAAATGTGTACCTTAAGTCTTGTTTGATGATCTCTCAAAGCAAGTTTGCCTTCTGGAAATAATTTCTGGGGTTGAAGAGCATGGTATTAACAGATTTAATGTGGCTATTCAATGGATTGGTGGAGTACTATGTGAGGTTTAACAAAATGAGAGAGACAAATTGAACATCAACAAAACCTACATCTGTGAGGAATTATAAATTTAATTAGAAAAAAGGCAAACTTAAAAGACCTCATTAACTAATCAGAATTTGATGTTACTGATTTAAGAATCTTACATGGATGAATTTTAAGTAGCTTTGCTGTCATTGTCCTTTTTTTTTTTTTTTTCCTGTTCAACCACTACCTACTGCCAGTATCTGCTGACCATATTAAGGAGAAAGATGTGAATGTTGCTTGAAGCAGTCAAATTATGCAAGGTCCTATTTTTGATGTATTAAGGAGAATATGTACGCTGCCTATCATTTTTTAGTTTAAGCAGAGCACGGTGGATCAAGTGTGAGTGATAGCCACTTTTTTTTTTTTCATTTTGAATTTTATGTGCCCCTTTGCCTAGACGCGTAGGGCCACTGCATTTTTTTCCCCACTTTTTGTTTGATATGCGAGTTATGCTGCAGAACTTCAATTATCCAGAAATCTGTTGGCAAAATAGGGGAGTGTAGGAGAACAAGCACACGCCACCCAGAAATGTTTTTGTTCTATGAACTAGTGGTCATAAGTGTGGTTCCTTACTACATTGTAATTTTGTACTACACATAAAAAACTGAAAGCATGTGAAGTGTAGCATTTTGTAAACTGTAACTAATTTCACTCACATCTGTGTCTAATTGTTGTCTGCATTCGCATTCTTGAGAGTAGATTTATTTTTCCTGGACCACTATGTGGATTCAGCTGACCAGCCTAAGTGAGGATTAGTTGTTTTAAAGTTATTTTGATTAAAGAGTCATTTTTAAATATGGTAACGTGCAACACATGGTTTAAATAATCTTTGAGACACAAAGGAATATATCTAAAGTATGTCTAATGAAAATGAAGATTGTGGATATGAATTTTCACAAATCGTAGGGTGTAAAAGGACATATAAGGTATATATTTAATTTACTCAGAATGAGCTGGATTTTCTTCTGCCCTCTCCCGTGAATCCTTAAATTGAATCTCTCTCACTGAACACACAAACACACATGCATGCACGCGTGCACATGCACATGCATAAGTATATATAGAGGTAAGGAAATTATTACTTTTTTAGGTTTCAATAGATAAAATAGTGAGGAATTGATGTATTTTAGAACTTGGTGAAGTGTGAATAATACTAAAGGGTACTTTGGAAAATATCAATTAATTAATAAATATAGTTGAAAAAGGAAGCTTTTTACAGGATAAGAGATATGTTTTTAATGATCCTGCACAAGAGGGAGTGAAGATAGCTTTGTAAGCAAACTTAGTTCTCACCTATAATTTTTTCCAGGTGTTTAGAAGGAACAGCAGAAACATATCCTAAGGCACTCTGTTGCAGTTTCTGGAGTAAAGAATGGAAAAAAAAAAAAAAGTTTTTTTTTTTTTTTTTAAACAAAGTGCACAGTTCTGAGCATATCTGCTCCTCTGCTCTTATTTGGCATGCTGTGACAAACTGAAAAGCACGTTGCACAGGACTTTAAGTACCCAGTTGTAAAAAGATTGATGTTTTTCAGCGTGCGTCGGTGCAGGCTCCTTGACATCATCGGTGGCGTTACGCACTGCCTGGCTTCCCCCAGCCCGTGTTTACCCTTGCTGGTAGTAACTCTGCTCGTGATTAAAAATAACAGAGAAAAGCTACGGGCACATAAGTGAGATTCGCTCGGATGGTTTTTGTGGCACTTGAAACATCTTGTTGTCTCCCTCGTCTTTTGCTCTATGATCATTTGGAAGATGTGGGCTCAGGTTAAATGGAAGCACGCTTGAAAGGTTCTCTGTGTGGACATTAAGGCTGTATATATATATATATATCTGTGTGTGTATATATATGCAGACACCCACACACACACACGCAGTTTCTGAGAGAGGCTTGTGTATGCTTTTTAAACGCATAGTGTCTCTTCACCTGAACTTTGTCACCTGCCACGAGACCTTGCGGGCCGTGGGCAGGAGCCATTGCCCATGCAAGGCTTTGTGGATAGGGCAGAAGGGCTTGTCTCCCAACTGAACCCAAAAAGGAGGCATTTTATCTCAAAGAAGGGAGCCGTTGCTGGCTTTCCCCATGGAAGCAAGTGAACGTGGCGGCTTCCTCCTGCCTTGAGGACCTTTGGAGCCACTGTATCCAGACCCTTGTCAGCGAGCAGGCTTTTTATGAGGCGCGTGGGTGCCCTTAGCTTTAACACCCCCCGCGCGGGGAGAGGACACCGGATGGGCTCCCATGGGAAGGTGGCAGCAGGTAGCGCCCCAAAACACCTCCCGCAGGCCCTGCGGCCACCGCGGCGTCGGCGCGGGGCTGGCGCGGGGGCGGAGGGAGCCCCTGGGCAGCTGTCACGGGCCCCTGATGAATCACTGCCCCCGTCATTTGGCTGCCGTCTCGCGGCCTCCGCGGGGAGGAGAGGAGAGGAGAGGAGGGAGAGCGACCTGCCGAGGGGAGCGCGCCGCGGCCGCCGCGCGCTCGCACACAATATGCCTTTCAGGGCCGCCCGGCCCTCCTCCTCCTCCTCTTCCTCGGGGTTTAAAGGCCCGAGTTGTCACCCGCGGTGATAACGCTTGGTCCAGGCGGAGGCTGCGCGTCGGGGCGCAGTAACGAACGCGTCTGTTCGCTTCCCTCCTTGCAGGTGCAAACATCCCAGGCCGGCTCCGATGTTGCTGTTTCCTCAAGTTGCAGGTAAGGAGACTCTGGAAAACTGCTCTCTCTCCTTTTTTTTTCCTACGAGCTTTTCCTTTTGCACTTCGGTGAGAGATTGATATTTATTGTTGGTTCCCACATCAAGCCTGTAAATCCAGAGCTTCATATGTGAATGCGGGCAGCAAACTCTGTAGACTATGGACGTGTTTGCTTTTTCACCAGTATTTTACTTTCAAGCAAGCGACTGACTTTTTTAAATTCATTGTGGAATCATGCGCTTTATTTCACGTGTAGGTCCGTTTCAAGAGCTCTAAAATTAAGGATTTGTGTTTAGAGTTTACACTAAAAATCTCAATTTAAGGTGAGAACTGCATGGTTGAAATAACACCAACATTTGAGGATATTTAAACCATTCCCGTGGAAATAATTTTTTATAAATTTTAATAAGTCTTTAAAAGAGCCTAGCCATTTCATTTAAATAGAAAAATTACTGGTTCAGATGCCTTGGAGGCACCGTAACCTATGAAATTTCTACTGGGAGCAATTACTTAGAATAAGTACATCAAATAACATTATCAGATGTTTTAGGTATAAAAAGACGGAAGTATAGGGCACCGTGCTTATAATCTTCCCAGACATAAACCAAGAGCTATGTCATGGTGGTGATGGCTATTGGCCTTTTATACAAGGCTATTGAAAAGGTGAATCGGAAATATTCAGCTGCCCGCGTGCTGTGTAACTGCTCGACGTTTGCGCTGGATCTGAATCGCTCTCTTATTATTTTGCCTAAATGACAGCTGAGATAGAGCAGAGTGCTAAGGCATACTAACACCTATATGGATTCGCTGTATGTTGGACATATCCCTTTTCAACTGGGCACGCTTTATGTAATCCACAAAGCAAACAAGCGAGCAGACATAATAATGTTTTAATGCTGCATTTGTTTCAGCGGAAACAGAGGAACAATTAAGTAGTTTGCCAGAGTAAACACATACATCAGGAATATCTCATTCCCTGTCACTAGACGATGGGTTTCCACTATTGCTTCGAGTGTTTTATTTGGTTTGGAGGCCCATTATATTGCCACTGAGTGCTAAATCATGAAAAAGCCCACTGCTAATTTCTTTTAAGAGAACGTATTTCTTCATATATTGGCGAGTCTGTCTTTGCATACACTTTAAAATATCTGATGACACGAATGTTTGAATCTCACTACTCTATCCAGATTTCCTTCTATCAGAAAATGCAAAAATAGTCATGACAGCTGGTTAATATTTATGTATATGGAGCAACCATAAAAGGGTTAACAGGAGAAAAGATCCTGTCGGGAAAAGCAGTTCATTTTGACCTAAGTGATTTTAGGGTGTTTGTTAATAGTGGGCAGTATTTCTTCCAGGCAATTCCTCTCTAATCCATGTTGAATGTGTCATTAAAAGTGGTTGCCTCTTGTTTTCAGGTCTATGGAAATGCAGGATCTAGCCAGCCCTCATAGCCGACTAAGTGGTAGTAGTGAATCCCCCAATGGTCCAAAGCTTGATAACGCCCATCTAAATAATAATTCCATGACACCCAATGGCACAGAAGGTGAGCTATCATTTTTTCAGTTCATTCATTCAGTTTTTTTTTCTCGTTATTCCCTCAATGTTCCTACAATCAGTAAGCTAGAGAGAAAAAAAATTAAGTGTTATGCGTTCATGTATTATGATGTATGGAAGTTATGTTCAATGTTTCACAGTAGTTTCTATAATCAACGTGCAGCAGCAGCTCCTGTTCCAGGTTTATGTTACTTTCATGTAGCTTGAGTGCATTGAGTAGGTACAACATTGAGTAGGTTCAATGTGCAACACTTAAAAATCCTTCTAGAAAAAAACAAAAACATATTTTATCGATGAGAGAAATGGAAGTATCCGCAATTATTTTTTCTATAAAATACAATCTTACCTTTTTTTTTTTTACTATTTCAGTATTCTTTTATGTTTGTATTTCTTGCAAGCTCCCAAGGCTCTGAAAGCTTTGTCAAGTCGCCTAATAAAACTGAGTGTTGAAATTTCCTAGGGCTAGCTTGCTGCTCTGATGGAGTGGCCAAAATTCAAACAGGTGTAGTAATTCAATGGGGTAAACTGATACCTATTTTTCAAGAAACAGTCAGTCAGTTGATAAGTTATGTTTGTTCTCAGTAGAATACTAACAGCAGAACAACTTTTCTGCTTTGCCAGTAATGACATATAATGAAATACAGAAGGATTTATATAATAAGCACTGAAGAACACTCTTTCGAGTAACATTGCTGTGGCGGTAGTAGGAAAGATCATATATGGTTTTTGGCTAGCTGTATACAGAGAGACTTTAAAGAAACATGAGTCTAATAACTAGTAATGCATTAAATACAACTTTTTGATATAAATGTATAGTTAAGCAATTGTTGTAGCAAATATATGTCTTCTTTTTTTTCTTTTTTATTTTTTTTCTATAAACTGGATCGTATTAGTGCTGTCAGGCTGTTTAGGATTTTGGACATGCATTGCATTCTTCCAGGAAAGGCACATGTCAGTCAAACAGATGTCCTCCCCCCTCAATTCCCCAAACATCTCTGTTATTTGTTCTAATTGGAGTCCTCTGTAACTGGGAGGGCTTATGGGTTATCAGATTAACAGGCTTTTGTGCCAGAGTTGTGTATAACTTACTTCTGCTGCTGTTGTAAAAGTATTGTTGCAAATCCAAAACTTAAGCAATTTGGAAAAAAAATAATGCTTAATGTGTTAAAGCAGAAAAGTATTTCACTTCAGTAGATGAGTCTTCCTTTATGATATCAAGAGTCTTAATATATTTTTATTTAGTAGTATCGGGTATATACTGATTTTGCTACAGGACAAAATTATCTGACCCTTTTGAATCAAAATCCTTCTTCAACACTAGGGGTTTTGCTGTAAATTTTAATAGCTTTTTTACCTTGTGTGTGACTCGAATGTTCTTTAGTAGCCCCGAAATGGGAAGTGTTCCTTGAAACGCTGAGAGACATTCACCATCTGTCTACGCTTTTTGTTCCGCATAGTTGTTGTGTGTAGACAGACGCTCTGAACATTGGTTTCTTAATATTGCTTTGTCAAGAAATTAGTTTTATATTGTATCTATTCATGCACTGCTCTCACGTAGCAAGTAATTCTGGAAGTAGTACCACTGTTTGTCAATCCGAGTTTATTGGCAAGTGCAAATTAAACTATACTAAATTATTTCTCTGACATAAGAATTTTGAAGTTCAGGTTTATTCATTTGGGGTGAATTCTCCCCCCAAAATATAACTTGAAATACCCGTTTACCATCAGAGATGATGTCAAAGCTTTCTTTTGTTTGCAATTTCCCCCCAGGTGACATGATTCTCCTCAGCACCGCAGACTGGTTACTAAGTACCAGCACACAAACCGCGGCAGGTTTGTGTAGCTGTGGTGAACACACCAGCAGTGTGCTGTTAGCATGCATTTCAAGGTGTTGTCCTAAAGGAGTCCTCAGGAATAACTCATGCTCGAGGAATCTGGTCTAAACTTTTTAATGTTACAATTCCTGTCTCTGGTTGCTCTCAAGTGGCAAATAATGAAAAAAAAAAGAAAAAAGAAAAGAAATATTGTAGAATCATTTGTTTTTGAACTAGATGTGTGCTAAGAGTCACATTTTGCAAGCTAAATAGATGCTTAAGAATCCATAGGTGGAATTTTGCTGTTAATCTGTTTTATCTTGAGAAAATGTTTGGTTTGGGTTCTTCTAGCTGCTAAACAAGCCTAAGAAAAATATGGAGTGAATGTAGTGACGCTTTCATTTTTAATGAAGGGTGAAGTTAAATTTTTTCTTTTCCTGAATTTCTTGGAGCAGAATCTCACTGAAGTGCAAATCACAGATATAAGGA
Organism: Tinamus guttatus; assembly: GCF_059628265.1. Classification (NCBI taxonomy): domain Eukaryota; kingdom Metazoa; phylum Chordata; class Aves; order Tinamiformes; family Tinamidae; genus Tinamus; species Tinamus guttatus. The sequence continues at coordinate 2,856,444 of NW_028288620.1, forward strand.
TGCACGTGTGTGGGGTTGCCAAACACCTTCCTTAAAATGCTCCAGTGTGGTTTGCTTGTTTGTTGCACGTGGAATAGAAATTGGTGTTGCTGAACATTCACTTGTTAAGCAGGCTATGGGAAGCTGACTTCTGACTGATGCACTCATTTTTACTGATAGAAAAGCGCCCTCCTCTTTTGGCATGAGGGCTGTCATGTGAATGAGAAATGGGGCCTCCAGGTATATACATATTTGCATGTTATAAATGTGTTGTAAAGATATGTTAAATTTGATTTGATTCTGGGTGTGATTTAGGCAGCTTTCCATACCCCAAAGTGAAGCATATGTTCACTAGATTAGAAAAAAATAAAAAAGAAAAAGAAAAAGAAAAAAAAAAAGGGAAAAGAAAGAAAGAAAAAGAAAAATCTGTCCCGAAGTGAAATGGCCCTGTTTCAAACAAATGTTCATTGATTCCTCTAAGGCACACTTTCAGACTTGTCTCTTATTGATGTTGTTCTACAAGAGGATGTGGTTGGAAGATAGCTCGCTGTTATTAGCTGGATTTTTAAGCTTCACACTTAGTGGTAAATTTTCAAAGGACTGAATGGGCGTTTAGTTGTGTGATTGAATCTTAGATTAATCCCTGCATGCAGCTTTTATATAACTCTTTGTGTGAGCTTTTATGTAACTCTGGAGTGCTTAATTTCTCATGGGTAGAACAAAATCGTTATAGTGCAAAACTGACCAAATAGTGATGTCCACGGCCCACATCTGGAGAAATTCTTCCTCCTCTTCTTTTATCTCATTGTCTTTTTTTTAAGGCAATTGCTATTTAGTTATTTTCTTCTATCTAAAAATTTCTAAACAAATCAGTTGACTAATTCTTGCGTTGGACAGCAGTTCTTCTGTGAACTTCTTATGGAGTATAGTTAGTTCTCTAAACCAAAACTTCCTTTAAGCTCATCTCAAGTTGTGAGAACAGCTGTGGGCCTCTGCATTGTGAGAGGAAAATAAAATTTCCTTATCATTTGGGTTTAAAAAAATCATAAATATTATTAGGAAAATACTGACAGTAAGAAATCCGTTTGCTGGCATTTGTTTTTTCCTCCTTTACTCTGGGCCAGTCAAGCAGCATGGACCTCAAAGCAGTTCTGGGGAAATTACAGGAAAATTATTGATCTTATTCAGTCAGGAATTTCCCAGGTACAAAAGTAGAAGAGTAACAAAAAATGTTTGGCTAAAAGTATTCAAAAAAAAAAAAAAGGACAATCTTGTCATATTAAGAGGGACAGGATGGTCTATCATAAATAATGCAGGATTTGAATGTTTCATGATCATTTAAACATTTGAACCTTTAAAGTATTTTTGAAAAAAAAAGTTCTCTGTCTAAGTGAACATCAGATGCTCTGGACACCTTTAAAATTTGCCCCTGTGTGGCTTGCCTAGGAAAATCTGTAAATAAGGAGAAAATGCCTTACAATTTTAAAAGCCGTGCCTTATCTCTAAAGTTACTTTGTCAGCAAACAAGTTGCTGTGGGGGGTTGATACAGAATGACTTAAAGAACCAATAACCTAATTGCCACTTATTAATTTTCATCAGGCAGCTACAGGCTGTTCCAACAGCAGGACCGACTTTGAAGGGGAAAGGCTGGGAGTAGTTAAAAGATTGTAATGACATGTAAAGTTGTTTTCCACAGAGGCCAGTTCGATGCTTTCTACTTAAAATGATCTTTTCTTTTATCTTAAGAACGTGAATCAATTTTCTTGGCTTCCATGTAGTGAGAAACAGAGGCCTCTGACCCATGATTATGGTGGTTTAGGCAACCATCATGAAAAAGAAGAAATGAAGACTGGGAAAAGACGCAGTGGTTTTCCAAGCAACTACATTTAATTTGTATTAGGAGTATAGAGGTGCTTCCACCCTTATTTGAGTATACAGAAGGAAAAGAGAAGACATTTTTATATCAAGTGGGTAGGGAAAATGAACAACAAATTGAAGCTCAGATTTTCAAAGATAAATAGGGAGGGAGGCTTCAAAGGCAGTTGGACATCAAAATTCCTTTGGAAAGGAAAAAAAAAAAGCTCCTGCTCTTAAAGTACCTGCTGCAACATGAGAATGAGATCCCACACAAAGGCACTCAGAGCTCCCCACCAGATGACTACCAGGAAGGTGGCCATTAGAAAGGTTGCCTTAAGTCTGGTGAATGTAAATTCGTCCTCAGGGTTCAAAAGGCAGCACTACTCAGCAGGTTTGCTGTCCATTTGTAATATTATAGAGTGGAGAGACACTTGTATTAGGCATTGTCTGAGGACTTGCAAAAAAAAAAATCTTACCTGCCTTTTCCCAGAAACTTTTGAAAGAGATCTTTGAATTTGAAGACTTCAGTGGCAAATTTCTTTTCGGTAGACCACCATTAGCCGGCTGTGCCTGTGATCTATATATCAGCAGTGAAGTTACGTAGATGCCTCTGATGAGCAACAAGGTCTATCAGGTTGGGCCTGTTGCAACATTTAAGAGCTGCAGCTACAGAGGTCCATCTGCATTCGAAAAAAATCAGAAAACTCTTTAAGTTTGTCTGTTCCTTTAATGAAAGAAGAAAATAACGTTACAATGAGTTTACATATACATATACAAAAGATACTTCACAGTCAATAGCATATTCAAAACAAAAGCCTTTGTCTAAAAAGGAAGATATAATTTACAGCATTTTTCAAGAAACAGCCCCACCAAAAATCTGTTTTCTTCCTCAAAACTATCCAAGCCATGCACTTGTCCTAATTTTTCATAACTAATTACCTCATCCTCAGTTACTCGCTATCGGGCCAGCTATTGCACCTTGCTTTGTTTTGCAATGGATGTTATTTTTGGATTTATGCTTTCTGAGATGTTACACTCCTTATTAAATGTGTAATTTCCGTAAGACTCTCTCTGCAAAGTAGTATGATAAACTAGTGGAATAAAATATTGACACCTGTAGAGAGAGTATGAGCTGGTTGTCACTGTGGCACATGTTGTTCACATGGTTATGTGGATTTCTGCAAGTAAAAAGACACCGAGTTGTCTTTTATTAGTCTTTTATTAGTCTTTTATTGTTGCAGTCAATCTTGTGCATGAATAGTTCTTCCTTTTTTTAACAATCAGTAATTATAATTTTTTGTATATTTTAGGGTACATATTGTGCGAGCTGATGCCAATCAGGCAAAATGATCCTCTTTTAGGAGACTGTTGGCATCTTTTAACGGCTCGTGTCTGGAGTTTCTGCCAGTTGTGTATGTTCAAGTGCTACACCTGTGTTTGTGAGGAAGGACTTGGTGGTGTGAGAATTTTAATTGATACACCTCCACATTTAGACAGCCTGAAATAAACCCCTATGGAGATGGAACTAATATTTGCATTAAGGGGGGTACTAGTGTGAGGAATTATTGATGTGGGAACCATGGAAGAGCACAAGAGCCTCTTGTGTGGCAAGTGGTCCCCATCCAAGCAGCCCTGCAAAAGCAACCTGGGGGCTTGTAGGGGCTAGTCTCTGACCTGGTGCCACTTCTGGAGACTGGAAAACAGATACTCATCACTCCATCTGTCTATGTGAAGGCAAGGGGGAGACTTGGGCTGCCTTTCTCTTCCCCGCTCCTTACCTTTTTCCTGCTGTATTACCTTGGCTTCCTTCCAGACTGTCTTATCTGTGCTTTTGTTCTGCTTCCCTGGGAGTCCTTCCGCCTATTTGGAGCACATGTAGCATAATGCTCTATTATTCCCCTTTCAGAGCCTTCTGGCCAATGAAACTTGTCTGTCGCCTCATTCCAGCAACTTCTTTTGCAAAGTCTTGAGTGAGGAGACTGACCTCTAAATATTTGTATATTCCTCACTTTTTCAGCAGGTGTGTGCATGTATTTGCGAAAAGAAAAAAATCACCACTTTATTTTCCCCTGCAGTGTTTTCTTAAGAGAAAGGGGAACTTACTTAAAATAAAATAAAATTAAAAAAGCCAGTAGCAATACTGATTCCCAGAGCCATTTGAGAGAAAGAAAATACTCCAAATAACAAAACTACTTAAGAAACAAAAATGCAAAAATGAGTGGAGTGTCTTGGAAGCATCATTATTTTAATATCAGCCCTTTTCACAGGCTTCTCAGAGTATGTTGTTTGCAGCAGGTACCATTCCCGGCAGTGGGCAGAGCAGAGAGACATGAGGCACTTGCCCAGAGTGCATGAGGTCCCCAAGCCCTGCTGGCACGTGGTGGCTCCATGAAGGCTCCATGCCAGGAACCCGTGAGGACCTTCACTGCGTAATCAAGGACTGTGCCTGCCCTCCAGGCTTGTCCCGTGGGCCTTTCCAACACGTCTAGGCTCTATGTGATGCATGATCTGCATATGTGCAATTGTAGTGGTAGGTGGGTCACCCTCTGCCGCAGATAAGCATGACCAGTAGTGCAGAACAGAAGGAAATCCAGCCCCCTCTCTCCGTGTGTACTGGTAGGAACTTCAGGGAACAGGCAAAAGACATCCAAGTGCGAGCTACAAAATCCCGCCTTAATAGAAAATAGGGTGACAGCATCTTCAGGGTCCTGTGACCCTGCAGACATTGTGGTACTTCCATTTGGATCTCATAGACTTCTGAAGGGATTTGCTTATCATAGGCAGATCAAAAAAGATGACACTTCAGAGTTAGCCGATGCCCGAACTGGGCCAGTGAGTGCTGAAACCGGGCAAGCAGCACCCGTGCCACGTTGTCTGGCTGGACAGCCCGGGAGTTTCCTGCTGCTGCTGCAGGGAGGGGAAGGCCGGCTGATGCTGTCCCTCCTCGTCATGGTGAATCTGGCTCCAGCTCCATCAGCCCTGCAGTCCAAAGCCTGGCTAAGGCTTGTGAAAGGTCTTGCCCGCCTTGTCATTCTGCTTCTGCTGCTTATGCCTCAGTGATGCATCTTGTACACCAAAATGGTAGAACAGGCTTGAATTCCCCATGAGGTCCTCTGTTCATTGCTTGAAGACCTCTGAGGATGCTGCAAGGTAGCTGAAGCACCCCCCTTTGCCATTAACGGCTCTGGTAGATACCACGTGTGCTCCTTGTGGAGAAAACTACTGCCCATGTGCAGAAGGAGTTTCTGTGGTCAGATGCACAACAGAGGATCTAAGAAGAAAAAGATAAAATAAAAATATATACCATAACTCCTCTAAAAGGGTTTTTTATGGGTATATGCAGCCTCCATTTGGGCAGGAGATTCTTTGATATAAATTGACATGAAAATGTCAAGGGTTAAGAATGCTATGTTAATTCAGATATTCTGATTTCCTAGCCAGAGTGAATGAAGCTTTTTTAGCTTATGGCTGTGCTTATCAGATAAATATTCAGATTTAAAACTTGATTAGCAGCTACAAATATTATCAAAACTTGCCTCCACCCAATTGGGGTTTTGAGTTTTCTTTATGATTTTGTATTGGTGTGGTGGTACCATATCTTTGTAAATTCAAGAATTTTTGCTTGCAGATGAGCAGGAAGAATTAAGTTAAGGCTCTTTCAGTTACAGTACACAGTACAAGCGGAAGATGAGGTTTGCAGGGGAAAAACATGTGCAGTGAAAGCTAGGGGCTAGCGGTAGCCAGAATACCACAGGATTTGTGGAGACTTCTCACATCAGAGGAAGATAGAGCAGGATATAGTCTGGGCTTGAACTAGAATGTGCTTCTTTGGGTGGGGACTTTCTTTGAAAACTGAACGTAAATTTAGTCTGGAAATTACCTTGCAGTAATTACCCCCTGGTAATTCCCAGACAAATGAGACTCAGGAAGAATCTTCTGGTCGGAGAAGCAGGAGCAAGTAAGTTTATCGGGCTTCATGGCCAAGAGTTGACCATTTGATTGTCTGTGACAGCAGGAGAGGATGATGCCCTCAATAGCAATTAGTATAATATAATAGCAAATATTTATTAAAATATTGGAAGTCAGCTCAAATTTCAAATTTCAACAAAATATTTGAAAGCTTCATTTGCTTAGAAATCAAAATTTTTGTACCTTTGTTATTGACCGATAATTATCTTTGAACTTTCATGTGAGATTTGGGCTTCTGTTGGGTACCGAAAGGGCATAGTATTAAGCAAAATAGTGTATGGTTAGTAATCAACACATGGAATACTTGATCAAGATATACCAAGGCTGTGAAAAGGTGAAAGGCTGTATTAACATACTGTGCAGTTACTAATGTTGTTTGAAGATTGAGAATTTGTGAGCATTATGAAATTTTCTGTTTTTAAACAGTAATAGGTTTAAATTCTGCATTTGCTTAATGCTAGTGCTAGAAAAGGGGGAGAAAGTGAGAGAGATACTAAAGGTGTTATCAGATGAAACCGAAAATAAGGTGGAGCCATGATTAAAGGATAAACTCTGCAGACTGGAGGAAATGCAAAATTTCAGGGTCTTTTAAAATATAAATTGCAACTGTAGGATTTTAAAAATAGATCAACCTGTCTAAGTGTGGTAAATTTTTTTGCTAAAAAAAAAGACTTTGTAACATCAAAGGAATCTAAGTAAGGAATATAAAGTGGATATGTTTTGTGTAGCTTTAATGATACTGTTAAACTCTAGACATGTATATGTCTAGACATATCAGTGCTAATCTTTTTTTTTCACCGAATGTAAACAACACAGGAATAACATCCTAGGAGAGTATTAAAACTGTTCAAAATTTTTGATTTTTAGTTCAATTATATTAAAGCAATTCTTCTCACACAATATATCACCTTGAGACAAAACAAATTAGGGCCTAAGATTTGTATTTAGAAGCATGTGTATAAATTAATCGCTTCATTTATTTTGTTGAGACCTTTGTGCCTCATGAATACTGAGAGCCGTCAGCCAGGACGGATTTCATTTTGCTCATTTATTCATATAATACAACCACATGAGTTTGTGGGTTCTGATATCAAGCACTCTCTCCTAGTGGAGTTCAGAAACTAATTTGTAATTCATCACTAACCACCTCTTGCAATATTGCTGACAAAACACGGCGCATAGTGCTTACGTTCTAAAAGTGTCTTAAGATGAAGCATTTTGACAACCAATTTAGAGCTCGATCAGCAGTTATGCTACCTGAGAATTTTTGTGCTTCATTTTCCATGTCTTTTATAGATTGATTATCTGCTAGTCTTATTTTTTTCCCTATTATTCTTTTGTGTCATTTTCTTACACAGTCTCTTTTTAATTCTTGTTTTTAAAACCTCGTCAATAAATAGGAAGAGAAAAATAATAGAGAAAAATATCTTTCCGGTGACACAGATATTTAACTCTCTCAATCAAATCTAAATTAGTAGTTCTCGATAAGTGTTTAATTTTTGCAGCAGATGAGGAATCCATCAGATTTCTTGAAGTTCTTGTTCATACTCTGTTTTCTTACAGAGTGAGTCATTCGCCAGCATTAAAACTTAGTAGCATATTGATAAAACAAAGTCTCTCTCTGATGTGAGCCTAATAATGTCTTGCTAAGTTCTACTCTGGTACTGGAAGAGCAGAAATGGGAACTCTTTTGCTTTGCTCTCTTTGGCATCTGCCAGAACTGTGCATGCCGTTGGGAATGCCTGGAAAACTCGCAACGCGTTCTGTATAGAAGTGACACAGATTTGCCAGTGTCCAATTGTGAAAGCTTAGAACGGGTTGCAGGAATATTATTACACTGGAAAAAGAGACTGAGCCACCATCCGGAACATGTTTACGGAGCACGTTACTAGGCCCTGGGGAAGAGACGCAACATGTAAAAAGGGAGTTTGGGATCTGTGCTTGCTGCACACAACATAACCCGGGACCTTCCAAAACTTTGCTTGCATGGACAGCTCCATATTTTCATGTGATAGATACGGATTCTCGGACACTTGCCACAGTAGCAGCTCCTTTCACAGTTCTCTTTCCACATGGCTCTGGGGGAAAAGTCTGCTATGTTGGAGGCCTGTTTTGTCTAGGGCGAATGACAGATCTCCATCTACAGTGAGAATCCTCATGATGGAGTTTTTCTGATGGGGAAAACCACGGCTGTTTCTTCTTAGTTCTCCGCTTTGTATAGCAAATTTTTATCCTTTTGAAACATTTTTTAGGCTGCAGGCAGAAGGAAATACATAGCTGTTTTCTGGCATTTTGATTAAAGTGCGTGGGGAATGGAGGGTTTTCCAGTCTCTATCCATCTTTATTAAATTCTCAACTAGTTGCAGAACAAAGGTCTGTTAAGGTCATGGTCATTTCTAAAGAAGGAATGATAGGGCTTGTTTATTCTGACCTTACTAACATATATCCAAATCAGGAACAACATGGGCAGCCTTTCTTATCCTATTTTTCATATATTCAGGAAACACAACAGTTGAGAGAGGAGGAGACTGAAGCAGCTGTTATCAAAAATTTAGTGAGCATATTAATCAGCAAATAGAATCAATTTCCATGAAGAAGACACTGAAGTGTTTTTCATATATTTTTCCTATATCCTAAGAAGCAGTGTGTCAAGTAAACAGATTCGGCTCTAGCCACTCTTATACTAAAATACTGCTCATGAGTCCTTCCATTTTGATTAGATTGTTCCTCAACTCATATCTTTAACAAAGGTGTCTAAGATCCAGACTGGGGGCGAACGATACTAGGTCTCTGTGTTGTGGGAAGTGTCTCAGCCTAGTCCTAAGGCTGCAAGTTACAGTGATCCAAAAGAATAGTATTTTATTTTACAAGGAATAAAATAATCATTTCCCCAAGATAGAACAAGGAAAGAGTTGGAAGAAGGCACATACTGAAATCTTTCTTCCTGTGAACCTTTACCCCAAATTGGGTTGATCTTTCTTCTCTTCCTTTCTTTTCCCCCCTCTCAGTTGTCAGCTATAGCGAAAAACATCCTTTCTTGCTATTCCCAAAGGTATAATTGCATTAAGGAAGTTAGGCTAGGAAGACTTGCAGAGTTTTGGGAAGGCTGGAGCAGTTTTTGAAGCTGGACTGATTCAGAGCCTCATTGCAAAATGCATTGGTGAAAAACTTTTAAGAGAAAGCAGAAGATAGTGTAGGTGTAACTCCGGATCTCTGCATTTAATGTAGAACATTTGTAAAATTCTGGCAGTTTCCTGAAAATGACTTGGACTGGACACTTTTTTTTTTTTTTTAAATCTGTGTATTAGACTTTACATATTTAGTAGTGAAATGACTGTCTGGACAACCTTGTGTTCCTAAGCAATAGGTTTGGATTGGAGTTGTGGTTCTGACTGTGCTGTCTCGAAGGCAATCTCCTAACCAGGAGTGCGGCCAGTGTGCTCCAGCTGTTGTGGGCACTGTGTCCTTGGGACAAGGTTAAACCTTGTATGAAGTAATGCCCCTAAAACAGCCAGTTGTGGCTACCAGACCCTCTGCACCAACTGCTTCTCTCTATAAATCTCTTCCCATTGGGCTCCACTTCTTTCTGAATTCTGCGTGGAGCTACTACTGATCTCCTGAGTTAGCTGGCACAGACAAAACTTCTGTGTGAGAATCAAATGGAAGTAGAAGGTGATTCGTAAAATCTTGAGAGACTGCATGCAAATCCCTTGGGTGAGGTCAGGTGAAAGAAATAGTGAGATGTGGAAATAAGAATTTGTATTGACAAAGAAGAGAAAGGTCCTTCATCAAAAGGGAAAAGGTCCCCTCCAGCCTTTGCAAATCTAGTGAAAAAGGGTCTATGTTAATGATGGTTGCAATTCCTATCTATATATTCTTACAAAGACAGGCACACACACACACACTTAGCGTCAAGGTGACACTAAGGCTTTAGGTGTCAGATAGGATGTAGTTCACCTTATTTTTCCTGGATTACTTTTCTGCCATCTTATTGAACTGAATTGCCCCACTGAAAGGTCAGATATTTACCAACGCCGGTGCGTAGGAAGCAGTGACTCCATGTCAACAAGATCCTTCTCGGGATGCAGATCGTAAAATCAGCTCTGTTGCTTTGTGAAACACCATCCTCATGCTTGCTTTCGTATGCTGGAACTCCAAAAGCTGCGCGTGTGAGACGGGAGCTGACACATGGCCGTGCGCTGCCGCAACTCGCTGGGAATGGGTGCTGCTTGAATCCATGCCGGATCAGCCCTGTCTCTGGAGACTGAGGCACTGGCATTGCACCGTAGCAACAGAAAGTGAGATTTGTTAGCAGAAGAGAGGCTTTACTAAAAGCCAGTAGTCAACAATTAATTAGGATATTGCACGAGCCAGGAGTGAATCTCTCTTACTCTCATCCTTTTTTAGTCTCTGACAGCTGTGTTTAATTTCTGATGGAAAGAGAATAAAATATAAAAGCATTCTTTTTAGTAAAATATCTTCTTTATCCAGTGCTGCTGAGTAGGGAGTTCCTTTTTATTTTCAGAGCAGAAATCTACTGTGATTAAAGCATTTTTTTTTCTTTTATTTCATTTGAAATTTTCATTTTTCCTCTGCAAATTAATTTGGATTGGAACATTTTCACTAGAGCTCTGACAAAACCATTTAAAAAATATATATATATTTTAATCTTAAATCATTGTGTTTCAAGCTTGCAAATGTCTCTTTGACCTGATCTAAATGTAGCTCCTTCTTGCTGGGTCTGGAGGTTTAAGAGGAGTCAAGACAGGTGCAGAGAGTTGCATGGGGACTTCTCATTTGTTACAGTGGCTTTTATTCCTTGGGGACAGAAATAACTCTCTTGATCATTTTATATGTATGTGTAAATCGTAGCTGCCAGTATTTTGCATTGTCTGTACACACAAGTACATAAAATGCAAAATATCACTAGCCATGATTTAAACATTTTTGGCATATGTTTGTTTTATTGAATTTGTGACTGTGAGCGTGTGTGCATGTGTGTGCAAGAGTACTAGGTGCATATAGAATATATTTTATTTATATTTCTATAGTTAAAACAGAACCAATGAGCAGCAGTGAGATTGCTACTACTACTACCGCAGACGGGTCTTTAGACAATTTCTCAGGATCAGGTAAGAACAAAACAAAGGTCTTAATGCTCAGTGGTCTTTCACTCATTATTTTCTTTTCCCATATGGCCTAAACCTGTGCACAAATGTTTGAAAAGTTTGGCGCACTTTGCAGCTTATCCCTATTTCTGCTCGTCTTATTCAAGTCAGTAAGAGTTTCCCCTGAGCGAAAACCATATAGTATCACTGATGTCCACTGGTGTCTTCATTAAGAGTCTCACCGGGGAGCTGCGGAGCAGTCTGGCCCAAAGTAATTACTCTTTTGTTTTCTATGAGTAAACATATCTGCCTCTGTGGTTTGTGTTGTAATTGAGGTGAAAGTCTTCTTCGTTTTTCTGTTGTAATTTGTTATTATCGAGGTATTTTTGTCAGTCTTTTTTTTTTTTTTTTTCTTTTTTTTTTCCCTCCTTACTGGAAGCCAAGCACATCTTAGCTGCTGACATTCGTAAGGCAAATACTGTGAGAAAGCCCCAAGATGTTTGCAGTTTTACATACCTACGGATTAACAGTGGTATTTCTAGCACATCGTTTTTATGGCACAAATCAAAACAAAGCAGGGATCTAGTAGTGGCATTACATTTCCAGAGCAGCAAAATTTGACATCTCACAACCACTAAGGCTGCAAGTAACCAGCCTTTTCCTACCCTGCTGATATTCCTCATTTTCTGTGTATGCAGTTGAGGATGAAAGGGGCAGACCTTAAAGGCAAATGAGGTTTCTAGAATATTTTAAATCTTTAAAAGAAGAGGAAAGCAGTAGCTATGTAGGTCTGTGGTGATGTGACTAAATCCTGGGCCATAACATTATATATATATGCATCATGTGCCATGAAAAAAGCCAGAGTGCGGAAGGATGAGAGAGCAGCTCTCTGCTTTAGTCCCTGCTTGTTGAGCGCTCCCGGAGCGCAAAGATGATGGATTTTCCCTGTAGCTGGCCAGGAAAGGGGTAGCTGGCCAAGGGTAATTATCGGTGCCTTGTTTACTTGCAGATACTTAGCGGTGGGGCCTGTTGTTTCTCCAGCTGTCTGGTTTTACAGTAGTCTCCTAACTCGCAAGCGACCCCTTCCTGGCAAAGGGCTCCAATACCCCCTTGGGACAGGGAGCAGAAGTGGCACCCAAATGGCAATCAGAGCAGGAAATGCTCTCTGAGTAGGGACCTCCTGCAAACAGGGGGAAAATGGGAGCAGAGCACCCATTGCATCCGACCCGAGCACCCCTAAGTGCTGGAGGCTTCCCACAAAATCTTGGTTTGCGAGGGCTGCTTTTGGGGAGCTCTCAGCATCTGGACCACAGGAAGGGAAGTTCAATATTTAGCCTTTGTGCACTACTAAGGTCTAAAAGCATTTTAGAAATAAGTAGATAACATGGGGGAAAAAAAAAGAGAGAGGGAGGTGCAGTATGGTAATGCATCTTATGCATTATGAAATTATTTCAGAAAGAGGCACGTGCGCTGAAGCTGAGCATATGTTTTCAATAGAGGCATGCATAAAGCTCCTTCATAAAATGTAGGTCTTAAAAATTCTAAAAGTTAATAAAATGTTGCACTTGAGATATCACAATCCTTTGAAAGTATGAAGGAAAATGTTTCCATTAGGAAATAGATTGTTTGCATTGAAAATGTTGTCTGTGTGCAAGCAAAGAATCAACTATTGCTCTGGAGTTGTACAAAGGGGCAATTTAGCATTTGTAATCAAGATTTTAATGTTAAGCATTCTTGCATAGTTCCTGATAAAATATTATTTTCTACCTCAGGTATCAATTATATTTGAATTTAATTAAAGTCTTGTTAATATTCTGAAATTCTATTAGGAAAAATAATATTTATCTTTGGTGTGTGTATTTACACTTCTGTGTGCTTTCTTTTCTCCTCGGCGCAGCAATTGGAAGCAGTGGTTTCAGCCCAAGACAAACACACCAGTTCTCCCCACCACAGATTTACCCTTCCAAGTATGATATCTTTTAAAAATAATAATAATAGTAGTAATAATAATAACTGAAATAGGCAGATTTTAACCTCATTTAAAATAATAATTGGGTCCATCTGTTAAGTCATAATTTAAACCACAGCGGCTTCTAGGAAAAAAAAAAATGTATTTTTTTTTAACGCTAAGAATGTATTTGAAAAAAATATTTGGAAAAGTCCTTATTTTACTTATTCATTTATTACTGATTTATTGTTATTGTTTTGTCTTTGCCTCGCAGTTTCGGTTCTCTAGTGCAGCCTACGGTTGTGCGTTAATGAAGTAGCGGGGTTGTAATAAGGCTAAAAATAAGTGCTGGCCTGTCTCTCTAACGCAGTGCCTGTCCTCTTTTCTGTCGTTTGTAATCAATAGCAGACCATACCCACATATTCTCCCTACCCCCTCTTCGCAAACCATGGCTGCGTATGGGCAGACGCAGTTTACAGCAGGGATGCAGCAAGCTACCGCTTACGCCACCTACCCGCAGCCCGGCCAGCCCTACGGAATCCCTTCGTATGGTAAGAAACCGCATCCGTGCCGTTATATTCCTGAGGTAAACATTTCTGAGCAGATCGCGTGGCCCTCACGTCAGCGTTCGGTGGGGCAGCTGCGCGCTCGCAGGTCGTGGAAAAGCCGCATAGAGCTTTCCTATCGGAGCGAGCGCGGCTGGACGGGGGTGTTGGAGAACTGAGAAGCCACTCGAGGCCTGCTCCGATCTCGCTAAACCGGTGGGTCAAGGAGAGAAATTCGTCAGGCTCTTACCAGGGGTGTAACAAAGGCAGCGCTGAAATGGGGAAACAGAGCTCGGGACTTCCATTACACCGGCACAGCTCGTGGTAACCCCCACAGGGCTGTGCTCGCCAGCATTGTGATAGAGTAAGTTCGTAAATACATTTCGGCCGACCTGGATTATTATAATGACAAGTAAATCAGTCAAACTACAGTGAGTTTGATGGAATGAAGACCTGATTCAAAAGACCCCCCAAAATCTCGCTCGCAATGCTACAGAACTCCCCAGAGGTGGAAATTGAGGCAAATTGCCACTAAAGCTCCGTTTGTGTGATGAGGAAGATAGTACTAAGTAACAAATCTTTCCCCCAAAATTTAATTTAAAAACAAGCTGCTGTGGGTGAGACCATTTTGCTGCCAGACTGTCTGCTGGCAGACCACATAGCGGTTCAGCAGTGAAGATGCATTATTAGAAAATAGGTCTTATATTCCTCTCGGGGAATATACCGAAAATATATGATCCACGTGCTTTTAGCAGCATATTTTGTAAAAGTACATTCAGATAATGTAAGTTTTATACCCAGGGGGACGGAACTCACAGTGTAGGCTTGTGCCCCTTAAAATTATTAAAAAGGGTAAGTGCAAGACTGGTGAATTTTTCATCTTGAATCTGCAAGTTGAAATGCACAGGAGCATAAGCATATGTTACAGCAGATTACTGTGGACACTAGGTAGAATAAATAGGTTATTGTTTTTCCTGACTTTACAAGATAAGTGTTTCATTAGTTTTCTCAATAATTATGATCCAAAGTAACGTTCTTCCTATGGTTTCATTCCTGATTACTTACTGCCAGAAATATGGTTATAAACATGAATTGGACATCTCAGACAAACAAAATACTTTAAAAATATTTTAAATACATTTTCAAAACTAAGAAGATGGGAGTTCTCTTCCCCCACCAAAAAAGAGAAAGCTTTTGTTCCCGATGAGTGCGTGTCTGTTTTTTCCCACTGTCTCAGGTGGTCCCCCAACAGACAATATCTCTTCCTACAATCCTTTTCCTGACACGTCTGCCCTGTGGACACCTCGTGTTCCTATTTGGCTGTCTGGTGGCTTGGCCAGCCCAAACAGTGACTTTTTGTTTTTGCTTGGTTCCTCTGGATGAAATCCTGACCTCACTGAAGTCAGCTACAAAACTCCCACTGACTTGAGCGGGGCCTTCATTTCACTGCTTCAACGTAGCTGTCTTCCTGCGTCGCAGCTATAATTGAGAGCTGCTTTCCTTGGCAGTTGCTAGCTGGGGGCTAACATGCCTGCCTGCTCTTTTGTTTTGTTTTGTTTTGATTTTTACTGAGCCCATCCCCTGTGCCTAAGACTTTGGATAATTTTTACATTGTAGAGTTGCTTTTACTGCTGAGCCAAATGGGTCTTTATACATTTCGGTCTCTTCAGACAGAGCCTCATGACAGGGACCAAGGGGCTTCTTGCTGGTGTGCTTTATCATCTAGAAGCAATATTTAAAAGCAAAAAACATTTAGAATGTTTTAGGAGTTACCACCATATATATTTTCCACACTTAAGGTGCATCATATAATCTGTGTTCCTGAAATAAATTGCTTGGGGAACAGCGGGATGCTCACTTGCACAAAGCAAACAAAGAAGGGAAGCCTTGTTTAGAGCACGATTTCTCCTCTTGGGTCCATAGCATAGATCTCATGTATCATATGCTCTGCCTCTCTCTTTTCCAGGCAGAAAGGTTCCAGCAGGTATAAAGACAGGAGACTTATGTGACAAAAAAAGCTTTGAATTGGGGTGTGGGAGGGATTCTTGTGCTTTTGTTTCTTGACTCTGGGACTTGCTTAAGAGTGAAAAATGTCCTTTTAAGTTCCTTTTTTCCTTTTTTTTTCCCTTTTTTTATGCCACCTATAATT
This sequence comes from Tinamus guttatus, assembly GCF_059628265.1. Lineage (NCBI taxonomy): Eukaryota > Metazoa > Chordata > Aves > Tinamiformes > Tinamidae > Tinamus > Tinamus guttatus. Next base: position 2,872,000 of record NW_028288620.1, read on the forward strand.
ACACATTCACATATGGACCTCCCTCAAGCTGTTCCCTTAGGGCACAATTTGGGAAGGTGCTGTCTTGAATGCATCCAGCCTGTCTGCTTTTCCCCACCCACACCTCGACCATGCAGAAGTCGGGAAGGCAGGAAAGGGGGTGGTGGGAATGCCAGGGACAGCTGTGCCTGCCAGCGCGCTCCTGGCGCTGCTTCATCCGCCAAGCCGCTGAGAAGGCTGCAGAATTTCCTGGAGCTCCCTTCTCCTGCCCGCTCCCGCAGGACCCCGCGGAGGGCTCCTTTACCCGCTGCTTCTCCTCCTCAATACTGGCAGTCCCGTTAGGTTTTCTTACGCTGATACTTCCTGCTTCTTTGAGTGTTTTAGAGCTGGTAGCAAGGAAAGGAGGAAGGAACATGGGGACTTAGCGAGTGAAGGCCTTGTAGAGGAGAGCAGGTGAGCAGAGTGGGTCTCCACAGGGGAAGGGCTCCTCAGGGCTTGGAGTTTGGCAGAAGGGCACGTCCTGTCAAGCTGTCTTCACTCGAGTGGCATCCTCCTGCCGCCACCTCTGATCAGCTCTCATCTGAAACTGAGCATTGAATCAGTCTGTTAAAGCTGGGCTAGAACTTTAAAAACTGATTTAGTTGAACTTTCTCTAAGCAACATTTAACCAGCATTTCAAAAGTCCTTAAACAGGCAACAAATGGGAATCGTGGGTACTAAAACATCCATAGCAGGAGGTTCCCATTGGAAGGAAGTGTCGAATCCATCAGTCTGATTGTTTAAGTGCAACATGAAATAGAAAGGGAAAGTAAGCACCAGGGAAAAACAAGCAAACAGGGTTAGCCTGGCAGCTAGCGAGCGTGGCAGAAGGAATTAAGGATAATTAATGACCCCCATTGGCAAATAATCAAGAAAATATGCTGCCATTTGTGCATTGGGAGAAACTGAAGTTTTGCAAACCCAGTATCTTCTAAGCTCTGTCTCACCTTCAAATATGGTAGAACATTTTTAAACAAAAAATCCAACCAGGAAATGGACTTAGATCAACAGACATTTTCAAATGACTGTTACTAATGTTTAGTTCATTCTGTTCAAATAATGGTGGTTTCTGAACAATGAGGTATTACTGAACACCACAGTGACACATAAGAGATTTATATTACTTTTCCATTTCTTTGACTCTAGTGTTTTTAAATGGCTTAAATGATAGTTCATGTTGGGACATGGATATTAATAAAAGTAGATGACACAGGCTGAATTGTGTGCATTCCTCAGTATGCCATTGGCTGATATTTACTTGCTTACTCATTTACAAATTTATGCAAAAAATACTGAAGTTGGGAGGCAAGTCATTCATTTAATTGGCCTTTGGGTTATTTCATGACTGAATTTGGAAATGAGAAGGTGATGTGTAATGGATTTCCCTGTCAGTGCAGATTAATGAGATTGCTATGTTTTTCCTAGTTTGGGAGATTGCTCTAGGAATATTTCATATTTGTATGTGTTTATTGGTTAAAAGATTGAATGTATGCTATCATTTTAATTAGCTTTGAAAATCCACATTACTCTTGATGCTGAAAGTTCTTTTTATCTGCTTTTAAAGAGATGTTTAATTCCTTAGAAAGCTATGGAACTGGGGCCATGTAATTTTGATGCAGGAATATTATACAATGCAAATCTGAGTTATGTCATTAATGGGTAGATGGCAGGAGAGTTTGGCTATGTTATGCTTCATTAAAATCATATAAAGTTGCTAATCTACCTCTGTGAAATGTCATGAATATATGGAAAAGTTAGCCTCTGGCAGGAAAGGAAAAAAAGAATAATGCAACTTCCTGTTCATGTATAAATTTCTTTTGCAGTTATTGGAAACACAGTTTTAAATTTAACCTCTCCCTGGTGAAATTCAGTTTTATGTGTACTTTTATACTGCCTTTACTCCATCTATTTGTTATACACTCTCGATACTCCTTCTCTCATGCATGCAGTAGTTAAAAGTGCTATTAATGAAGTGATTTAATTTTCCAACCCTGTTTGAATATGAACAAATAGATTTGCTGTCACTAACTGATTTAGGTGCATTGTGGGCAGGCATCAAGACAGAAGGTGGATTGTCACAGTCTCAGTCACCTGGACAGACAGGATTTCTAAGCTATGGTGCAAGCTTTAGCACGCCTCAACCTGGACAGGCTCCCTATAGCTACCAGATGCAAGGTCTGTATACATAGATACTACCATTAATTAACTAACACTGTTTGATTTTTTTCCCTAATTTCTTTACATTCCTAGAATAAAAATGCATGTTTAACTGAGTACTGGCTTGCCTCTGATACTGTTGCAGCTGGAACTGAAATGCTGATTGCCTCTGCTGAGAGTGGTGACAGGCCAGCTCGGCAGTTTGGAAGATCCCTCACTTCAAGACTTCATTAGTTTTTTAATATTGAAGTGTTTTAGTTTTATTAAAGTAAAACTCGTTTCTCCAAATAGCAGAAGCTTAAAAAATAATGAATGTGACAAAGTGAGTCCCGGAAAATGTGTCAGGATTATGAATTTAGGACGTGCCAAATATAATTTGACACCTAAGTGTGTTTGGGGAGGGAAAAGATAAAAATACCTACTGCAGCTGTGGAGGTAGCTAAGTAATGATTGAAGTCCTCTTGTTTGAAGTCTATTTAAAAGCTTTAAGTTCTATTTTAAATCTTTAAGTCTTTGTACACGCTGGCTACTATTATCAATTATATTTTGTTGTCTTGTTTGCTTTACTTAATGTCTTAAAAATCTTTCCCTCTCATTCTACTCTTTCTCATCTTCCTCTGCACTCACTCAGTACTAGTTGACTGCTGGGTGTGCCTGATTCTGGATTTTCACCACTTTGCAGATATTTAAAAACTCCTTTTTTTTTTTCCTCATACAAATAGCTAATTTTAGATGTCCACTTTAGGATCCTTCAGTCCTGAATGAGAAAGCACTGCAGATAGAGATTCTAGCAATGGGGAAATAAGTACCCTGTGAGTTCCAAATCTTACACATAACTGGACCATATTTTTCTAAAGTTTACCTCCTTTCTTTATTATCTGCTTCATTAAAACTGTACATCATCCTATTCACACTCTGTGAAATGTCTTGAGGCAGAAATGCATTCAGAGATTAAGTGAAGGAAGTTTTGTCTTTGTTCCACAGCTTTAAGGGTATATTGATCCCGTTCTTTGCTCAGACAGGAGAGGCCTTTTTCTTTCTTTCCTTCCTTCCTTCCTTCCTTCCTTCCTTCCTTCCTTCCTTCCTTCCTTCCTTCCTTCCTTCCTTCCTTCCTTCCTTCCTTCCTTCCTTCCTTCCTTCCTTCCTTCCTTCCTTCCTTCCTTCCTTCCTTCCTTCCTTCCTTCCTTCCTTCCTTCCTTCCTTCCTTCCTCCCTTCCTCCCTTCCTCCCTTCCTCCCTTCCTCCCTTCCTCCCTTCCTCCCTTCCTCCCTTCCTCCCTTCCTTCCCTCCTTCCTTCCTTCCTTCCTTCCCTCCTGTCCTTCCTCCCTCCCTTTTTGAATTGTGAATGTTGAGCAGCTCAGTATGGCAGAAGTGACCATCTCACATCTGAAGTGCTACTTACTTGTAATGCACTTTGGCAAGGAAGAAGAGGATGATATGATTAGTATGTTACCTTTCATCTACCTGTTGATTAGGAGTGAACTTGTACTCATCTGCATAGACAGAACTCTAGCCAGATCAAAACCATAGTTTGATTTCAGCTGATAGCCTATGTAGGTATATATGTAGGTATAGATAGATTTGTTAAAAGAGAGAGACACAAAAGTGTTTACCTGTGGTTATGAGGAGCTCCTCATGAGGAGCTGTCTCATAATGAGAGACAAACATCCAGCTTCTAAGGAAGTGCATTCGTGGTCATTAGTAAATACAACATATTGAAAAATCATGTCTATATGGTTTACAATTTCTACTGTCATAGTGCCTTTGTGCCACAGTCAGGTATTGGGACCCTGTTGTTCTGACTTGTGTTGGGACTATATTTTCATATGGCTGCATAACTTGGAGACTTAAAGTAAAATGTAGAGGTTGCGAGAGCCTAAAGTAACAATGAAGCTGTTGGTGCTTAGATATAAAAAACACTACTCATCCCATATGGGTTATCAAACAATTGTAAAGACAGCTTTTGTTCTTTGTTTGGTAAAATTCAGAGCAGAGAGATGTCACTAGAAGGGGATTTTGGGGAGGACAGTGAAGTGGTTTTGCAGATGTCTGTGGGAAACTCATTCAATAGCGGGAGGAAAGGGGGAGCGGCATAGGATAATGTGAGAGTGTTTCTTGGAAAATTTTAAGAGTAAGCAGTGAACTCTGGCATGAGATGAGCAAAACTCAGACTCAGTCAGTGGGCTGCATAGAGACCTGTCATAAAGGTCTCTATGCATTGTTTTATGCAATACACAAAATAAATATCAGATGAAAATTGTCATCTGATCTTGTGTCAGTTGTCAGGACAGGCAACAGTAGGGTTTTGGAAAGCATTTCAGCCATATGCATTGATAGACCAGGTTCTAAAACTGTTATACAAAGAAGCATATTAAAGACTACCCAGTTGTGAAGCCTTGAAAAAGGAGGGGCAATGGCACCACCATGTAATCAATTTCATGCTCATGCTGTTGACCAACGCTGAGGCAGGAGGTGGTTTGTGTCTCAGTCCAGCCTGTACCCTGCACTTCGGCTAAGGGCTGGCATCCGCGGAAGGTGACGGAGGGACTTGGTTGGGTTTGGGTAGAGGAGCCGCAGGTCAGCAGCGGGGGAGTGTGGGCATCACCGCCATGTGTTTGCCCGGTGTGCGGTGCTCACGAACGCAATGATCTCTGCATGGCCTGTGGGTGCAGAAAAGGCTGGTCGGCTATAGGGACCCTGCAGCACATAAGGATGGAAATAATAAGGGGGGCGTTTCAAATGAAATATTGGTGGAGGTAGAAGAAGGTGAAGGAGAAAACCTGGTAACCACATCCTTCTTGCTGTAAAGTGTTCTCAGTATATACCTATATTATTCACTAGAATACAAGCCTTTTTAGTGCTTTCATTAAACTAACTTTTGTATTTCAAACAACTCTAAATTGTCCTAATTCCTCCTTATGATTGAGTAGATGTTAAAAGTAAATGGGAACATTTGTTCCCCTCTCACACTTTCAATTTTGGAAGGAGAAACTTCTCATAGTCTGAGCTATTATTCTAGGGTAGAATTAATTGTCTTCCCAGAAAACCATGGTAGTGCTGCTGCTGTTGGGTTGTTTGTGCAGAAACCTGCAGCAAGGGAAAAGAGCTCACTCTTGGGATAAATCAGGACTTACCAGCAGCCTAGCAGTTGTGGTGCTTGTGCTCCCTGGTTGGGGGTTACCTCGCGCTCCAGAGCCCTGGAGTTATTCCCCTTCTCTTTGTTGGAGCTACCAGTTAAGCGCCATGCGCTCCCCAGCCCTACTGAAATGACAGCATGGTCAGTCCCTGGACGATGGCTGAGGGAGAGACGGTCACATTTGGAAATCCTGAAGAAAGTCACTGTGTGGGACTCCTCACTACACCTATGCGGATAATCGGCTTTGGGTTTCTTATATTTCATCCCTACAGTGGAGCAGAGGGAGAGGGCACCATCCTCTCCCACTGACATGTGCTTTCATGGACACGTCCATGAAGCTGTTTCTCATGAGTTCCTTCATGGACGTTAAAAGGCCCCGCACATGAATAAGGGGAGTGGGAACAGGCCGTGCTTGCTGTACTGACAGGATGGAGGGAGCTATGTGAGGAGAAGCAGTGTGGAGAGGGCAAAACCGGAGCAGGAGCACCATTCACAGCGGTGAAGGGCCCTCATGGCCGTGCGTCCCTGCGCCCCTCACGTGAAGGGCCCTCACCCTGCGCAAAGCGCCCGCGTTGCTCTAGTTACGAAGCTTGTTATGTTTCTGAATATGCTAACCCATCACTTTGGGAATTCGTCCATAAAAAGTAAACGTTAAGGTATTTGGTTATTATTCTACAGCGTAAAAATATTGTGCTGGATGGCTAAGCAGTTACTAGGACAACAAAGGGGAGTTTGCCAAGGGTTTTTAAAACACTGTGAGCGAACGGAAGAAACCTTGATTTTAAGCAGCCCATCTGGCCCGCTTCGGCTCTCCCGGGAGAGCCGCTCTCAACCTCCGCCGCGTAGACGGTGCCCTGACGATAGACACGGCCTGTGGCGAAGCGCCGGCGCCGAGGAAGCAAATGGGCTGGTGTGGGAAAGCCCCAGGGAGGCCCGGCCGCCCTGCGGAGCCGGAGCCCCGGCGGAGCGTCCCGCGCGCCGCAGCCGCGCGCAGCAGGTTGTGGCATTCCTCCCGGCTGCCGGAGGTTCCCAGCTTTAATGTGGGCCCTCGCGCTTGGCAAAATAGACCTTTGACCTGCGATTTACGGCTTTTGTCACGTCGCAGAGCTTGCTTCGTCGGCCAACTTGTCACAGTAAAACTGGCGCCTTTCGTAAAGAGGCCTTATATATTTATCGTGTGCGGGCGTGCAGCCTGCGCGGGAACAGCAGCTCTGTGCCATCCCGCAGCTGATTATTGAAAAAAAAAGCAAAAAAAATGAAGTATTTTAAAAACAATTTAAGGCCAGTCGTTCTGGGTGGCCCACAGAGCAGTTTCTGAGAAACCTGCTTCATGTTTGTTACGGTCTAGGAGACCCCAACCCCTCCTCCATAGGAGCCGGCACTGACCGTAAGATGAAAGGCAGAGATCTGTGCGTCAGGATGTGTGTGTCTTTGTGTGAGGGGCAGAGATGCTGACTGGCATGTAATTACTTCTCTCATTTGCTCTTGCAAATTATTTGCCAAACTTTTGATGGAAAGAGAATGTATTCTTCCAATTTTTTTTCCCTTCCCTTTCAACTATAAAAAGTCTTTTCTCTCTTCTTCAAACGGCTAATGCCACACACCTATAAACATTACGCTTAAACATATTACGGCATCACTCAGAAATAACTACAGAAATGAAAAGAGACATACTGACTTACATTTTTCCAGCCAAAGCACTCTTAGAAATAAAATAGCATTTCAAAGTTTTGCAATTTAAAATATTTTTCAGCTGTATTCTGGCTCTGGGGTTTGTTATAATAAAAAATAACATCTGTTTTCCAATTTTAAATTAAATTTAAAACAACATGTTTTTCTCATTAGTACTATTTATCTGTACTATCTGCTAAACTTGGATGTCAACTCTTCTGTTGAAGTAATCTGATTTCAGTCCACAGGATTAGTAGCATCTATCAACAACCACAGAACTTTAGCACTCAGAGCAAACAGAAGAGAAATGTTTACAGTCATTATCACACATTAAGTTTAAGGCTCATTTTTTTTACTCCTGCTGCTGTCAGACATACTTCACATTTCCTACTCTGAGGCTTAGGCTGTGTATGTTTTTAGTAACTTTTGCGATCAAACCATTTAAATATTTTTTCCTTCTGACTTCTTAGAGCTAGGATGCTTTTTTTTGTTATTATTTTATTTTACAGACAGTAAATGCCCTTTAGGCGTTGCATTAAGCATGCAGCCCTGTATTCCTTGCAGTTTGGGTTTGCAAGAACCATTACTTTTCTAAACATACAACTGTTTTGCAGCATTTGGCTGTTAAGGCGGTTGCGTTGGGCGCAGCAGAGGCTCAGTGACTCCGCTCACCTGGCTGTTCCCTAGTGATTTTCACCCCGGTCAGTCTCTTCACCTCCTTTGCTTGCCCCCGGGTTTCTCCTCCCAAGGTCTCAGCATCTCGTTGTGTGAGGGGAGGACTCTGCGGAGAGGGACGCCGTGAAGTTTAGCGCGAGTTCCTGGCTCCCTGGCCGTCTCCCGCTGCACGAGTTCAATAGGTTGCCTCGTTGCAGGCTTTCTCGGGGCTTTATGTGGTTTCACCCTGTGCATCCATATGTCTCAGCTGGTAGCTGTGTCGCTCCTGGGTTAGCAGGGGCAAGGGCAGAACAGCTGAAAGGGGGGATGCTGCCCTTTCGCGGAGCGGCGTCTCAGGTTGGATATTGTACAAGAGCCCCATCTGTCTATTTCTGTCGGCTTGCAACGGGGGGGAGGGAGGCCAAGCCAGTAATTCAATTTTTGGTCTTGCTTTTAAGAGAGGTGCTTTTTCTCCTTTGTGTCGCGCTCACTAGACTCTGTCAGAAAAGAAGAGGTTTGTGGCCCAAGGCTGTCTATGATCGATTAGTGAATCCTAATGGCTTCACAGTTGGATGGAGATTTTAAGAGCAGGGAATTACTGCTCTTCCCACTCCTTTAAAGCACTGCAGCTCAGTGATGAGAGGTGCCAGTTCTGGATGGTGGCAGGAGGAGGAGAGCCCACGGGCCTGAGCAAGGGCACATGGCATCTCCCAGGACAAGACATGGCTAAACAAAAAATACACATGAAAAAGCCCTCATTACTGCCCCAAAGTTGGGGCCAAGAAGGGCAGAATACCTGGAACCTGACAGGCAAAACAAGCAGTGAGATCTGAGGTGGCTCTGACGCCCATCTAAATTTCCATGGAAGAAGGTTTTCTTTTTTATTGAAATGGTGAAACACAGGGCATAGCACCAATGAATTATCACTTTCCTTATATTGACCTGTTATGCAGCTGATGAAAAGCAAATCAATCAACATACAGGGAATGTTACGTGGAGAATATTATATGGGGAATATATCTCTTGATGGAAGCTATTTTCCAATACTGTGTTTTAGTAATTCCTATAATTTTTCATTTCATTTCAGGCAGCAGTTTTACAACATCGTCAGGAATATATGCAGGAAATAATTCACTCACAAATTCTACTGGATTTAATAGTTCACAGCAGGTAAATTTGTAAATATGAGCTGAGGAAACTTTAGTAAACTTAGGCTTCCAATTTATTGGAAAAAATGTACTTGTTAAATAGCTCTCTGTAAGAAATTAGCCTAATTTCAAGCTAAATGAATGTTTATAAATGATTTTCCTCAGTTTGTCATCTTCTAATAAAAAGTTAATTGTCTGTGTTTTATGTTCTTATTTATGTATCTTAAGTAATGTGCCTAATAAATTATTTGTATGGGAAGATATGCTAAGTTATGTGTAATTTAGATTTAGTTTTACTGCCTCACAGTTTTAGTCTTACAGCCCAGAAAGCATACATGCTGAAAGTCTGACATATGTTTGCAGTTATATTTTGGAATTTATACTAAAAAGTAGCAAAACTTTGATAAATTATTTCAGTTGATCTCTCTTTTTTTTTCCTTTTTTTTTTTTCTGTGTCTTGCAGGAATATCCCTCTTATCCCAGTTTTGGCCAGGGCCAATATGCACAGTATTATAATAGTTCACCGTATCCTTCACATTACATGACAAACAGCAACACCAGCCCAACGACACCCTCCACAAATGCAACATACCAGCTTCAAGAACCACCATCTGGCGTCACCAGTCAGGCAGTTACAGATCCTGCAGCAGGTAATTACATGGATTTTATGGTCCCTATGAGGCACGTTTTTGCGAGTTGAAAGGGGTTTCGATTGGATTTTTTTTCATTTAGTTGTTGATTTTCTTTATTATTATTGCTTAATCCTGGGCCTGTGGCTCGTCTTTGCACAGATTCTAGTAGAAAACAGGCTAAAGGAAAACGTAGATCAGTAAAAGTTTAAGGCTTTTGCAAAATACAGGTTGTTTGTATTGATCTGCAAGCCTTTTTGGTAAAATTTGCAGAATATGGGAAAGTCTTTACAACAAGCCACAGCCTGATACTTTTTAAGCTCAGTCTTTATTAAGATCAGTTCCTTTGGCTTTTCCCAAGTATGACTGGAGTTGACTATAGCCCGACCGTCCACTTGAAAGGGAGCTTTTATATTTTTCATTTTCAAAGGACATAATAACGTTTGTAATGGGTAGTTGAGATTGCACAAGTGTTTTCATTTTAAGAAAAGATTTTCAGTGGTTTGTATTTTTTCCCCATTGTTTTACCTCTGTTTTTTTTTTTCATAGAAATTTGGCAGTCCCTTACCAGTTAAGATATTTTTTGAACACTTAGACCAAACTACTCTAGCACTTTTTTTTTTGAAAAGAAGAATGAAAAATATCTTTCCTGTTATTATTAATAATATTATTATTAATAATAATAAAGTATAGTACAAGCATGACTGGAGTTAGTAGATGGCAGGAACTTGAAATCTGTCAGAAAGAAAGTACCAGGGTCAGATGTGTTTCTCAGCAACGTGGTCAAAAGCAGTTATGATTTGGCAAGGTTATGAGAAGGTTTTGTTTGGGAGCTTTGCTGGTGGGGGTTGGTTTTATTTTTTCCTTTTTCTGAGTACTTTACAGGAGCTGTCGTGCATGTGCAACATGAGCTTTTAATATAACGTGCTAGCACTCTGTTTCTCTGCATGTGTGTACCTAAAGAAAATGTACATAGTTTTGTTTCTTTTGATACATTTGGTGAAGGAAAGGCAGACTGTTTGGGACTGTGTGTATGCGCATATAATCACATATATATACATAAGTGTATTAGAGACAGGAGGCTTTTTAAACGTATGAAGGAGTGTTGGAGTCTATGTAGTTATTTTGCTTTTCATTTTCATTTTGCTTTTAGTTTTGGGGATTTGTTTTCTTGTGTTTTTGTTTGCCTTTCTTTTTCAATTGGAAGCAATAAATTCCTCTTGCACCAAACAAACAAATGTGGTCAAGTTTTAGTTGTCATCAAGGTTACGGAAATTGATTTGTTTTATCATATGGGTCTTGATTTTTGTAAAATCTTTAGATATATATTTGTGTGTATGTATTTTTAAAAACTATTTGATTCCTTCTAAAAGCAGTACATTGTATATGGGGAGAGGAGGAATATATTTCCCAAGATCAAACTTAATAGCTGAGTCAAAGAGTGTCTTCAAATTTAAACAGCTTTCTCTGTGGAAAACAGAAGAATGTGTTTTTGTGTGGAAAAACACAAGCCTCCCCTGGGCTTTTCTATCAGTTGCTTTTTAAGAGGTCTTTCTTTTCTCCCTCGGATCTGCTAAATTCTTGCTCAGTCTGAAAACTTGAATCATTTTGCAGGCTTTCACATGGATAGGTCCTGAACCAGAACCCTCCTCTAGTTTGTGTTCTCTTGTGTATTGAAATCTATGCAGACACTCGTGGTTTACCATTGCTCCACTTACATTTCCCCTTTCCTTTCGTACATGCACACCTAGGCTTACATTACTGGGCCTGGCATCTCTGTCCTTGATATCCTGATGTTACTGATATAATAATTCTGGAAAAGCTCCTTCTACCTGCTTCCAGGAACAAGAGGTTTCGTGCGGCTATGGATTATCTTGGTCTATCATAGCGGACTCATTTGGGAGAGTTCATCCTGTGGACCGCTCTCCATGAGCAGGAGCAGGGTAGGAGTGAAGCTGTGTTTCTCTGCCACTTAATTGCCATGGAAGTTGTTGCAGAAGGGGCAGGGTTAGGCCCAGGTTTCCCCATTTGTCTTTATGCCCCTAACTTGAGCACATATCCACTTAGGCTCCTTAGTGGAAAGAGATGAGCAGCTCTAGAGCAATAGTTAGAGTTCAGTTTAACTACAGTCTTAATCCAGACATGCCAAAGTCTGTCCACTAGTGTGAAAGGAACTTAAGCTGAATGGCCCACCAATGTTATGTTCTCAAGTTAAAATTAGGTAGAAATAATACAGCACCTTTTGTGCTTCACAGTCTTTGAAACCTGGAAGAAGAGAACCAAACAAACAGTCAGTAAATCCAGAGCTGTGCCTGGTATTTTCTCTTGGGCAAAGTTTTTGTTTGTTTGTTTTTCTTTCTTCTTGCTCAATATAACTTTATTTTATACGTGTGTGTGTGTATAAATGTAACTCATTTGTAATTACAAGAGTGATGGGCCATTTAAAAACCAAAGGAAATGTTGAAAATCTTCCAAAAACAGATCTTTCCTTCCAGATCTTTGAAGAGTTAAAGTTTTTGCATCTGTAAGCATATACAGGCCTTGCTTATTTTTGTGTATGGCTAGTTTCAGGACTGTCATCTGCAATAAAAGATAAAGCAAATCATCAGTTGTCATCTGAAGCAAGGCTTTGCTGGGTTGGATGTGTTCATTTATCTAAGGGTGCTACTGAGTTAAATACAGGATGTACAGGAGAGAGCTAAAAACAAGGACTGGCTCAAAGATAAGGAGGAAGAGCATGGAGGAAGGCAATTCTGGTGGCACAGGGACAAGTGAAAGGCACATTAGAATCAAATTCACAATCAGATCAAAATCACAGAGCAAATGAGCAAATTAACCAATTTTTAACAGTGATTAAATTTGTTACAGTTATTCAGATTTCTGTAGAATATCTTAGCTGTCTGGTCAAGTTAGAATGATGATTCCCTTCTTTTTTCTTTCTGTCTTTTTTTTTTCCACAGTTTGAATTATGAGTTTGAGGGATGGCAGGGAGCAGTGCAGAGCTATCAAGTTCAGACTGCTCTCCCCCTTCCCTAGGATGGACTGCAGCTGCTGAACTGCAGCTGTTCTCGCTAGATGTTGATATCCCTAAACATCTTTTGTTAAAAAGAAAGAGAAGCTGTGTGGTTCTGAGCTGTGCCAGGCCAAGCACAGGCTTTACAGAGTCACTTCAGCAGACATTGGTGGCTCCTATGACTTCAGCCAAGAAGTGCAGAAGAGCAGTTTGCTAAGGAACATGCAAGATGAGAGAGATTAATTATGTGCCCTTGTGATATTTTAGTACAGTTTTGCAGACTCAGAAGTCTCAGATAATTGTCTTTATGTTAAATTCCTTGTCAAAGTATAAAATAATCCTTTTATGCTTTCCCATAGTTCCTACTTAGAAAAAAACAATGCAGGGGTTTGCAGGGGTTGTTCAGGTTTTCCAGGATGGCCAGCGATATGTGTAGAAATGTTTGCAGGAGAACCTGAGATTTCCCGTGCTCAGTAGTTCTCCTTTCTGTTCCCCTTGAGGGTCTGAGAAAAGGCATTTTGTGTAGCTAAAGTGTGTGTGTGTTTCATTGTGGTTTGGAGAGAAGTTTCTGCACTCAGAATAGCTGCGCCACTGGAGATTTCATGACAAAGTCATCTGATTATGCAAAGGTTGGTAGTCCCTTTCTATAAAAATCAGCTATGCAATTTGATGTTCTTTTCTTTAATGTTATTTGCTACAGAAAGCTGTAATTTTGCTAGTGGAAATGGAAGCAATCATAAAATTATTAAATAGAATAATAAAACTTAGTATGACATCTTGTACTCTGCTTTAGATTTCACAGAAAACTTCATTATCAAAAGTAAGATTTTTTTTTTCACTTCTAAAATTCTAACTTTTGGCTTTCAATAAAACATGTTCTTCTTCAGAATAAGAGGATAATATTAGTTTCCTTCTGGGATGAGCTCTCAGTCTATACTGATCCCAGATATGAACAATTAGCTGCCAATTTCCACAAAAGACTGAAGAATCTGAGGCATCATTTGAGGTGCAGTATATAAGATATGTAACAATAACTAAACAGTGGAAAGGAATGAAAATTGACTTTTGACAGTACATCACTATTCCAATGCAAAAACAGGAGGACAGTTAATCAAAGTAGGTTCCTAGCCAGCAAAAGGCAGTGTTTCTTCAGGCTGCATATGGTTCAGCTGTGCAGCTCCTGGCTGTAAATGTTCTGCAGTCTAAAAGTTTGGGCAGGTTTGAACATTGCATTGACAAAGCCATAGTTTATATGTACACAGATACCAACATTGATTTGAGAAGTTCTTGATACAAAAATAACACTGCAGATGCTGGATGAATTAGCACCATATAAATTTGTCCTGCTTGTAGAATCATAGAGTCATAGAATCATGGAATTATAGAATCATTATGGTTGGAAAAGACCTTCAAAATCATCGAGTCCAATCGTAAATCACAGTCTTCAAAAGGTTATCTTACCTAGATATTTGCTAGTGACCAATATTGAAATTTACCCTAGACTAGACGGAATTTTTCTCTAATCGATTATGCCAGGCTCTGTGATCTAACATGATCTGAGGAACATCCATAAGAGTATTTCTAAGAGTTAATGAAGAAAATGAGCATTTTTTTTCTAAAACTAATAATTTTCCTTTACATATCCCTTGGATATATCGTCTCCCTCATCATGGCAGGTAATAACAAATTTTTGATTTATGCAAATTTTGTTTTAGAGACAGAGATCTATATATAGATATAGACCATGAATCCAAATTTATTCTTCTATTTCATATGAAACTGTATTTACGATATGTTAAAATGAATTTCTTTCAAGAGAGATGTGTTATTCTTGAGCTTTGATCTCTTTTTTTTTTTTTTTTTTGCTTCATCTACTTTCCTGTAAGTTCTAAAACATTACAAGAAGTTGTTTTTCTTGTTACTCACATGTTACCATGCAGATTAAAAGCCTCACAAGAAATGTTCAATCCCCCAAAATTTGTTCTTGGCCTTGGGTCACCATTTTACAGGCTAAACTACATTTTCCTTAAACACTGTGTCATATTTAGTACTGGAGAATGGAAAGTTACTTCTATACTTGCTCCTTACCATATTTCAAAACAGTAAATCAGAAATAGTAAAGTGAAGCAGAGCAGAGAAACTATGTAGATAATTTTCCACTAATACCTGTACAAATAGTGAGTTCAGAAAAAGACAAACTGTGGAGAGAAGTCCTATCCATCCATTATGAGACTGCTTAACCCTTGTTTTCTTCTTCTCAGTTGGAAGCAGGAGAAAAAATATGGACAGTTGAAGTATTTGTTGATACAGTTGTTGTCAAGGCAAGACTTGGGAGCTTTGGCCAATGCTTGTAGTAGCTTATTTTATCCTAATATAGAGGGTTTCTGTTTGAGTTACAATAGTACTATACTAGTCCCGAATAGACAAATGTGAGATTAGTTTTTTCAAATAGAGATCTAACTTTTTTTTAAAGAAACTAAAAATATCCTCTCTGATCCTGTCAAGAGGTATTATTGCTTTTCTTGCAATATTTACCTACTACCTTTACTTGCTTACTCTTACTACTAATGTAGTAATACTATATTTATTTGTAGAGAATTTAAAAAGTTGTCAAATACATTTGTTATTCTGCTGCATTTTTGATTCTGATACAGTTTTATATACCTAAGAGTGGTATAGGAAGATTTTAAATGTTAATGAGATTCTGATTTTAGATTTATCTATGCAAAAGTAAGAAAATAAGCATGAGACTGGTATACTAGAACTACCTATATATTTATGTATACATGTTTATTTTGGTGTACAGAAGTTGAAATAACATTAGACTAAGCATTTAAGATATTTATTCAAATTTAACTAAAATTTTGTGGAAAACATGCATTATGGCATAATCTAAATAGAAAATATTTGTACATACCTATTTGCAGAGACATTTGGACCATCTCATCAATATGATGTTCATTGAAAGATGAGATACTCTCACTTTGATCGTATGCATCTACTATTGTTTTACGAATTGTTTTAATTTAGTAGGAAAAAAAATGATGATTAAATTTGCAATGTTTTTATCATCAGCAAGAGTCTCACTCTGCCCTCATAGTAACCAGAGGTACCAAGCAAGATGAGCTACACTTGGTTTTTGGGATATCTGGAACAACTAAGCTTCCCCAGAGTGGATCATTTCATATTATTTCTGTACAGTACATTGAAGTCATTAGCAATAAAATACAACAATTACTAAGTTCCTACTACTTAATTAAAAATGAAAATGGATATTGTTATTATTATTATTAGAAAAATATGAAGGGAGAATTTCTGTAGCAAACAAAGGAATTACAAAATATGATGTTGCAAATGGTATCTCTGTGCTTCTATTGTCTATTCACAAGTAATAAAAGTATTCTACTTATGAGATGATGGAAAATTGTCCTACGTGACACAGTGCTGTGGAAACTGCACACAGTGATGTATAATGTGCAAGTATTTTTCCATGGCATTTTAGAGCAAGTTGCAACAACAATGCTTTTGTTTTTGCAATATAAGGGAAAATCATGCTATAGTAGGCTTCATATCTTTTGTGTATAACAAGGAAAATATTTTAGTTTTCACAGTTAAGTAGAGTTTTTGTCTTGTTTGGGAAAGGAGATATACATTTGGGTTAAATTTGGTTAACTTGGGTTAAAAGTGTTTTTCTTACTAACAAGAAGTTACTAGATTTTTCCAAGATACTGGTAGAGCATGCGAAGCTGGAACAAGCTTTAACATTTGGTGTGAGAAAGCCTAAGGCAAGGGAGAGTGTGGAGAGGTGCCACACAAGAGATCTAAAATCAGATGTACCTATTAACAGATGCAAAAGAATAATTTTTGCTACAACATTAATATAGTTTTGAAAAGTCACAGGTAGACACAGGAATGACTGTAGTGGTCTAGAGCAGTGGAGACCCAGCCCCTGTCCTGGCTGCCCTACGCAGGCATCCAGAGAGTAGTGAGGACAGGCAGAGCTTATGTAAGAGTTGCCCTAAGCTGTTTTCCAGCTTCCGGATGTTTTCCTGTCAGGAGATTTCCTAAGCTGATGTTGTTTGTCTGCTTAGGGCGTGCCTACACGAGCATTTTAATTTGGACCAGGAGTCTGTCCTGCTCCCGGCGCTCCGGCTTAGCAGAGCATCCCAGAACATGTTGGCTGGGAGCCTTTCAGGAGGACCTCACCTGAATGATGTGCTCCTGGACCTAATTCTTCCAGCTCTAACAAAGATGTTGAGGCCAACAGACTAGATCTCGGCTGAAAAGATCTCACACGACCTGGTGGTTGTTGGCACTACTTGTTTGGGCTTACAGACCAGCCACGCTACTTGCTACTGAAGACATGGCCATCACAACCCTGAAGGCAGGGACTTCTCCACGCTGCTCTTGACCCTGTGTCATCTGCTGTGAGCCCTGCATTCTTTGTTGAGAAACCCTTTATTTTTTGCTTGACTTGGCTTCTGCAAGCTTCATTTGATGCTGTGATACTTTTCATATCAGAACAGATGGCGAAGAGCTGATCCTGTCCAGCTTTTCAGCTTGTGGTTTTGTAGAGAGTTAGCTTTTCTCCTGCACTTCCCTGTTTTTGTGGAGCTCAAGAACAGGATATAAGTAAATTCAATGCTTTAGAAAGATAATACTTTAGCTAATTTTACACTATGCCTGTTACTGTGAAGGTAGAGCAGTTTAACTTCCTTGCATAACAGACCCTGCACCTGTAGAACAACGGGTGCACCGCTAACATATGCATTTCTATATAGCATGACCTCAGCAAGGCTTTTGTTGCCCTAAAAATTATACTTTTTTTACTTAGCAAGTTTTTAAACAAACAGGGGTAAAGTGGTCTAGAAGAGTGACAAAAATTTTAAAAAGTCATGTTCAGGGAGTAGTCAGTAACAGCTCACTGGTAAAGTAGAAGGGTGGCTACAGTGACATTCCTCAGGGTCTGTCTTGGGCCCTCTACCAGACCACATTTTCATTAATCATTTAGATGACGGAACAGAATGTGTTTGCCTATTAAATATGGGGAGGACACCATGCTGTGCAGGGCTGTGAGTTCTTCAGGGACAGAATGAGAACTCAAAAAATGGAGATGTGATCTGAACAGGAGCAGGTGTGAGGTATACATTTAGCAGGAATGATGAACTGCACAAATGTGGAATGGGGAATGTTGGCAGCTCCTTCCAGACTCTACCTTTCCCTACAGACCTCTCTTGGTGCTCCAAATATTAGCGACACACCAAGTTTTCTCACGCGCTGGGTTTTTTCTTGCTCCAGGATGTATCAGAGACAAGGCTTGGGTTTGTCCAAGCTGCAAGCTCGAATGGATACTCGCTTCTTTGATTGGGTTTCCTTATGTGCAGCTGATAGCAACTGGCCTGACTGTCAAGCAGCCTTAATCCAAAGAATACACGCTGTGGTTTCTCTTTACATGCATAGAGTAAGTTTCTTATGCACTATATCACATTTTCACCCATTGGTTAATGCCATGTGTGACCCTGCGTGTGCAGGTGGGTTGGACTAGATGGTCTCTAGAGGTCTCTTCCAACCTTAAGGATCTTATGATTCTGTGTGTGACTGATGACTGTAGCTCTTTCCAAAGCATACTCAAAAGCTCCAGCTATCAGTGTATGCAGTTCATATACAATATTTGGCCACCTCCATATATCCTCAGAAAATGTGGTAGATGCCTGTTTAGCTTTCCATTACTCTTTTGGAAAACTGAAAGCCTTCTGTCCCAGCAGTTCTATAGCTAAAATGGCTATAGTTAGAATTTCATTGCTTAAATTAGCATTTAATCTTTGAGAAACAACCAGTTAGGTGACACTTCTTCAGAAGATGACCTAGGGAACCTTACGGAAATATCTACTGAAAATGCTGCAGACAGGGCAAATGTCCCCTGCTAAGCAGTGCCCAGAAGGGGAGTCTGCAAAGCCCATGAAGTAAAACTTCACTGTACTCAACCATTTGCTTTAGGCTGCAATGTGGCCAGTTGACAGAAACTGTAGAAAACAATAATGTGAGCCTAAAACGCAGGATTGCTGAAGGAAAAATTGGGGTCACTTAACCTGATAAACAGCAAAAGGGATATGCTAGTAGTCTTCAGATGTGTACAGATACACTGAGGGGAATCGTTTCTTCTCTGCCTTTATCGATTGAGCTTAAATGGCAGCAAGGAAAGCTGAGGTCGCCTACTGTTTTCTAATGGTATGGTTGTAAAGCAGCAGAATAGATTGCCTGAGAAGACACGCAAGAACAAATTAGCCAAACCTCTACTGGGAATGATGCAGGTACAACTGGCCCAGCAAGGTAGGCTAATGACCTCGTGTACTCAGCCAAGCTGGGGTCTCCAGGAAAGCTTGAGTGTAGTTGCATTGAGTGAGGAGCTGGTCTGGTCAGACTTGCGCCTGGAAAGGAAAGATGGGAGAAAGTCCAAATTACAGCCAAGTGTTGGAAAATTTGAGTGCAGGGTATTGAAATGAAGTTCTTGGTGGAGGTGGAAAGCTGCATGTGTCTTATAAATAGATATTCTTCTCCATTCTCACACTGTACACCACACACTGTTGTACATGCTCGCTCTCTTAGGTTTACTTGCTTTTATTTGTACTAAGATTTTATTTATATTTTTTTCCGTGCTATCCATTCCCTGTTTCATTTAGTGTTATTACTAAACCCGAATTCAGTACTCAGGAATTTTAGATATCTCCTATCTGTGACTTTCAAAATCCCAGATTTGAAATTACATGGCTACAAATATGAATATTATGAGAATGTAGTCAGAAACAAGGAGCATCTCTTGTTTGAATTAGTCAGTAGGAAATACAATTGTCCATTATGTCAGAATTTTAGAGCACTTATTTAGAAAATGATTGGTCATTATACCTATTCAACAAATTTTTGTCTACTGACTTTACGAGGTTAAAGCTTACATGAAAGCTTTTGTGTATTACTTTCTTTCTTTAAGCTCTTAATAAAGTTAACATACAGCAGATAGATAGGAAACTCATTTAAGATTAAAAGGTTGCAAAACTGAGTACTGGTTGAATTAAAATTTCTTATTTATGCTTCCATACAGTAGATGAAACATCAATCAGCATTTCAAATATTAATCTAAAAAAATATCTTATAGTGTGCATTATCAAGGAAAATTTACATATCTATGCTGTAAGAATGTCCATGTTCTCTAAGTTTAAATAATTAAAGTTTAAATAAGCCATCTTGCAGTGCCTAGCAAGTTTTTGTTTAAATCTCTTCTGACTTTAGTTGTATGGGAGAAGACAGCGAAAGTTTTTTATTCAGCACATGCCCCAAATCATTCTTTTAGGTATAGGCCAAGTCTCTTTTGAAGAGTCTTTGTTTTACATGGTGTTACATAATAACTACTTATTCTGCCTTGTTTAATGTTATCTATCTGAGATATTTAGGGAAAAAATAATCTTTTTAGCTAAGTGTAGGTTTGAAACCAAGCACGAGACTTTAAAGGTTTCTTTTTTTAATTCAGCACAAGTGATTGTTATTATTTCAAGATACTCTGAATAAGTAGTGTTGCCCAGATGTCCAAAGTCTCCTGCTGTCAGCTGTAATCCACCCTTTGACCTCAGCTGCTCGCTTTTTAGAAGACAGTGTAACTTCTGTGAGATATCTACCTGCCTGCTCAAACTGCCGCACCGTGGCCTAGACGGCTTTAAAAAGTAAATTGGTATTGATAGGAACAGCAACTTTTATTGGAATCTGAAGAATCATTTGTATTAACTAGATATTTTTTAGAAAAATAGTTTAATAATAGCCATGGAAACAAAAGATAGTCTTTCCTCTGCACACTCCAGACCATGAAATGAAGTCATGTAGTGAGCTTCAAAAAATGTGTTGCTACTTTTCTGAGTGGCACATCGCATGTCCTAAAATGAGTTAGGAGGGATATCTGCTTTGTTAATGTTGAATCACTTCCCTGTTACCGAATGTGTCGATTTGAAAGCAGAAAAAAATGTCTTCTGACTAAGGTGTTTGCAGAATAACATTGTTCTCGGTTATGGAAATCAACACTAGATATTTTTGCAAATACATTTGCCTAAGCATAACAGTGTACTTTGTTGCTCATAAAGAATTGTGCCTTGGCTTGGCGTGTTGAGTAGGCCTTTGAAAAATATTTATGCATCAAATATAGAAACAAGATGTAAGTTTCTTAACCGAACCTATCCTAAGAAAATAAAACCTCTACTTGGTGCCTTATTTGGAAAGGTTCCTATTCAGTATTCAGCTGGTTAAAATAAAGTCATTAAAAATGAACTATCTGTGACCAAGCAACCTAGAAAAGTTTTCAGAGGTTTAATATTTAACTTTCTATATTTTTAATTCATATCTGGATTTTTTTCTTACCAGTCAGTGACATCAAAGTAGCTTAAAAAGTATTCTGATTCATCTCCCTTCCAATTGTTCATTTGGGGTTTAAAAAGAATGTATATAGATAGGAGCTTTTCCATGATTTGGTATAATGAGAAAGTTACAGACGAATTTTTTATTTATGGGTTGAAATATTTTTTTCAATGATTACATATAGTCTCTCTTTGATTTAATTTATTTATTTATTTATTTATTTATTAGTATTTCCAGTTATCAATTATGGATTTATTTCAACATCCTATTTTTCATGTTGCATCCAAAAAGCAGCCTGAATGCTTGGAAGTTTAAACTGAAAGGTAAAAAATGTCATTTCTTTACCACAGCAGAGTACAGTACAATCCACAGCCCATCAACACCCATTAAAGACTCGGATTCAGATAGATTGCGTCGTAGCTCAGATGGGAAATCACGTGGACGTGGCAGAAGAAACAATAATCCTTCACCACCACCTGATTCAGACCTAGAGGTATATCCTATTAGATGTTTTTCACTTGTTACGGACTCTGCTATTTTTACCAGCATTTTGCAGAGAGATATTTTATATACAGACCAAAAATCCAGTGGCATTAGAGCTAATTTAGATTTTTTTCTTTTTTCTTCTTTTTTTCTGAAAGACTGATTTTTTTACCTAAGCAGTCTTTCTCATAAAGAGGGCCTAATTTCTGTGGAAATCCTTATGTTGAGAACACATCTCCAATGCTACACCACAGCTATGAATGTCCACATTGCATTACTTTTCCTTTCCAAAAGTTTAGCCCATTAGTCATCTTGGGAAATACAATCCCACCAAGATTCAAAATATTTTTCATTAAAATATCATTTCGTGTGTGGTCAGAGGACAAATTTGAAACATACATATTTTCCAGATGGGTGTAGGCAAAGGAATTATTTACCATTGCCATAAGTTCTCATATATACAGCATCTAAATTCACCATTTGCATCCTTCAGGTGCCTAAAACCCATTCAAAATGAGCCCAAGTTAAGAGGATTTAAGTGTTTAGCAGGAAATCTTTATTCTGTTTTTAGAGATAATTTTTTAAGAATAATTATATGAACTTTGTTTGGAAGTTTTGCAGAAAGGCAAAATTCAAACTCAGAAGATATAATTTTAAAAAGCTTTTCTTCATATATTTCAATTTTATCTCACATCTGACTTTAAAATAATATATTGTTAAATATCATTTTCTGTCTGTATTTGACAATAACTGTAGTTCTATTCTAAAAGAATAACTTGAGGTAATAGCAATTGTAATAAAAATCTAAAAGATTGTATTGCCCTATTCTGGAAAAGAAAAACTAGTTCTGAAAATAAATGGCAAGAAAACTATGGTTTTAATATATAACAATTTCAATACAATTTTCTTATTTATGCACTTATCAAGTCTAAACTTTCCATTTTATATATTAGTTCACAGAGGAACACGTTGATTTGGTTCTCTTTTTACAGAGAGTATTCATTTGGGATTTGGATGAGACAATCATCATTTTCCATTCCTTGCTTACAGGGTCCTATGCTAACAGATATGGAAGGGTAAGTGTCAAGAAACTGTTGTTAATTTGCAGCAATATTTACTGTTTATGGGGAGACCAAAATATTAGCTAATTTTCCAGAGGCATACTAGTCCTGATGGAAGATGGAAGAAGATCAAAGGGTTAAGCTGTTTCACATGTCCATTTTTTTTTGCATTTACTCAGCTGCTGTACGTAATAAATAATTAAGTAGCACTGGGAGTAAGACGTGAGGTTTTGGTTGCAGGGAGATGCAGAGTGCCTGTAAAACCTGTTGATAACACCAAAATGTGCAAAGACCTGGCTCCTCTCAAAAAATGCAGAATTTTCAGGGGTGAGTTAAACCCTAAAGTAACATTTTATACATGGACACAGACACATGAGTTCAACATTTTTCTCTCTCTTTTTTTTTGGTGATCTCCCTATATTGATGTTTTTAAAAGCTTGCTTCTGTGTCAAATCTTTGTTACACATAGTCCTTAACTGAATTTTTGAAAATGTCTGTAGATTAGGATTTTCTAGGTAGTTCTCAGAAGACAAATGCATTTTTAGGTGAATAAAAGCCGTTTTTGAACGGAATATCCCAGTGAGATTCAGTTTTGCTTTTCGAGGGCAGTATTTCTGAAGGCTAATGTCTCAGCTCGCACCAAAATCTGGGTTCTACCACTTCAAAATTCACATCCTGTGAGGTATAAAACAGATTTTATTTTATTTTTTAATATATGACAAACTCCTTCCAAGAAGAGCTTTTGCAGATCATCCGAACATCTGATATTTCAGTTCGGGCCCATATGAGGAGAAAAGTGCCAGTCCTGACGAGGAGCTCGGTGCGAGCAGAAACTCACCACTTGCTTCTGGGCAGCAGAGCGGTGCTGGAAACCTGCAGCTCGTCCTTGCCCAGAAGTGCTTGTGCCAGCATATTTTTTCCATTTGTTAACTAGTTCCCAATAGTGTTTTCATTAATTAGGGCCTGAACATAAACACCTTTTTTGCTGGATACGTGAGGCTGAAGACAGTAGCTGGTATTCAGGTGCACAGAGACATAAGTAGGTGCATTGACAGGAGGTGAATGACTCCTGCCTGCAGCCCCATCGCCACTGAGGCTCTGGATTGGAGCTTTAGCTTTAGCCCAGATGCCTCTGCTTGTGCAGCATGGGACTGAATACTGCTGCCTTTGCTCAGTGGAGTTTTATTGCCTCACTACAAATGAATATAGGTAAAATGGGCATGATGGACATCCCCTGTGCTAGGGGAAACATG
This sequence comes from Tinamus guttatus, assembly GCF_059628265.1. Taxonomy (NCBI): domain Eukaryota; kingdom Metazoa; phylum Chordata; class Aves; order Tinamiformes; family Tinamidae; genus Tinamus; species Tinamus guttatus. Next base: position 2,895,616 of record NW_028288620.1, read on the forward strand.
CTTCATGCGGAAAAGGACAGGCTTTTATACTGGGAGTGAATGCATGTTAGAATGAATAGTTAGCAATATCCATAGCCATCAGAGGGTAAAAGGAAGATAGTGTCAGATGTACTCAGTGAACATGCTGAAACAACACGTATCTCCCATATAGGAATTTTAGGCTTAATTTGCAACAACCGAAGTTATACATCTTTTTTTAACAGTTTTGTGTTGCTCTCTGTCCTTTAAAATCAGAAATTGTAAATCATAGGTCAGTCTGGAAAAAGAGCAAAAATTGTTGAGGGAAATTTGGGGTTTTTTTGCCTGCCGTGTAACATCTAACATCACTTTGTCGTGTGTTTCTCTATTATGGCAAGGGTTAGATACAGACTTTTAAAAATAAAACTTGGCCTGCTCATGTAGCCATTAAAATACAAAAGCTGAATCTTCAAAGAAACAAAAATATCCTAATTAACTAGTACGTAGTATTTGACTCTTTTCATAATGCATACAAGAGTTTCTTGGTGAAAGACTATGAATGATGAGCCGCCTTCTTGCTGAAGGGATAGATTTTTTTTCCTTATTCTCTCCCTCATTTCTGATTTTTGCCATTGTTCTCTATATTCTTCCTTCCCTCCTCTGTTTTTATCACTTACTTTCCTTTTGCTGCTATTGTGTTGTTCCCCTCCTCGTTTTGTAATTCTTCATTGTTTGTACAAAATAATACCCTTGTTTTGAAGTTTGCCAGGTTATAGTATAAACTGATACATTTTTATTTGCAGCTGATTTGAGTTTTGTGAATTTCATGGAAATGTATGAATGTACTATAGAAATATGATGTTGTACTTCCAGGAAAAAAAAATGTGAACAACTTTTCCATTAGCATTGAGGGGAAAAAAGAAGAAAAAAGATGTACAGAGAGAGATCTGGTGACCAAGTACTTCAAGCTATCAGTTCCTTTAGTTGGCACTAGTGCTTTGAACACTTATGAAAATTTATGTTTTGAGCCAGATGCCTCTTTATAATGTTTAGAAATTTGGAAAAAGTTGAGTTCTTCCTTTGGTGTCGATATTGTGAAGCAGGTGGAAATATGTCTCAGTACTGGCACTAGAATAATGTGGTCTTACGAATTTCCATTCTCCATGCAAACATTTATATTCAACTGCTTTAAAGGAACTTTCCTTTAGATTATAAGCTGCTTTAACATGGTTTATTATATATTCACGACCGAGAAAAACAAAACCTGGTTTCACTTAACCCTTCATTTGTGACCTGTGGGCTTAAGTGGAAAATAAGCCTTGTACCCAAAGTGAACTTTCCTGTTTTTCAGCTTCTTGTTTCTCCACAAAACAATGAAATCAAGTGGGTAGACTTTAGAAATGACATACAGACAATGTTTTGGCTCCAAGAGCTGTATTGCAAACAAGAGGCCCGCTTAAGCAGTCTGACATTGGTATTTCTTTTCTTTAGTCAAGCTGCACCTCCCTTCAAGATTGGTACCTGATTTTGACCATACCTGAAAAGACACTCGGGCTGAACCTGCAAATCCCAATAAGCAGGAGCAGATTGCTTGGCTCGCCTTCGCTTTGTGTGGCACCTCGCAATAATTAGGTAGCAATTAGTGGCTTAAAATTGCAAAAGAAGGCTTGGCATGGGATTTTTTTTTTCTTTTTTAACCGTATTCTAGCCCTGTCTTACTTAGAGTTTTCAGCCACCACTGTAATGCCTGACATCAATGTTTAATCTCCTGGAGTGCCTGAGGCCACGTGAATCGTGGGTTGTGCCCTCTGTACCAGAGCATTTGTAAGACTATAACAATATACGGATCTAAAATCCTAATGTAGATAAGGCTGTTAAATAGGTGGGTATACAGAGCTTCATTTGAACACAATTTTTATGCTAAGTGCAACTTTCTATTCAGGGAGATTGCATCTAATGAAGAAATTACAGTTTATTTGAAAAGAAACCTGTTTTGTTTCTTCTCTTAGACTTTATGGCATTTAAACTGACATTTTCAGTAGGTGCCAATGATTTTCTTTTTTGTTTTCCTTCTAATTAAATTAACCCAGCCAATGGCATTCTTCTATTATTACTTTGGAGAAATCCTTGTTTTGTATTGTGTACCTTAAAAATAACTGACTCAGATTGTTCACTAAAAGCATTACAAAAAGCCATCTTCTCAAAACCAAATGTGCGATGAAAACTAGTAAAATGTTTAGTTTAAAACTTGCATAAACTGAAACCTAAAATATATTTACAGTTATTTATTTAAAATTAACCACATGGGTTCAGAGCAAAGGTGATGCTCTGCTCTCTGCCGATATATCCTGCTTTTGCAAATAATATTCATATTCATGAATGGAAAACCAGGATGGGATTAGCTCTCTACTGTCATGGGAGAAGCTGATAAGCGCAGTGTAACTAGCAATCTTTATTTGCAAGTTAGACACCTCAAACAGCATCTAACTTCTTTTAAAAATGAGAGTTGGGAAGTCTGTTTGGTGACACGTGCTCAGGAGAAATGCAAATTAAAAAATGGCTAATGATGAGATTGTAACTGGGCAAAAAAAAACGATGTGCAGGAATGTGAGAGGGAAAAGTAGCCTCAGGTCTCTACTGCAAAAGAATCACCTACTTTTCACCCAGCTTGCCCACAAAATTAAAAATAAAGAAAGCAAGACATAGGTCTACAAGCATAGCAATATTAAAATAGAGTGGCAAAATACTTTGTTCATATTTTAAAGTCTTTCCATTTGCATCACAAATCCAGATACTCCTTTTACCTGGTACCAGTTTAAATAGAAGACTTATTTTTAAGGACAGAATCCTTATTATCAACCAAATGATTTTTTCTGTCCCATTTAAGGGCTATTTTTGGATACTAGAAAATGCATTTAGTCCTAACGTGTCAGTTCAAGAGTAGATGTTTTCTCTGTGCCTTTTAGTTCTGTTTCTATATTCTTCTTTCCAAAATTCTTGTTTCTGGTTAGCTTTATTTTGTTTTGGGCATTTCCCAAAGACAAACAGGCTGACAAATCACCGCACTTTTCCAGCTGTTTGCTACTGTTATGATTTGCCTTTAAACCAGTAGTTATAGAAACACGTCTGAAAAGTTCAGAGATCATGCTGAAACACCTATTAATTTGATTGAAAGGTGGAAAAAGAAACCATGGATTTCATCTTTTATTTTTAACTTGAAGTTGTCATCGGTTTTAGAATATTAACATATTTTAAGGAAAGTATGGGTTGTCGCTTCTGCAGTTCTATTTAAAATATAATTCCAAACAAACTAACATTCTTAGTAGAGAACATCATGAGATAATATAACATGTTCTTTCAAGCTTATGCTTCTGTGCCCTTGGATGTACTTGGCATTATAAATGAGAAACTGTTATATATCAAATATACATGTTAGGCTTTCTTTTCAATTTTTCAGATTGAAAATATATAAAACACAAAAAAAATCAAAACAAGACAAACATCTGTAATGCATTTGGTAACCACAATGCTGAACATGCTTTTTGAGTTTATTAGCTCGGTAAGGAATAAGTTGTTATGGTAATTTCTGTAGAGAAGTTAAAGTGTGTTACGTATTAATAACAAACAATAGATTTGTTCACTCTGCATGGGTGGGCCGAACTGAAAGAGTAATTAAAGCATGGTGTTGTGGAGAATCAAGGAGTGGTTTTAAATATAATTGTGATTTGCAAATAAAATATTCATGGAGGTTTTCTTTAGAGCTGATAGGTACTCCCTAGATCAGCTCCTTTCCCTGGAGCCAGTGAGAGTTTGCTTTGAGTAGTGATAACGTTATCGTGCCCCTGGCTGATTATAAAATACATAAACAGTTGTAAAATCTGAAGAAGTTTGAGGTGAATCAGATTTGAAGGGTAGAACCCTTCCGTCTTTGCAGTGCTAAACCTACATGGGAATACCCATAGCATGCAAATAAAGTCTATATCTAAAGTCAGATTTCAAAGTGTTACTGATAAGTGTTTTAGATGTTGCTTTTACTATACAAAAATGTAGATATTCTGAATGGTAGTGACAGTGTACTCTTTTAATTTCTTCCTTAAGGATCCACCCACTTCAGTTTCCCTTGGACTCCGAATGGAAGAGATGATTTTCAATTTGGCAGACACACATCTATTCTTTAATGATTTAGAAGTAAGTGTTCATTATTTTAAAACACGTCATGATTATTTGACATTTCTCTCTAACTATGAGTTATTAGATAGTTTGAAAATCATTTTTGGTCATGTTGTTTTGCTATGGAAATGCTAGAAAACAGCCCTATATGAGTTAGTCATTAAAAGGTATAGCAATAGCTACACTAAATGTCCACATTGGCATCTGAAGGTTGCAGTAGTTTGAACGGTAGCTTTTTGCCCCCACAGGTCTTTGTGTTATGATCACAGTAGACATCTTGTAGAAGTGGAGACAGAGACACCAAGCCCATCTATAAACATTAGAATTCAATAGTCTGTCCAGGCCATTAAATATTGAACTTCAGCCTCTATAAACAGTTAGTCACTGGGTACAGATTTCTCACTTACATCCCACTGTGGGCAAGTATTACCTTAAACCTCAGGGAAATCATTAATGTTGCATACGCTGTCAGTCTCCGTGGCTTATTACACTGGGTCTTCTGCCTTCCCCGGTGGCAGGTACCATTTGTTACGTGCTCGGGTTTCTGTGCTGCTCCTGGCTGTCTCCTGCAGCACGCTGAGTCGCTGGAGTGCGACTCACAGCAGGGGCTCTTGCAGCCAGCGCGGCCTCTGGTTCGGCCGCTCTCATGAGATCACTCCAAAACTATCTGATCTGCTGAAAGAGACTGTCACCATCATGCCTGGCCGTTCCGCCTTGAAAGGGAAGAAAGCAATCTCCGATCATATTTTAATAACAAGAAAACATGAAAACAGTCAGATTTCTTTCCCATCATAATGAAGACAGCTGTTTATTTAAAATCCAACTGTTAAGCAAGCTTGTGGTGGGGCTGCCAACACACATTAATCATCAAGTTGTTGTTTTGCTGGATTTTAGAAATGTGTGTTATTCCAGACAGGCAAAAGAATCTAAAAGATTCAAATGCAACTTTTGCTGATCAAAGTTAATTGGCAGCAATTGGCCTTTAAATATTTCCTGATGTTTCCTTTTTCAAAATCAAGCAAAATACACCTTATTTAATAGATGAGCCAAAATCATTTGAAAAATGCCAGTGTGTGATAGACCTCAAATGCGGTTTGTCTAACATCTGTCCTATATTTTGATTTCTTTTCATCTAAAAAGAAACCACTCGCAGATGAATTGGCATCTTGCAATGTAATGAAATTATTTAAATGTGCTTTATTTTTTCTTCCATTCCTTAGTGAAGTATTTATTTTTATACTTACAATAAAGGACATGATTTCTTGCAATTTTAAAAAAGTGTTTCATTTCATTAAGGGTATTTAAAGATGTTATTGTTTTGGATACAAGTAATACCATTAGTAAGCGATATGTATAGGATTGATTTTCAGACTTGTAGAAGAAAAAACAATGCTAGTTATTTTCCAGATCTGTTTCTGATTTATGGCTGTGTTACATTTTATCCAGAGCAGGAAGAGAAAATGCTACCATATCTTGCCAGCGTGTTCAGTAAAGTTCATAGTGTTTTCATTTGTTGTGCATAACCAGATATTTAATAGACATGTAGCTACTTCTCGATACATGTGTGTAACTGTCACTGACTTTAATGGCAGATAATCATATGCATTTTAGGGCGAGTAGATTATCTTCCAGAAATCGGTATGTTATGGCCTTAGCATTACATCATAGCATTATATTCACGGAAGAACTTTGAAGCTATGAAAAAAATACTGCTGTGTGTCCTTCTCTAAGTCATGGGAGCTCACGGCATTGGCTTGACTCTTTGTGATTCCCTGGTAATGAGGAAATTAGTTAAGTGAACGAGAAGATACAGCACGGTACCTTCTTTGCATGCAGCACGTGTGCAGGTGAGCAGTTGTGTTTGTTTGGGTCAAGACCAAATTCTGGATTTTGTCTTGGGTGCGCTGGGAGGGGGCAAGGAAACCATCCTCCCCTCGTGCTCGTCTGATCCGCACTGCATCACAGCAACTGCCCTGTCCTGCTGCGCTCCTACAGCTTTTAGGATGGTAATAGTCAAATTTCATCTGAGCTCTTCAGACAATAAAAATAGATAACAGTTCATGTGGGGAAAGGGAGAAAGGAAATGTCCATGCTACTCCCTGGTGGCCACATGACCCCTGTGAAGTTTCATTACTCTTAAGATAAGAATAGGGGAATGAAGTCATAACTGAGGAACATGAACTTTAATCTGAAAGACAACCTGGTGTCCAGAGGAGTGAAGAACATGCTCTGCCTGCAGAAGAGTGGGAATGTGCTTATGGATTGGCAGAGGTCTACAGAGGAGTATAGAGGAAGGAGCAAGCACAGAGCTTGTACTGTGCATGTTAGGCCTAGACCTGGCCAAAGACTAAGGCTTTCAGTTCCCTGGAAATTTCTTCTTTCTGAAGTATCTTGTGGACACATGGTATTATGGAAAGAACGTACCCACCTGGAGCTGCTGACTGTCCTTGTGGAGGTCACCATCAGTAGGACAGGCCTAGTCCCCAAGCCCTGTGGATTTGGAGGAAATTCCCCACATCCACCCCAGACACTTTTAAGTTCTTGGGTCTGTGGCTTGGATGTTCTGGCAGCTTGACCGCTTTCCATCAAAACTGTGGGCTGTCATCTCAACCATGCCTCAAGCTCAAAGCATCATTCCTCCTTTCTTGCTGCTAAAGGACTGATGCTGAAGGACTCATAGCTGGTGAGGTCTGTCTGAATTAGTGTGTGGATTGTTGCGGGTTGAGAGGCAACTCCACTCACCAGCCCCAGAGGCTTCGGCATTTCTGCCTGGAAAGAGCGTGAAGGATCTGGATTTGAGAACGTGTCTAACCAGCAGTGTAGATTTATCTTTGAGCTTAGGCAGAGTCTAAAGAGGGAGCCTGAGAGGTGCTGCTCCCTGCCGCCGGGCTTGCAGGCTGGCAGTCATAACTTTGCTTTGTGATTCACAGTTTTCCAAACACCACAAAATACTGTTTTCTTTCTTTTTTTTTCCCACTCATCTTTTTACCCATCACTTTCCAGAAGGCTCTAATCTGAACTATACTCCTGTCACCCAAGTTAGGGGAGAAAAAATTTTTCTTCTTCTAACCTGCTAAAGACTGCCTCATATTTTGAGTGCAAAGGACAGAGTTGCAGTAGGAATCTCCAAAGAATCACTTCACCTGCCTGTTACCTAACCAGCTTTTCATATCCTAAACTTCTCAAACTACTAGAGATTCATTTATTTTTATTAGGTTACATTATAAACTTCAACAGTGATTCCATAGATTGCATAAATTGATTCAATGCTAATAAGCATATTGGGGCATTCAGAACTCCAGCTTATCCATCTTAATTTAGTAAGGGATAAGGCCAGGTTAAATGAATTAGCTAATTTCCTATATGTTGTTGTAGTAATAATAATAATAACAACAACAACAGTGTGCTTTAAGGAAGGTTTTTTTTTTTTTTCCTCTGTGAATATCTCTAATTTTAGTGTAAAAAAATCTGTGAATCCATTGCTTGGTATTTTTCAAACTCGATGAAAAAATTTAGTCAAATCTCGCTCTCTAGTTCTGATGTAAACATTCTGTATATACATAAGTGACCTATACTCAGATTTCCAATTAGTTATTGCACCTCACTGTGTTGCAGGTCTTCTATAATGGCTTAAAAAGGAAAAAAAAAAAAAGAAAAAAAAGGAGAGATTGTTTGTTTCACTTTGCGTCCATTTCTTTGGAGTAATGAAACTAATTCCAAATTGATATATTAATTTGAAATACTGAAGTAACATTTATAAACTATTTTGCAATGTGTTAAATGTGTATGACAAATACATACTGAAAGGAAAATATTTACTAATGTATAATTTGGAGTAGGCACTCTCACAAGCAATGTTTTATTGTTTTAACTGTATTTTTATAATTGAATTATGGAAGTATAGCAGGCTAAATAAAAGCCAAAAATAAGTACAGTGTTTTCAAAACATAGACTCTGAAGTCCCTGGAGGTCCAAAATAGGTGGCTTCACTTTAAAAAATGGCAGGCACCTGTTGGAAGTAAATGTGACTAAGCATATCTTACTGGTAAGCCACTCCGTTTAAAAATATTTTGTGACAGAGAGCATAAAATACAATATTTTTATGATATTCATGGACTAATTATGAATATTAGGTGTTTTAGAAAGTATGCTAAAATGTTTTATGGAAATCAGAAAATTTATGATTGAACTGAAAGGTAACATCAACCCTTTGCATTTTTAAAGATTGTATGCATTTAAGCTTTTATATTGGCGCATTTCAGCATTAATATTGACCCTCTTAAAAATTAGTCTTTCATTTCTTTGAGGTACCGAATGCCCATTATAGCTTGATATGTTATAGGAAGAATTATGTTGATGAATGGACACCTTTTCTAAAAAAGTGAATTCTCTGCTTTGCAAATTCTATTCTAAATGATAATGGCTCATTAGATCTGTTCTTTAGAAAGCTGTACTCTTCTTTACTGCAGCTGGAAATATCACTTTACTCATTTCCCAGACTGATTTTTTTAAAGCCTTTTAAAAAAAATCTTACCTAATTCTTTTTTATAAATAAGATACTTTCCTTTTATCTAAGTGATGAATTTTATTACAGGCGTTAGAAATCCAAATAGTTTGTAGTTTTCTTTCAGAATTATTTGATTTCTCTTTCAGGTTTTTTACTCTATTTCTCTTTGTTCATTTCAGATTTTCTGGGAGGGTTCTTATGAGTTTATTTTTTTTTTCCAAAATAAGATTTTACTTTATTATGAAACTATAAATAATTGCATTTTGACACCTACAAGAAAGGAAACAATGTGTAACAGCATGATAAAGATGACTGGCATTCTGTTTCTTCCATTAAGGATACATAATGCATAAGAGCTTCACAATCCGCTTTTGTTTGTGAAGTCCCCATATGCTAAGTGCTGATATGTTTATGAACGTCAGTTATTCTGAACGACAGTATGGCATGATTTTTTCAGCTACTTTAGTATCTCTTAATGATAAAAAAGAAGAAGGAAATGTATTAGGCATTACTGTAAGGCAGTAACTTTTGCTCTTCAGGAAAAATAAAAGGCAGTTAATGTTACGTTCTAACAATTAGCATTAGTGAACTCAACTACTTTCTTTACATTTGCCATTGTAGCTATAAAGAGAAAGAACAAATAAGGGCCGTGAGAGAGATAGTAGCCTGGAGATGCAATAGAGATTTATATTCCATTCTCACACAGAATTTTTACTTCAAATCCACTTGGATATTCATTAGTGTGCTCTAGATGGACATTCAGAGCATAGTCTCTTCTGTGATTAGAAAAGAGCTGCATAACTGCTTGAGGATAGAAGCAGGAGCTTTGTGTTGCTTCAGTTTAATCCACCGTTAGAGCGTTGCATTGGCGCATTGCGCCAATCCAGCCCCCCTCAAACGCTGCTGCCTTCGGGGTGCAGGTCATGCCCACGATGAGCAGCTCTCTGTGCTCTGGGCTGCAAGCAGCAGCTCGCTCCCCACTCCTTGTCAAAGGCCAGGGATCCAGTCTTGGCCAGGCCTTGTTAAAACACCACAAGTAGAAAGAGAAGCCTGCTGAGCTCCTTTGTGCAGAAACAGCAATTCAAAACTGTATTTTATCTGAGGTCATTGCTCGAAACTCTGAACAGGCTAAGCACTTACAGGTCCTACTGCGTGCATTTTGCATATATGTGTGTTCAATGAAGAGGCCCGGGATCCATTTTTTGTAATTGCTATTAATTTGTAAATGCTCGTCAATCTTTTTATTTCCCCTCTTTATGCCTTCATCCCTTTATCTACGGAAAAGATGATAATAATGATGATAAGGGTGGTATCACTTGACAGATACTGTCCTCAAGAGGGAATCACAGAATTCAAGAATGGCTGAGGTTGGAAGGGACCTCTAGAGATCATCTAGTCCAAACCCCCTGCACACGCAGGGTCACCTAGTAGAGCACATGGCACAAGGTGTCGTCCAGGTGGGTTTGGAAGATCTCCAGAGAAGGAGACTCCACAAGGAGCCTCTCTGGGCAGCCTGTTCCAGGGCTCTGCCACCCACCCAGTGAAGAAGGTCTTCCTCACATGGAGGTGGAACTTCCTGTGTTTTAAGGGAGACAAGGGAAAGGAAAGCTAGGCAGATGCTGAGGCTGGAGGCTGGGCTAGGTTTACTGTGTATAGTAGTAGCTGACTTGCTGAGAGTGCTTCCGTTCAGCCTCTTCAGCTTCTTACATACCTCAGGGACATTCAGGAATAGCCTCTGTGTTGACACAGAAAATTCATGGATGCAAACAAATTACAAAAAAGATCTAAAGTGACATAAAACATTGCACATAGTCATCCAAGAATTTTTCCATTTTTCTATTGCATTTCATGTATTTCCTATTGTATCTCATTTTCATTTTCGATGATTTTTGATAAGTTGGAGTTGTGCAAGTTTGAGTGATTCATGCACACCATTTGAAGTCCTCCTTTAAAAACCACTATAAAAATATTTAGATAATAGGAGCATTAGTCACCATTAGTCACTGCAGTATTTCGGGTGGCTGTGGCTGTGACCTAGTGATCACTGTGAAGTCCATGGAGTCTGATGTTTGGTAAGCAGAGACTTCTGTTTGGGAGCCTGGGATTTTGCTGCATTACAAGTAAGCCAAAGAGTAGGGAGGCACGCTTAGTGATGAAATGCATTGATTTATCAAATTATCCCACATCGTAAAGGGCTTTTGTCAGTGGCATCCATGCTAATGAAAAAGGATTTGTGATTGACAGCAAATTATTTTCTAGTGGTATTAATCCCTTTAAAAAAATTTATACCAAAAAAAAACAAAACATGTTTTGTCCACTTACTCACCAAATTGCACATTCAGAAGTCTTCCTTCAAGTGAAAGACTATAAAAGTCTTTGTCCCAAACCCAGCAAATGAAATATCAAAATTTACAAGCTTTTTGTGAGTTGCTACCCCTGGGTACCTTCACACTGCAGCTTGGTCAGTAGAGCCTGAAGCAGCAGAAGGCAGGTTTAAAGACCTGCTGCTCGAGGTGATACCGAATTGAAGGGCAGTGGTGAGGTACTGCCAGAAAGAGAAGTACAGAGACAGCGTCAGCCTCTGGGCTCTCCAATCTGCCCTGGCTACGGTCGCTTTAACTGCATCGCTGCTGGGCTGCAATCTCTGGCTCTGAATTGTAACATAAAAATAGCAGTGTAATTAATGACTATCCCGTGCAGAGCCGATCCACTGCTTGATGGTTCAGTGCACTTTAGATCCCAAAGCAGGTTGTGACGTGAGTCATCCCCAAGGCCTCTTAGCGCCAGAAGTGCCGTTTCAGGTTGGAATAGACCCTTTTAATTATGAAACTCGGCCCAGTAGTCTGTAATAGTAAAACAATGGAACCTAATGAATGTGCAATTAGCTGATATTAATGGTACAAGAGGCTAGTGTTACTATTAGTGAAGGTATTGCTTTCAGTTTATTTGTGCACGAAGAGCCTTCTCTTTGACTTTTAATATTTCAGGGAGCTGGCGTGAGCAAAATGTTTTATACATTTTCTTTAAACATTATGAATAGCACTGGAACAAGAACCTATCTAATACAGATGTAAATACTATAGTTATGACTCATTCTATATAACACATTCATAGCTTTCCTAAGTAATCTATTATTGATTTGTAACCTCAAAATCTAAGTTTCGCAAATTCAAATAGCATTCCTGAGCAATAGATTTTGTGTTTGGGTCTCTGATTTAGCTGACAGATGTGTAAAATCTCATGCAGCCAGTCAACCCCCTCATGCAGCTGCATATGCTGAATAGCGTGAGTTATTCCAGCTAAGATCAACATTAATTTACACTCAAATATCTTTCCCAGCCCACCCTTTCCATTCATATAGTGCAGTTATTTTGTGCTGATTCCACCACTTTGAGGCAAACTTCTTTTCCATAACAGTCTCTTCCATTCAAAGTGGAGAAGAGAGCATAACAGTCACCTTTAAAAATATATATATTTTTTCATGTTGCTTTAGGTTCCATCTTAGACATCAGGCCACAGATTCGCATTGGTCATGTTAGAGTGCATTAGTCTCTGAAAACCTTGTGCCTTTTATTTTAGGAAAGCTTGATGAAGTCAGTGTCGTCCTTTTGTGCCTTCTTCAGGGCAAGGCGGCATTAGCCAGTCGTAAGAGTTAAGCACAAAGGCCGGATACTCAGAGCAGGCATCTTAGCAGTGCTCGTGGTAGGTAGTTGCTGTCAACATCTTCCGCCTCGGCACGGTTTTAGCCTGAATTTGCAATGTTATGAGTGCAGATTTGTGGCATCTTGCGAGTTTGCACTGGTGTGCCTAGTTGTGACTAGCAGGATTCTATTTCAATTGTAGGGAGATATGCACATACATGTATTTTAAGCAGATCTTGTTTTGTGCTTTTTTTTTTTTAATTTGGTAGAAATCATATAAAATATTGCTACAGGGAGAAAAATTAAGTGTCTTTCATTCATTTTCTTTGAAAAGCCCGAAAGTAGTGCTTGAAGTTGGTTCCCAAAATGTTTGAGTTTCACAGTCTCTGGAGATTTCTACTGTTTCAGTGTGGTTACAATAAGGGCTCTATCTGAATTTCATCCAGTTCAATGGTCTAATGAAACTTTAAAGAAGGGGTAGGGGGACTATTCCCTTTACTCATTGTGGTACCACTTTAGGTTCTCTGCTTTAAAGTAAAATATGACTGCTATTAATTGTCTGTATTTTGAAAATTTGTCTTTAGGTATAGTCATGGAGCCTAGTTATTCTGTAGCTAAACAGAGCTATCCAAAATTGTACTATTAAAAAGTATTTAATAAGGATTTTAAATATATAAATTAAAAGCAGCAACAAAAGAACCAGCAAAATACTGAAATAATGAAGTGTTTTGTTTTAATTTTTTTTCCACAATCCTCGTTGACTTACAGCAGGGCAGTTCTGTCAGGAAGTCTCTCTCTGTACCCTTTCTGAATGTTGCTTTAACTAATATGCAGTTATGTGACTAGAATTATTATATATTCAATAACAGTGAAATACAGACTGTTGACACTAATGCTAAACTAATACTAAAATACTGTTGCAGCAAGAAGAAAGAGGTCAAATGTATCTAATCAAATGAGCCTTTCAGAATGCTAAAAATATAATTTGTGAATTGAAGGTTCTCCTGTTTTTTTCTGTGCTTTTGTATAATTCCCATCACCAGTGCAAGAGGTGGATACACAGGGAAATAACTTGTTCTTTAACATTGCTAGACACAGAGAAAAGCCAATTGCAGCCATTTCTAAGTGTTTGATCTCACTGAAATGTTTAAAAAATCAGTAAAATATTTTAATATTCATTTATAGGACAAATATGTGTATATATATATATATACAAGTATATGTATTTAAAGGATATTTACAAATACAAAATTACTATTATGGACATCTCTTGGCATAAATTAAGCCATAAACAAAAAGCATTAAGAATCAGAAGAAAAAGCCAATGAAAACATGGACATAACTTTTTTTTATTCCATCACATCACTTTAATAAATTCAGATATAAACTTGAGTATAAGCAACCTTGGACTCCCAAACTATCAGGAGAACTCACTAACAAAATAAATGTCTCTCTCCTGAATCTAATCTACACTAGTGTTTAATAAAACAATTATGATGACTAACATCTTTCACAAAGCTCATAGAGCAAAGGTTTTCTTTTTTTTTAATTATTCATTATGTTGTAAATATATATATCTTTCTTATCATAGGAAGGGAGGAACATAGGAAAAAAAGTGTCATTTGAGTGGAAACTTGTATTATCATCAAAAATAGTTTCAAGCATCTATGCCAATATAATATTTCGGTCTTGGGAAAGGATCTGTAATTTAAAATATAGCATTATATACTATGAAAGAACCATGACTATTGTTTGTTTGAATCCAATTCCATCTCTTTTTTTTTAATTAAAAATGACATACTATGAAGAGGTGATTTTAAAAATAACAAAAATACATTTAATAAAACAAGATAAATCAGCAACATGTAATATAGATTTTATATATAAACTTCATGTGGTTATACAAAGGGTTAAGCTGTGTGATTTCAGGATAAAAGGTTTCCTGAGTTGACTATTATTCCTATGGTCTGCCAACAACTTTGCAATAAATGGAATGATTTTTATGGGAATGTGGTTATTCACAGCAAGACTACAGTTGGTGTCAGTATGAAAAATTCTTCTTTAGTAGATTCTCTCAGCAGGGATAACAGATCTAAAAGAAAGGCAAAAAGTAGTTACAGAGTGCTCTGGCTGGTGTTGGTGACAAATTATGTTTACAGAATGATGGGTTAACCCACTGAAAAGGAAGAAATCAGAATAACAGTAAATCAGAGCTTTGGTCTTTTGAGTACTGCTGTTCCAAAACAAGATGCTTGTAGTAATGTGCCTTGTTTAGTAGCTGCCCTTTCTCTTACCCAGAAAGCAGGTGAAGCTTCCAGGCTTTGAGCTGCAGTTGTGCAAAACAATTCTGCAGAAGTCAGTAAAATTACTGCCAAGTTGTGCCGCTGCCTTTGAGATTACAGTCTCACTCGTAACATAAAATACTGCAATGTAGGAGTTACAGTAACATTTTTCACTTCTGATTAGATTTTTTACTAAGGTATTCTTGGTATGAAATTTTCATTTATAAACTTTTTGATGTATTTTGAAATATTACTAGAAAGAGTGTACTGTGTTAGTCACAAGTGTCCAGAATACTCTTTAAACAGTTGATTAAATCAGTGGAAATTCCATGATAACTCGTTTTATCTCTCATTAAAAATGAGGAGTAATAAAGTTGCATAGAATTTAAGTGGTTCTCCCAAAACCGTACAACAATTTCACGGGTTTAATCATTCACTCATTCATAAATAAAGTTGCTGAAGTGTCTGTTTTTTGTTGCTGCCGTGTTGGTTAGGATTATTTTTGTAAGAAATGCTTAGCAGCTGTTTAAGGGGTAAGCAGCACCACTGAGTGCATCCCGCCCTTAGTTTCTGTCATGCACAATTACCCCAGCTCTATTTAAAACCGTTTCATTTGCAAACCTGTCACAGAGCTTGGCGAGACCTCAGTGTCGCACTGAGGCATGAATTTCCTTTGTTGTGCAGAGATCACCAGCGATAAACCAGCAAAAAAGAAAATTAGCCTCACTGTGCCCGTGTCAGGAAAAAAGTGTTTATCAAGGACAGAAACACAGTGTTGGTGATAGGTGGGATTAATTTCTCTTGAGGTGAACAGATGGGTTTATTGATCCAAAAGCAAATATTGACTGAAGTGGTGCCAAACACAAGGCCATTGCACTTTATGTTCTCTTAAACCAGAGGAAAAAAAAGTGCATTCTTACCTATTCTAAATATCTTCATTAGAAACATTTAAAAACACACTGAACGATATATCTTTTGTTTGAAAATAATATTCAAAAGAGCATGGTTGTACGGATGTAGTTGAAAACAGAATTAACTCTTGATGGTTGTTGAATGTGACAAATCATGTTGATTGTGTGATTGTTTTTTGCTGGTAACATAAAAGTTGAAAATTTAACAGTCCAGCTTGTCATAAAATGATGGGTGTTGCCAGATAATCTTTACTTAGCAATGAATGTCAGGTCTGGTTCTGCAACAGTGAGAAATAGCTATTTTCATGAAGGACCTATCTGGTTTTGGTGAATTTACTCTAATTTGTCTGTGATTATAAGAAGGATTATGGAAAGTCTTGGCAGACTTTTAATCCTTCGCTTCCCAAGTGTACCTGAATGTTGAATAAGAAACAACTGTAGCCAACTGTTACCAAAAACACAGGCAGACAGGATTGTAGAACACACTGAAAATAGATTTCTTTCAATAAGCTTTATTCCTAGTGGCTGTAGAGAGAGGGAAGCTCCACATAGAGCTGGCTGAATTATCCTCCCCCATGCCCCAAAAACGCAGGGATGTCTGCTGAACTAATCCGGGATATGGTCTGCAGCATCCAGGGTCCTGCAGGGGAATACCGATCCCCAAATGCCTTTTCTCCTTCTAGCTGAACTGGGAGAGTGTCTCATCCTACTGCTGGCAATAGCAGTGCCTGGGACTGGCAGACCTTGCTGGTTCTCTATATGAGGGCCCCACCGTGAAGCTTCTGTTATTTTACTTTCAAACTTACAAAAAAATCTGGTAAAATAGAATCCGTTTTCTTTAAAAAGGCTTCAGTAATGCTTGTGTTTTTTTAACATCACTATATTCAATTTTAGATGTAATCCTAAATTTCAAGGTTCTTAAGTCCTCTGAATAATAGCAGATTTTGCTTTCTAATGAACCACTCAGTGGTTGTGGACTGCCTTCCAGCAGGCAGCACAGGAGTCTTGTTATTATTTGCTTTTCTACAATAGCAATCCAAGATTGGCTCACTTTGCTTATAGGAAAGAAGGAAGGAATAAAAGGAAAAGGAACAGGAATCTTGGTGGGGAATTTTCCCTGGTATGTGTGTGAGGGAATGACAGGAAATAGTTTCTCATCTGCTTGACACTACAACCGTGGGTGACTTGCAGACGGCTCCGTGGATAAAGATAACCATAAAAGCGGTCACTTCACGACCATGGAACTAGATTACGCCGCCCGCGTAGCGCTAGGTAAGCGGAGAGCCCGGTGCAGTGTGTGCCCAGAGGCAGAGCGGGCGGCGCTGCTGCTGCCCATGAGCTGCTGCACGCGCCCCGTCCCGGAGCCTGTGCAGCGCCGCTGCCGCTCGCGAGCCCTCCAGGTAGGGATAATAACGGATACGTCCGTTAGCCACTGGAGAAAGTGGCTCCTATAGGGCCTACATAACCTGTTAACCACATAAATCATTTCCTTATCTCACTGGAGATAAACATTTTATGATTTCCTCCCTCAAGAAAGCCAGTTGGAGTGCTCCTTAAGCTCAGCTGAAATCTGCAGGAGCCTGCCAGGCTGGCAGCATCCCCTTTGCTTACCTGCCTGTTGCTTCTCCCCTTTTCTAAATGGCTGAGCTGTAACATGGCACAAAATATTTAGTTACTGGTCCTGCCTAGCAGTGGCATTCGCAGAGCAGTCACAAAATCTCAATCCCCTTTCTGCTGCTGCTGGGCAAGGGCAGTGCTGTCCCAGCTGACACCCTGCCTGTAGCACAGAGCATCGCGATGGGCTCCACATCTGCCTCACATCATTCAGGGAGAGAAAGAGAGAGAAGGAAGGAAGGAAGGAAGGAAGGAAGGAAGGAAGGAAGGAAGGAAGGAAGGAAGGAAGGAAGGAAGGAAGGAAGGAAGGAAGGAAGGAAGGAAGGAAGGAAGGAAGGAAGGAAGGAAGGAAGGAAGGAAGGAAGGAAGGAAGGAAGGAAGGAAGGAAGGAAGGAAGGAAGGAAGGAAGGAAGGAAGGAAGGAAGGAAGGAAGGAAGGAAGGAAGGAAGGAAGGAAGGAAGGAAGGAAGGAAGGAAGGAAGGAAGGAAGGAAGGAAGGAAGGGAGGGAGGGAGGGAGAGAGGAAGGGAGGAAGGAAGGAAGGAAGGAAGGAAGGAAGGAGGGAGGGAGGGAGGGAGGGAGGGAGGAAAAAAAGAGAGAAAGAGAGGAAGGAAGGGAGGAAGGGAGGGCAGGCACAGGTTAGCAGAATTTTATTCCCAGTCTTTGTCCCACTAGCAGGTAATTAGAAGGATGGGAGACTCACTAGCTCGAAGCAGTGCAACTTGCGTGTAGAAATGTGCATTTGGGAGATGAGCCACAGCACCAAGGCACAGCTGGGCTAAACCAATCAGTGACACAGAGCTGAGACGAGTTCACATCTTCTTGTGAACCACAAGAATACTCTCATTTCCTGAGATGTGAGACTTAATTTTCTAGCTTCCAGAGCAAGTTCATTCATTTCATAGGTTTAATTTTAAAATTGTTTATAATTTAGCTATATCTAAACGATTAGATATAGCTAAATTATAAACAATTTTAAAATTAACCTATGAAATGAATGAACTTGCTCTGGAAGCTAGAAATTAAGTCTCACATATCAGGAAATGCAGGGTCATTCTTGTTGCTTAACACAGCAGATTTGAACTCGTCTCAGTTCAGTAGTCACAGGTTTTTTTTTCTTTTTATAAAAGCATATATCCACAGATAACATGAATCATGTCGTAAAGAAGGCATTTACAATCTGCAGTGCAGAACTTTTAAAATAAAGTGAATTTGATATTTAAACATAACACTGTCCTTTCCAGGGACAGACTCTTTAACTAGATAAGATCGAGCGGCTTTTGTCAATTCTATCTATTGGCAAAATTATTTTTCTGGCACCCTCTCCTTCCCCTTTCCAACCTTCAAAACATGTAAAAATGGACTATTAGGGTTTTTTTTATCAGAATCCTGGCAAGAATTGTTAAAGTGATAGTCTGAATCACTTCCCTGAGTATGAGTAGAACCATATATCACAGAAATAAAATAGTTTTACTTTTTATATTTTCTGAACAACTCCAATTTAATGAACATATTCATGAAGTAGGGAATATCTGTGAATTGGAACCAGAATAAAAAGATGAAGTCTAATGCTAGAGATATAACATTTTGATCTTCATGATACATTTTGATCTTCTTTTTCAGTAAAATATAGAAAGCTTTCAATATATTGGCGGATATATTTAGGAAAGAATTGAGACTATATCAGTACTGAAAATACCTGCTCCCTTACACTAAAGAGATAAAGAGCAGATTAGCAAAAGAGAATTTTCTTCTTCTGTGGGATTGAAATGAGCAAAAGTTTATGTCTGTTCAGTCTCAGGTATTATAGTTGCTCTATAGATACAATTTTAGTTTAAATTGGATTCTTCCAGTAACAAGGTACAGCTGAAATGAAATGTAAACGCTGATTTTAGTGTAGCTACTCCAATGAACACAAATTGCAAAATTAGATCAGTGTATATTTTGGAACAAATACTGTTTACTTTGGGAGCAGCATATTTAATTCAAATGCACTTGCTCGTGTGAGCAAGCAAAATAAGATTTTAATCACTTTCTCTGTTACAAAAGAATGGGATCCATTGTGAGCTCTAAAAGGGCTATGTTTGGTGCAGAACTGCTAAGCTATCGGCTGTGAGATATGAATTTGTTATTTCAGTTCTCAGTCCTCATTTTTTAGAATATTAGCTTTTATCTTTTTCCTATTACTTTATTTAGTGCACTATAAATTTGTGCACTTCTCTTTGCATTCAAAATTTAAAATGGGAAGTAGGAGTGTTTTACCAGCTTTCACAGCCTGATTTAATTCCTTGACTGTTCATCCACAAATTGTCAGACAGAGTGAAGTGGATTTCAAGAACTCTCTTTGTTCTTCATATCCTGTGCCTGACCCACAGGTAATCTGCACCTTTTTCTTCAGCACGGAATAATTGTGGTGGGAAAGAAGAGAAAATGTTAGGGTCACAAAGTGCAGGCTAGACGGAGATGACAGGTCCTGCCAATTGACTGCCAGGGCTGAGAACCTGCGAACCGGAGTCTCCGCTTTTTCACATGGATTTGTGTCGTATGTTAACAGGCATTCCATGATGATGGGTTAGGAAGTTCAGCACTTAAGCCTTTATTGCCTCTGGTTGAAATGTAATGCAGGGGTTTTTGTATATTTAGCAAGTACAGTAGAGGAGCTTTTGGCACAGCCTGCACCTATCTATGGGGTATAAGATGTGTTGTTCTATTTGATATTCATTTTCTGACCTGTGTGCACATACTGGAGAATTTGCTGTTTTTCTAGCTAAGTGAAGAATGGACATCTGCTCGTGAAGTTTAGTGACTAGAATTAAAAAATGTTGGAATCATGTTGTTTCTCTAAATTTAGAATAGAGATTAGTTGGAGTAATTTTTATTTATTTTTATTTATTTTATTTCTTATCTTATTAGATAAGTATAAGTAAAAATAAAAAAATAGAAACTGATAGAATCATAACCAAGAAAAAAAAAAAAAACAGAAAAGGACATTCACAAACTAGCTTTGGTCTATTCAAGTGTTGCGTGGGGAAACATACCATGACAGTCTGTGAATGTATGTTTATCAGTGAAGCATGTTGTGATGGTTATAGAAGTGATGAGGATTTGTGAAGCTGACCTTCATCTGAAGGGGCATTTTCTGACTTCTGGAGCAGGTATATGCAGAATTACTCCTGTTCCGCCCCCCAAAAAAAAAGAAAATACCCACACCGCAACAGCAAATGCAGTAGCGTACACGTGAGGATTTTTTTTAGTTAAGGGTTTTTCAGACACATCACATTTTATAAAGGATTGCAGCTTTAACTTGTTATGCCAGATCTGTTCTCACATGGACATGACCAAATTTCTCTACTGTTCAGAGGGAAAATGAAGCAGTGGATATAATTGCATAATGACAGATATGAGAGGAACAGAGAATCCCAGCAATCATTTCCTGTGAGTTGGCCAACTTCCAGGGCGTCTCAATGGACACACTGATGTAAAGCAAAATGAAAATAGCTTGTTCTGAAGGGCTTTTTTTTTTCCCCTCTCATTTTACTTTGCAGACTAAGGTATTGAAACAATTAGTTGACAGCGTGGTGTTAGTTTTCTCACGGTAAATTAAGAAGATTAAGCAAATGTGGAAATGTATTTTAGCTATAATCAGCAGATTTGGGACTGTAATGCTTCGGCATCCTCTGAGGTCATGCTCATAATGTTATTCACATTATTCTTTTTCATAAGGTGCAAACTCGTCCAGAGTTATCTTATACTCAGTGTTTATTCAAAGACAGCAGAGTTACTAGGTTTATTTTTGTTAGTTTTGTAACGCAGAAATGTAGAGGATCAGCACACTAGCCGTTACATCACTGCACTTGGCATGTGCTATTGGCACAGATAAGAGGAACTGTTGTAACAGCCTTAATCTCTTTTTTTATTATTATTAATTTTCCTACAGTAAATTGAATAGTAAGGCATATTTTACGTAATTATGGCAGAAGTGCACAACCTGACGGGTGGTAGCAAAGGAGCAAAGTAATATAAATATTTGCAGAAGGTTTCTGCCATAACTTAATGCTTTGCATATGAACCTTCATAAAGATCCAGAGTTAGCTTAAAGGAATAAATCCAGAAGTCTACATGGGTTCAGACATTTTAAGAGCTGTGAAAGATGACTGTGGAGCATCTCGGGGAATTTTTGGCCCATCGTGCAAAACAGAAAAGAGAAGGTAGAAAGTTAGCAGGGAGGAGTTGGCAAAGCCTTTGGGAATGGAGGCGGGAGAAGACACAGGCTTTCCGTGTACGAGTCTTACGCCAGATTCATCTATTCATTTGGGGATTGTTGACTTCTTTGGCTAACTGCATTTCGCTGGAGACATATTTTCACTTAGCAAACGATAGAAGCATTTCAAGAAGCTCCTGCAAGCACGTATCTCCTGTTGGTTCAATCCCCAAAGCAGAGCTGATGGAAGGGAATGGAAGAGCCAATCTCCATCGTGAAGTGCAGAGTCTGTTGGTGTAATTTTAGCTGCTGCAGACGTATTTCCAGCAAAGTTGTCAGCTGTGGCATTCAGGTGGCTGAGGGACACAAGCGTGTGGTCCTGTGCAACCAGCTCTGCGGAGAGCACAGCAGGTCCCACCAGAAGGACAGCATGCACAGTAACTCCTTGAACGACCCTAGGCAGATTTGCAAAGTTACGTGTGCTAATGCTCTCATCTCCCCCCAGGCTAATCAGTAAGCCCACAGAGAGGCTCACACCATGTCCCTTTTCAGCTGTGTTGAGCATGCTCCTGAAGCTTTCAGGTCCCTTCTGTAGAGTCTTCTCATCCACACTTCAGTTTTAAAGAGATATAGGAAATCTCACCCTTCTCCCATGTGACAAGAGCTTTTGTTCAAGTCTCCTTCCTAAAAGCTTTTATATCCTACTTTTCATGGCGCTCACTCTTCCATTGCCATTCCTGTGCTGAAAAGCCCCGCTCCCTCCACTCGCAAAATGTGACTTTTCTCTCTGCCCCAGGTTCCTTGGTGAAATGTAGCTCATGCCCCGCTCGAGCAAAGCTGCCCTGCCTGCAGCTTGTACTTGCTCGTGCGACTCTGCGGCCGCAGCGTAGCCACGGCGGCTGCCACCAAGGGCAGCCCAGCTCGCACCCAGCACTGCTGGTTCCTCTGATTCCTGCTGTTGTAACTGTAAGGAAACCAGCTCCTCTGGGCAGGAGACTTGAGAGCGAGAGTCCAGCCAGGGCTGTCTGAGTCTGCTCGCAGACAGGCCTGTCTGCATTGGCTGGGGTTTCAGAGCAGCCTCCCTTCCCGTCGTGATCACCCTGTCCTATTTTGTATTTTCCCCTCATCTTCAGAAATTGCACAAATAACTTATTTTAAAATTTCTGCATGTTTTAGGAGTCTGAATCCCATTTTCAAATGTGAGTTAAGCCTGTCAGAGACTGTTTCATTAAAATCAATGCAATTTAGATGGGCCCATATAAGAATAAGGTTTAGACTCCTACCATTGCTTGCACTTTTGAAAGTGTAATCCCTAAACCATACCGTGGGCATTTTGCTTTGCTGTGACTACTCTCACAATGCAGAATTGCATCTCAGTCTGTCTGACTGAAATCCAAACCTTTAGTGCAAACGTGTCATCACTTGTTCCTCATGAAGATTTCAAATTAGATGCACTGAAGTTGCAAGGTCAACACCTTTAGGAACAAAACACAGCTTGCTGCATAATCTTTATACATAAGCCGCAGGCTCTTTTGCTCCCCTCCTTGCCAATCCAACCAATCCTGAAAGAGAATCAAACAATTTTAATATGCTGCTTTACAGCTGACTGCTAAACTGATTCTATCATTAGAAAATACATCTGCATTGATAGTGTTTTTAAAAGGACTTTCAATATTTCATTTAATATAACTCTTTGCAAAAGAAATTGGGGGAGGATACTAATACTGCATTTACTATTTAAATCTTAGAAGCATGAACCAAACAGTGAAGGATTAAAAAGATAAACCTGCAGACAAAACTTTTTTCCTGAGTAGTTGCCTAGCTCTAACAACTCGCAGTTACAGAAGGTTCTAGGGGAAGTACTGGAGGATTTTCTGAGTCTTTGTATTTTTATTAAAAGACACCTTTGCAAAAATATACTGGTTGAGAGTGCATTTTTTCTTTATCATACAGCATCAAGCTTCATTTTATCATATCCCTGATTATGATGCACATTGAGTAAACTAATCAACTTTCAACTTTTTGCTGTGTGACCATAGCCTGTGCCTCAGGTAATTGCCTTTGCCAATGAACAAAATGCTGCACGCAAAGCAAGCAGCAAAAATAAACACAAGGCATTTAAATAGAAAGTTGGTATCAAGCAATTAACAGTGGACAGGTAATTGCCTTCTTTGGAAAGAATTTTCCCTAAATAACTTTACTGCTAGAAGAGTAATTGCTATATCAACATGTTTGCTTCCTGTGTTGAGGGATTGAAAAACACACCTATTGCTCTCCAAGCCAAAGTCTGGGTCGGTGTGAAAAAATACCTGGCGCTTGAATCTCATGTTTAGCCTCAAAGCCCTGTCCTGCCACTCAGGAGGAGCAACACAGTTGTGCACTGTTTGTGACCTTCCTTTCCTTGTAAGGTTGTGTCAATCACATTTGTCTTAATCCTTTCCAAATTATAATGTGTATCTCTTGTGCTTTTTTTTTTCTCCTTCCCTTTCCTGACATGACTTTTTCTTCTTTTATTACTGCCAAAAGATGACAGTATGGTTTTCCACTATATTCAGTATTTCACCTGAAATATGTGATGTTCATGACCTTTTCTTCACTGTGCTTACTGTCTCGACACAGTTTCTGTGCTATTACCCCACCACTTTTTAGTCTTTGATCTCTTTTCTGGGTTTTTCCTCTTCAAAATCCCTCTCTCTTTCAATACCATAATTGCTATTTCAAATCCTTTCAATTTTCACTTTTTACCTAACAAGCAGGAGAAAAATGAGCGTGGTTAGACAAAATGGGGAAAGACTTGCAGTGCCTCGAGGTTTTTGAAGGCCCCAAGACCTTGAATGTTTAATTTAAAAAGTTCCAAGTCCTCTGGCCCTCTCTAACTGTGGGATCAAAGACACGTCATTCTCCTCCTCCCTATTTCTGCCTTTTGCCCAAGACAGTGGAATTAGGACATTTTTAGGGTTCTTCCTTCTTTCTGGATCTCCTATGAGAAGGTGATCTTCTACTCATTTTCTTTGTTTTTGTGGTTACTACGAAAGAGTCCCTAATTTCACTTTTGAATCCTCTTTTTTAACAACTTGTTCCAGGTGTCATTCATCATTTCTGAACTGTGAGAGGAAGCTATTGACTTGATAATTTTCATTGCCATAGTGACAGTTCAGAATTAAGTTTTCTATCCTTGGAGACTTAGAGAAATCACTGAGTAGTTGGAAAGACACTGAAATGGGAAGCTCGCAGGCTCAGGAGGATGTGACTTCATTGATTTATTCTCAGTTCATATTTGAATCATTATCTTTGCCTGCATATAGGTTGGGAATTTCCTTTTGATTTTAAACGAACAAACAAATCTATGAATTTGCTAACTTGCTGAAGCAACTTCCCGCTTTCCTTAGACACATTGATTTTGAAACCCTTAGTACATTCACACTCATAGTTTCAGCACTGTCTGAGCATGTAATCCATTTTTTTTTCTGCTTGAGAAGGAAATTTACTTGATAGTTGAATATGAGCAAATGTAGTAGTGCCTTTCGTATCCTGGCTGCATGTCTTTTCTGTCCTGGTTTTCTCTCTTTCCTTTCTCTGTCTCTCTCTTTCTAAAGCCAACTACCACTATATAAAATACAAAGCGCTATGTATAACAGTAAGAATAAGGACATGACCAAAAGACCACCCCTTGCTCTTCCAAAAAGGTTTGAAAAGTTCCTGAGGTGTTTTTCATAGACCAATGTTTTTAGAAATCTAGAATCCACAACCATCATGTGAGGCCAAATAGACTTCTGCTTTTTTCTTATCTGAGGTTGTTGACCTCAGGAGAGGAGGAGAAGGTTACAGGGTCAAAGTCTTTTCCTCCTTGGAGCTTGCTGCTTGCTGGGAGAGGGTTGGCTGGAAAATAGATGTTTTAGAAAAAGGGTTGAGGGTCATGATTTTAATTCTGTTAGGGAACAGCTGGTTTGAGTTTCTTTTCACTTCTATCTTCCCTCCCTTCCTCACAAATCCATGGAGAGAAAAAAATTTGTTCAGGGGAAAGCAGTAACACAAAAATAAAAGATTCCAATATTTTCATTTTTTAAATATGCCATGTTTGTTATAAGATTCCACATTAGGAGAGAGAAGAGGAAATTATTAAAATAATTGCAACCCATTGTTATTTCAGGGATTGGATTGAGATTGATCTACAGTGCCACAAGTTTATTTGTTTTCCTGCTAAATGTCAAATTGTTAGTAGTAACGTTCTAATGGTTTTTAGTGGACAAACTATGCATTATGATTTTTAAGTTAGTGATAGATAAAGCCAATAATGTGCCATATTAGTTTGTATACAAGCCACTGAAGAAAGATGGTTTGCTTTGGCTATTTCTGTTCAGATTTTCTTCATCTTTTCATGCTGCTTTCATGCACTAAGACCAAAGAGAGAGAAGGAAACTCACAACTCTCAAATGAATGGCAAACTAGGAACAGATTTTTTGTCTGCACTCCTCTGAAAAGCTGGCCTCAGGCTGTGTTGGTGTGTGGCTCAACAGCAATCAGAGGTCATAATTTCATTGGCGGTTAGCATCAGGTTTAATTTTTCTAATATGTTACATTTACCAAAATGTCTGGTTTCAGTTACACTTATGCACTGACTGAATCAGCTTTGAGCAGCGTGATGTTTTAAGGTACCTGAAAGGCTACAAGAACATTTATGGAACACATATGCTAATTGTTTTTAATCCCTTTCCTTTCTAAACACAAAAACGTGTTTTTGGAAAGCTATTTAACAGCAGTAGTTAGTGATGGTGTGCTTTTATTCTAAGAAATGAGCACAAGGAATAGGTAAAATAGTTGTTTTAACAAGACTGCCATCTACTGATTCACACAATTAAAAATAATCCTGATGAGTAGATTGTTCATTTTTTTATAGCTTCTTTTTTGAAGGTTTGCAAGATAAAGAAAATCATAACATCTTTCTGTCACCTCAGGAATGCGACCAGGTTCACATTGATGACGTGTCTTCGGACGACAATGGCCAAGATTTAAGGTAGAGCAGAACTGAGCAAGATAAAATGTTACTTTTCACGTTTTCTTCCTGGGAAAGTGGTGAAGGGTTGTTGAGTGTTACAGCAGTTTATCTCTGCCTTTGCAATTTATCTGTCAATAGCTCATGGCAGAACTCTGTCTCTTACATTTTGTAAATTTGGGGATTTTCTTGTATCCAAATAGCACCTATAACTTTGGAACAGATGGCTTTCCTGCAGCAGCCACCAGCGCTAATTTGTGCCTAGCGACGGGTGTGCGCGGAGGAGTGGACTGGATGAGAAAACTGGCTTTCCGCTACCGACGAGTAAAAGAAATATATAACACCTACAAAAATAATGTTGGAGGCAAGTAACTATGAACTACACAATAGAGACAAATTACTATTAAAAAGGAAAAACTCTTCTTTTCTATTGCTGTTTCTAACATGGTAATGTTTCTTTTGTGAGCTGTACATTGTGTGGAAAAACTTTCTGAACTAACAAAAGCAAAGGAAAATGGCAGAACATTCCTTAATTTCAGTGCAGACATGCCCTTATCTGTTCCACAGGTCTTCTCGGTCCAGCCAAGAGAGAGGCCTGGTTACAACTCCGAGCAGAAATTGAAGCTTTGACAGATTCCTGGTTGACACTTGCACTGAAAGCACTCACACTTATCCATTCAAGGTGTGTACCAAGCGTAAGAACTAGACAGGAAACTCTCAGATGTCTATCAGTATTTTAGAAACTCTGCCGGGTCTGGTGCACAAAACATCTAAACCGGAGGACCTTCTCCTCATTCTCTGTTCTGATTTTACCTTGCCACTGTGTGCCTTGCTCTCCTCTCAAGTGAGAAAAGCTAACTTCTTTGCAAAGAAAGTGTGGCAGCAGTAATGGTGAGGGTTTCTAGTGAGAGGGCTAAGGTGTTTCTCACTTTGTTTTGTTAAAAAAGGATGGATATTTCTGTTTTCTGTTCTACAGGACAAATTGTGTGAACATTCTCGTAACAACTACTCAGCTTATTCCAGCTCTGGCAAAAGTCCTGTTGTATGGATTAGGGGTTGTATTTCCCATAGAGAATATTTACAGTGCAACTAAAATAGGTGAGTTATTTGTATAAAGTGATATAATTAAAGTTGTAGTTCTAAATAAAAAGCTATGTTAGTCTATATTTATTTCTGAACATATATTCCTGTAGCTCATGGAGAATAACAATGACTGATCTCATGAAACACTTCTCATACTGAGGCATCCTAAATCTGCTTTAAAAATGTGCGCCATGATCCAGCACAGAAGACTTCATACATCTCCATAAACACTGAAGCAGCCTCTGGTAGGAGGCAATACAATAGCTTTTTGACATCATTTCTCAGAACCATGAGACTATGGAGCAGTTTAGATCATTTTTTAGTAGGCTGAAAACTCAGAGCATTCAAGTAATCCTAGCTTAACTGAGGAAATTCTATAATTGAAAGCCTTGACTGAATTCATTTTCATATGCTATGAAGCAAATTTTGATAAATAATTTACCAGAAGCCAGAATGTTTTGCTGCAGAAGGTAATTATTTAAGTTCATGCATATTGAATATAATACGCTTCAGCCAGAAATGTTTATTTCTGTTTTCTGGTTCAGTATATAGGATGTTATTCTGAGCATGCAGAAGTACATAGTACCATATGGCATGTGTGCTTTTAGTGTTTAACATGATTATGACATATCTGTTCTGTCTCAGATTCCCTCAAAATTGTGGGCTACATGAAAACATTTTTCATGTGTTCTTAAATATGTATGATACAGGGAAGCTCAAATGTCCAAGAAAAAAATGGTGGGTTATTTTTAATTGTTTGTTTTTGCTTTTAAAAATCTTGGTTGATAATTTGATGTAAAAATTCAAAAGTATTGCTATGAAAGTTGTAGACCTATTTCCTAGATAGGATCGGTGCTGTACTCTTTGTAGAAACTTTAAATTGAATCTTTGAATTATAATACTTTAGATATACACTTTAGTTAAAACATTTTTAATAAATGTTCATTTTTGATTTTAAGAGCAAGACAAGAGGGAAGGTTATTTTTGGAATGCAGGGGGGTTGGACTAGATGACCTCTAGAGGTCCCTTCCAACCCTAAGCATTCTATGATTCTATGATTCTATGCTGAGTTCAGCCATCACAGGCAATCATGAGATTTCTATAACATGAAAAGATACATAATTTTCAAGCACTAGTTAGTGTTGGACTTTGTGTCTTGTGCTATTATTTAAGGGTATTCTTGCATAGTTTTGTTTCTCTCTTGGATAGAAATCTTTGTTTAATTTCCAGTCTATTCTTTTTTGAGCTGGCATTGTCCTGTAGTAGAAATAACTTATTTCTGAGACTTTTTCTTTTGGATGCCTTAGACATACAGTAGACACACAGGTATGCGTGGATTTATGAACAGACTGAAGAAATCTTTCAGAATGGGAACATTTAAGAACATTTCACTTTACAGTTTTTCTAAGTTCCTGGTATTAGCACCTGAAACTATGTGTAGGGTTAGAGTATTGGGGTTCATTTCGCTAGTTCTATGCAATGAAGTAAGGAGCCCAGTGCTGGATCAAGGACCTTGTCCATGTATTGAATTGCAGGTGTTTAAATCTTTCTGGTGACCCTCTAAGGCAGAATACTACTGTTTCAGGAGCTGTGATTAATCTTGTCACAGGGCGTAGAGAAAAAGCCAGAATTTCCACTCAGATTCAATCAATTTACTCTGTTCAGGATCCTCGGCTGTAAGCAGCCAGTGGAGAATTATGCTGGTAGGGAAATTCCCTTGGAAACCTGTCTCAGATTAGTTCAGGAGATATGAAAGGTGATACCCCAAGGTGGCTCACTGGTTGCCCCATTTACCATGTTGTGGGTATTAAAAGACCTTACCAAGCAGATTTTAAGGATGCCTGCCAGGTGCTCAAGCGGCAGGAAAGCTGCAGTGGGCCTTGGGTCATCATCACGCTGGCGATGCTCCTTCCTATTCATCCTGCAGGAGAGGCTTCCCTCTCATCCCTCTCTGTAGTGCCAAACATGTACTGGAAGTGTCGGGGTGGTGCAAACTAAAATAATTTTTAAAATGATTTAATTGTTTCCCATCACCACCTATTCTGAATAGTCTGATTTTTTTCTTTCAGGAAAGGAAAGTTGTTTTGAGCGAATAATTCAAAGATTTGGAAGAAAAGTAGTGTATGTTGTTATAGGAGATGGTGTTGAAGAGGAACAAGGTGCAAAAAAGGTAATGGCCCTTTTTCAGTGCAGGTTGATTTCAAGAGTTTGAAAGCAAAAATGTCCTTTCTTACACATGGAGTATCGTGTACTGAAATTGGATTTTTTTTTTAATCTTTGCTTTATGAAATATGTTTTGGTCGTATCTGGTGGATACGTGCATAAAACTGTATGTAACGATGTGCCCCGCTGTTATCCAAAGGACACTTTTGGGTAGCTATGTGTGTTTGATTTAGTTCGAAAGGGAGCCAGAAAAACGGCCCCTGACTTTTGTGCCAAGAATTAATAGTTCTATTTTCCTTGGCATCCCAAAATACTGAATAGGCTGTTATCAGTGCAAGTAAAAAATGGTAGTTCTTCTGATTGAAGACATTGCAGTAGGAAAATGGGCATTTCTGCCTTTGCTCCATTTTATAGGTAAACCAATTTTACACAAATTCTCTTTTACCCTTAAAATCTCTCTCTGTGGGGCTACTGTAGCCGTTTCCACTGTCACCTCCTAAATGGAGAAGTGCAGCTAAGCGGAGCGCCCGGCGTTTTGTGAGAGGCACCGCTGGCTGGTTTCCCTTCACCAAATGGGGGGTTTGTCCCTGGCGGGTTTCGCTCCATCTGATGTGGGGGTTTGTCCCTGGGAAGGGCTCCGGGTAGTTTCCCAGCTCGGCGCTTTGCAAGAGTCAGTCTCATATATCCCTTTGGCGGACGGACGGGAACAGTTTGCTCCTTTCTCCTTCAGAAATGCCTTTCATCTTTGCAGAGAAATGTTTTCCCGCTGTAAATGATTACATTTTAAAAGCTGCATTTAAGATCCGGGGGGAAAAAAAAGTCTTCTCTTTGTTCCCTTTCTGTTCCTTGGTGAAAAAAAGTGTTGTATATGATAATGGCAAGAATAGTCCTTTCGGTAACATTATCTAATTCAATACTTTTTTTTACAGGAAACATGATTCAGAAAAGCATAAGAAAAAGAGCCTTGCCAGTTGCTAAGAGAAGTAGTAGTATAGAAAGTTCCTTTGTGCCATTACTGATGTATATTCTTTCTCGTTGGAAGGAATTTCCAGATTTAAAGAATGTTAGATGCTCTGCATTAAATTATCCGCTACAGTAAAGCCAGAGAAGTCACTAAGTATACCAGCAGTCCTGCCGAAGTGCACTTTCTGCAGAAACTATTAATTTGATTAAGGAAAACGCTTTTATGGTTCTTGTCCTGTTTCTTACTCCACCTAGAAAGACCCTAGTATTTCCAACGGTGCAAGTCAGATATGCCTTTAGTTTTTGGCCTTCACACAGTGCAAGAGGAAGAACTGCACATTGCCCTGCAGCAGGAGCTGCTCCCAGTTCCTATGAAGCCTTATTTGTTGTCTACTCATCACCTTGTTTTTAGCATTAACGGCAGGAGCAAGCAGGGGTGCCTGCTGGTGCACAGTGCCCCTCCGTACAGGCCATAAAGGCATCACTCTGTCACAGTAAAAACCTAGCCCTTCTCTGCGGAGTATGCCAGCAAAATAGAGGATTTCCTCCTGCAAAAAAATCCCAAACCCATCAACACAAACTGATTTAAGTACCCCTAGAAGTACTCCCTGCCCTGCTTGTCCCTTAACACTGTAGCCGTTTCCTTCACTTGCTCCTTCCTTTGCATAAGCAGCTCTTTGCCAGGGTAGGGAACCTTCCCTGCACTTAACTGGCTAAATTGCTGGTAAACTAATTTTAATAACAAGCCTTAACTTTCCTGCTTCCTAAACTGGAAGTTCAGCTCTTTTCACTAAAGTGAGCGCAAAACAAAAACCTCACAGATGAAATAAGCTTGAATTTCTATCCTCACTTGGCAGTATTCATTGCCTAGCTTATATGTAATCAGTGAAGTGATATTTAAGCATGAAAAAGACAGCTCAGTGTATATGCGATGTGTAGTGTAAATAAATCTGCATAAACTTGGGGCCTCACCGCACACCAAACTTCTTTAGATGCTTCATCATAAAACAGGGTTTTCATTTATGTGCATTATTTACTGAAAATCTTTTACATTATTGTTGCTGCTGTAAAAATTAAGTAATGTAGATTTATTTTATTTATTAATACAGTTTAAAAGATTAGTCTCTTTAAGAAGTATTCTGAGGCTGCATTCTTTTTGTTCTTGTAAAGAAAAATAGTGCCTCTTTTGATGAAAATAAATACAATACGCAGAGGAAACCGCACACTCTTAGGTTTCACGCAGCATGGGACAAGCCATGGTATCCACACCTTTGTTCCGCTGCCGTTTCCTGCAAAATACTTTATAAGACAATTAAAGTTCTGGGGACGTTTGCGTGGCGGGCTGCGGCGAAGCCCGACGCTTGCGCGCGGCTCCCCAAGCAGTCGGGGCAGCTGCAGCTCCCGAGTTCACGGCGAGGTTGCTGCCTTTGCAGCGGCTTCCCGAGAAAAAGAGGGGTCGGGAGAAGCCCTGGGAAAGGGAACGGGTGCCCAGAGCTGTGGCCAGGGGCTCCTGCACCTACAGCAGGCAGAACCGCTCTCCCCAAACAGCCCCAGGGCGGCGTGGCTGTCGGCAGAGTGAGTTTGCACCGGCCGGGTTTCCCTGCCAGAAACTCCCTTGTCTTGGACCCTTCTTTATTTATTATTATTGTTTTGGTTTATTTTTATTTCGGAAACAAAGTTGTGAAATGCTCGCAAAGCAGAATTAAAAAAACTCTTTGAGTTTTGTTCTACTCCGGAGAGTCCTCCGTGGGATTTGGAGCTGAGGCAAAGGAGGGGGGTCTGTGCGCCCCGGAGCTGGATTTTACATCAGGTGGTTGGGGAGAGCGTGGGCAAATCCGCTGCTGCCTTTGTGTTTCTGCAGCGTTCAGACTGCTTTTGTGACGGGGAAGGAAGCGGGGAGGAAACATCATAAATCTTTGTGGAGCAATAAATAGAATATAAATGGGTATCCAATATGCCACTGTTTTAAAGCTCACAGTCAAACTGTGCTGTTCGGGTTTGTGATAGGAAGGAAAGACAACTGTTCAGCAAAACCTGGCAGAAATACAACAAAAATACCAGGAAAGGTGACAGAAACTTATGAATAGTTTCTACTCAGATATGTTTCAAATCTCAGGGGTAAGGTTTTTGTATAAATACCTACGCTTCTAGGGGAAAGGAAGATGGTCTGCACTTTTCAGCATTGCCCCATCAAAAAATGGCTTTGTTTTGCATGCAGACTTACTGAATAGAAACACTTTATTTTCTTTGAAATGCCGTGGGTTTTTGGTTTTTAGTAAATGCACACTGTAAAAATAATATTGTTTTTTCTTTCAGGAAGGAAATATTTTAATAATTTTGCAGTTATTTAATGAGTTTATAATAGCTTTAATAATTTAATAAAGCGTGAACTTTTGATGTCTTTTTACACCAAGCAGTACCAAATTCAGCCTTTTCCCACCATATTTCAATTCAAGGTGTCATCAAAAAGCAGATCATTAAGAGAGGTCGTAAATGTACTTATTATCGAGTACCATGTGTTGTTAAAGATCTACAAAACAACTCATGTTTTTCATTTTTAGAAGTTCCATATTCACTAGTATAATATTAAAACCATACAGAAAATTGTTGTTTTACTACCAGTCTACATGGTAGGTTCCTCCTACGTTCCTCCAGTAAGCAACAAGAAAAACTTGCTCATGTTTTCATTGCTAATGCATCCAGTCAGACTGTGTCATTAGTGGGCAGCATTTGTCCTCCAGCCTCACGCAGTAGTAAGTGAGATATTACTATTTTTCAATGTGCTTAGAATAGAAGGCACCTGTTGTGTATCAGATGTGGGGTAACTGTTGGCAGGGGTGACTTTCTAAATGCAATATTGGGTAAATAATCCACCAAAAGAAACTCTTCCTGCCTCGGCATCTGGTGAGAAAAATGGGCCACTCTCTCAGGGTTGTGTTGTCACTGTTGACAAGGCAGATAGTGGTGCTTGCTAATACAGGAATCACTCGTAAGGTCTTGGACAATCATTTCCGTTTTCTTAAATAAGGGGAAAAGCTTTGTACAGTGCAATAAGCACAAATATGTGTGTGTATATATATACATACATACATAGATATATATAGATATGTATCAAGTTTGTTTCCCCTCCTGTTAGCTATGCAATATGTGCCATAGGATCAAACTGATATGGATCTGATTCAGCCACCAGAGACCTGTGCACAGAGGTCTCGTGCAGATTCCAGTTCGCTGGCAGCAACGGCATTCCCAGCATGTTTTATTTGCTAGGAGTGCAGTATTGGCCCTTTGACCTATAGGCAGGAGAAGTGAAAATAGTTGTAATCCTAAGACTTACACAACTTTTTTTTTACACAATTTTTTTTACACAGAACTTTCCAACCCTCACTCCTGTAAGTAAGTGGAGGCCTCCTCCTTTCACAGAGTAGATAAAAGCAAAGGATATTTAAGTGAATATCAAGCCACAATGAGGTCCACTTAGAGTTTTCAGTTAAAGCCTGACCATAAACAGCTGAGACTAATCCAAAACTGCTATTGCATATGGACATCCAGCGAGGAGCGCTGTGATCTGATTTAGCAGAGACTTAGCCTTCTGCCAAACCCATCAGGTTCGGCGGGCTCCCTGGATGCCTCCCGCGCTCCCTGTGATGCTGAGGCTATAAGCAGGGAAGCAGGATAGCGCGGGAGCTGCGCAACGTGGGAGCTGCATCCAAGGATTTGCTGCTACGCTGTTCACTAACTCGCTGCCCAACCTTGGACAGCTTCCATGCCGTTGACTCTTGGCTTCTGTGCAGACACGTGTCAAAGGCAGACGTCCACCAGGCTCTTCACCATGCCACATCATACGTGTGTTATTAATGCCTCTGATGCAGCATCCAGGTAGGAGCGGTAGGAAGATCTCATGGCCTAAGTGAGATAGGTATGCAGAACCTATCGTTCGGAGAGCC
This sequence comes from Tinamus guttatus, assembly GCF_059628265.1. Classification (NCBI taxonomy): domain Eukaryota; kingdom Metazoa; phylum Chordata; class Aves; order Tinamiformes; family Tinamidae; genus Tinamus; species Tinamus guttatus. The sequence continues at coordinate 2,930,044 of NW_028288620.1, forward strand.
CAAAAAATGCCACAGATTAGAGGGATTTTTGTTTCTTTTTGCTAGTGTTGATTCATCTCCTGAATATGAAGAAGTAAATCTTTAGGAAAGGCTTAAGCTAGAAAGCAGCAGTGTCTGGCTTGACAGAGCGGAGAGGACAGCCTATCAATGTAACAGGAAAGACACTGGGAATTGGATGAGTAACCTGATGAGCTAATTGCACGTAGCACGGAGACAGCACAGTGGAAGTCTCACTCAAAGGTGCAGGGATAGTAAATGTCACAGTTGATATTTTACCACTTCCTTCTTAAGGAAAATGGTAATGTGGAAAAGTCTTTTGGAAAGATTCTAAGCATTTCCTCCAACATCATCTCACTTGTCTCTGAATTTTTCTCCCTGAAAAAAAAGATAATCACACAGTTGTCTGTGCGAGCAGCTGTGGCTCCCCCGTTGTTTTTCATGCTGAGATTCAGTTTGCTCTTTCTCAAGGCTTTGTGACAACTGGAATAGAACAACACAAATCAGAAACCGTTCCAATGGCATTTCCTTGTGGGTCACTTTATTTTCTTCCTGAAGAAGCTTCTTTGCTCTAGAAGCTAGACATTATCTGAACATGGACATCTCCTGATGCACCCGTACAACTCACCAAGAATGTATAGTCCAGGTGCTCGCCAGACGTAATTAGCTGCTAATGAGCATTTTCCAGGATAGCAGGCTAGAGCTATCCTGAGTGGAAAACCCTTAAATGTGCATACTGTGGGTGCTCAGCCTCACCTCTTTAGCTCTACAGCCTGCTCCTACTGTGCAACAGGTCTTGCTAGTGCACAAACAGCCTCTTAGCCCATATTCTATCCTGTATCTGGTGTGCACTTCCAGTTTGCTTCCAGTGCTCCGTTGCTGACCACGCTTTAGCAAGGTCTTGCTGATTTCTGTTAATGATTTCAGCATCATCTCTGCTGTCTCTCACAAGATCAACCATTGCTTGTGCCTCGACGGTTGCCATTTGACTTGAGAAATTTGCCCACTTACACAGTTATATTTCTTTTCAAAATCTCAACTTTTTTCCTTACTCCCAACATCTCATTTTTATCCAGTTGAAGCAGCATAAAAATAATTATTATTTATACAGCATTTGTTGTTTACCTTACCTTCTAAAGACACATTTATCACAGACTGTGTGCCAAGCAGCTTGTCTGGGAAGACACGGTAATTTGTAAGCATTTACAGTAAAACACACATCTGGGAACAGAAGGTTTCACATCAGTGTTGATTTCACTTTAGTATCCAGCTTGTTTTTGATATTATTGTCTAATGTTGGGGGGTGATGATGTGGCTGAAAAAAGAAGTCAGCATAGAAATGATGAATTAAAGAAATGGAATTTTGCCAGTGACTTCATAGAAATAGGTATTTACTCAGGAGCTGCTGAAAGAGGATGAAGGAGGCTTACCTGAGAAACTGTAGATAAAATGCTTGAGGATCTGCGAAGCTATTGTGATAGTGAATTGCTTGTGGTTTGCACCCTAAAGATGCCAGGGCACAAGCTGAATTACTGCATTAATAAGCACGATCAGGTTAGCCTTCAGAATACTGTTGACTTGAAACTACTTTCCCATGGGACCAGTAGAATATCTTCCTGAAGAAAACTGATAGTTGTCTTCTGTTATTTATGAAAAAAAAAAAGGTTTTGCTGATACTATAATCCCTGATTTGCAATATAAAGATAGTGACTGTTCTTAATCAGCTTTTTTACTCTTCATGGATGAGGTAATGTGTGCTTCTTCCTGGTATTTATGTCTTTGGTTTATTCAGGTTCTTTGCAAACATATTTGTGCTGCAGACTGAGATCTTATTACAGCTAATCGGAAAAAAATATGAATTTATTTTAAAATTCTCCCATATGGAAAGATATTTTAAGATCAGTACTAACAATGACCATTATAATACAAACCACTGGGATAAGATTCCTTTCCAAGTGATGTGAGCAACATATGAGCTATTCTGAACCACCATTGGTATGTTCTTAACTCACCTGCCAGGGATAGTTCCACAACGAATAAATAGATTTCGATACTAAATAATACTTTAATTTCCTCTCTTTTTATTTGTAACCAAGTGTTATTCACTTCTTCAAGCTCCCCAAGTGCTTCATGCATAGACCCTTTTTTCCCCTTAATTTATTTCTAGAAATAATATTTTCTTTTGCACTGTGCTGAAATCCTTTTTGGAAAAAGAGATGAGAAAACCCTCCCTTCCTTAAGATTTCCTAATGTGTTTTGTTGTTGCTGTTACTTAGATCTGCTATTACTGAGAATTTATGCTGGGGATGGGGGGTAGGTAAACAGGGTGGCAAATGTGAAGCCCCTCTTCTTGCATAAGACAGTGGGTGGATCTAAATTCCAGAATGCTTGGGGTTATTTTGATATTTTGTCTGTGCTGTTCACAGCATGCTATGCCATTCTGGAGGATCTCAAGCCACTCTGACCTTATGGCCCTTCATCATGCCTTGGAACTGGAGTACTTGTAGCAGCTCAGCAGCACTTTGAAACCCCAGAACCTCCTTGTGCCCGCGGACGGTTTCCCTGTGTCTTGTGTCAGCATTGGACTACAGAACTTTGTGATTTCAACATGTTGACGTACAGCTGCAATTGGTCTTAACCCTTGCCCTTTCAGTAAACGGAGGAACACGTCTTTTTCTTCAGAACAGCTGTTGACTCTGGTACTGTGAGTCGAACAAAAATAAGCCATGCGAATGTTTTAACAACTCGTCTTTACCTTATTTGCTACCAAAAAGAAGTGGAAATGAAAGGAAAGGAAATGAAAGGTTCATACCTGTGAAGAAAAAAAAAGGACCTGCAAATGCTTTGTAGTTTTTAGACTCTTCAATGTGACACACACCGTTTCTTCAACACAGCAAACTTGATTGCACAATGAAGACTGAGATTTTCAAAATACCAGTGGAGTAATTTTCTTGTAAAGAAAGTTTACTTTTTGGTTTCTCATACCCAGGGTACTCTGTACATCTTTACTTATTTATGAACAGACTATATTTTGGCATCATATAATTGAGGATATGTATAATAGGATTAAAGGCTATTGTAAGCCTTTGCCTTATGGTACAGCAACTACTTTTGATTTTAGCACATTACAGAGTAGTTTAAAATATGTCTAATTTAAAGTAATAGGTACATCACTGAGACAATCATGTACAGGAAGATTTTTTTTGTGTAAATTTGTAATAATGAATGATTCTTTTACATATTGTTAAGGTAAATGCTATTGAAAGATAGTAATGCCTTGTTGGTGAAGAATGAGGCCGTGTGTGCACAAAATATTGTGCAGTGCCTTATCAATGTGTTGGATATAAATATGTAGATAATGGATTTTTTAGATAAATTTGTCAAGACCAAAAGCATGGATGTCAAGTGTCAATAGGAATGGGGTTTTGTTCTTTATCAGCTGTTTCTCTACCTTCTTCTCTCTCATCTACTCTATGAAAAGATTGTTTTCTTTACCCCCACTAAGCAAACGCAGATAAAACAAATAAATGAAGAGGAATCTCTTGATATGTCCTTTTAATGTTAACATATTGGTGTGCTTTTAGAGTATTGAAAAATGAATTACAGATTCATTCCATAAAGAAGTATATAGAGAGCACAAGTATATTTTAAGATATGACTTAAATTGAAACCTCCGTACCAAATAGTTTTGTCTCACCCCAAAATAAAGAAAATTATCATCATCTTTATTTTTAGAAATTGGGAATATTTTCGAGAGATTGAGCAAGAAATATTCATACCCAGATCTATACATTTAAGTCTTTTAATCCTCTTCCACCAGGAGTCAGATTTTCCTAAGATATAACATCCATTGCCGGCAATGGAAATACTGAAATAGCTGTCACCAAGAAACTGAAATTCATTTCATCTGTATCCATTTATAGGACAACCTTAGACTGCGTCTGTCTGTGACTTGTGACTTTCCTGATCCTGAAGGCCATGAGCTACTTGGTCAGATAAACTGTGAGTCTGACTTTTCGGCTTGAATTGTACCAATTCCCTTTACCTGATTTAAATCTCTTCATTAAAAAGAAACCTCGGCTTTGTGGGTTCATTCTCCAGCCTTTCTCCTTGTTCTCTTTTGTTAAAAACACCAGCCTTGAAACAGCTACCTGCAAAGCTACAAAGCACCAACGTAGCTTCAAAGCAACATCCTTCTCTATCGGAGGAATCATATTGCTGCTAGAATTCGATGTTTGTGGATTTCCAAATTGCTTTATTTGTTGCTATAACCAACAAAAAGGGTTTTGTCCTACCAAGACTTGCACATGTGCTTTACTTTACACAGTATGAGTATTGGAATTCATGTGGTACTCACATACAGACATAAAGCACGTCGTAGGTAGTTTTTAGAATGGAGACTGTAATTAGCCTTTTTTTCCCTCAAGCAAAGTAGGCAGTGATGGGAGTTGGTTGTCTTTTCTTTTTTGTTGTTGGTTTTTTTTGTTTGTTTTTAGAGCTTTTTGATTTTTTAGTCACTTGCAGACTGAAAAAAAACAGTTTATCTGGGCCCTTTTGTACAAAAAAAGTGTGTTGTGTCCACAATTGTGTACAGATTTTTTCTTCATTAATTTTGTTTTAAATTAATAAAATTGATTTGTGAACGTATTAAATAATCCTCTTGGATGCAAGTGTATAATATTTCTCCTCTCTAAGTCAAGAATGAGGTGACATCTCTCACTTTTCGCTGTGCCAAGGCAGAAGCCCCTTTACTTGCTTGTGCTGCTCACTTGAGAAGCTAGAGTAAAAATATTTGCATGTCGTTTACAAAAGGTTCATCTAGAGCAGCCGTTGCTTCACTTATCAGGAGATGCTAAAGAAGGTCAGTGCAGAATAGGCCATTAGTGTAGTGGGAATTAGGGTATGGTACCCTCTCCTTTTGAAATGTGTGCCAAAGTATATTTCTCATAGAAGTAGATGCCTGAAATTAAGATGTAGAAGTGCTTCAGAATCTGATCCAAAATAATTCATGTGCTGAATAGAGAACTTGTAAAATGTAGTGTTGCTTAGGGAACAGGTAAAGGGTGGAAGCAAGTTGAAGATCCCATCCTTTCAACATTTTAGGACTACGGAAAGTCTTCCATCCTCAGAGGTTCTATAGGTTTGAGTATCTCTAGGAACATGGCACTTACTTATTTTTCATTGCAAGCATGGAACAAGGCTTACCCTTTAAATTAGGGAAAGTGTGGTAGTGCCCATTCTTTTTATGGCAGGCCCAGGTTGCTTCCATAGTAGATCCACACACTCTTCTAATCACTCTGGATAACTTCTGAATCACTCTTCTAATACCCTCATTTCACCATCTACAAGGTCATCCCAGGCTAGTCTGCCTGAGAAGTGTTCTCCACAGCTCCGGAGCCACCCTGCACAAAGGAACGAGCAGAGCCAGAGGCTGCATGGAAGAAATACTTGGGCCAAAGAGAGAGTATCACTGTGCTAAAGGGAAAACCAGATTTGGCCAGGCGGAGGACCTGAATCCATGAACCACATGTGTATTTGGTGCAATGGCTGCTCAGTAGGCCTTGTTTGCTCCCCAACCGCATGAGGAAGAACCTGGAAGGGGAGGCCTTTGCGGGGACTGACGCTCACTTACTAGTCCAGTGGGGCCTGGTTTTACTGCTGGTTTTTGTGGCACAGCTTCAAATGGAGCAAAGCTTAGTTAAGTGTGGGCTTGAATTTTCTTGGAGAGATAAAGGCTTCAGCCTGCATGACTTCATTTTGAACTAATTGTATGATTACAGTAGCGTTGAGCAAAAGGAGTATATTGCACCCCTTCTCTGCATGTTACAGAGCTCCTTGATGTCTGCCTTGCTGGGAGGATCTCATTTGAAGTCCTGGAAGTCCCTGGTCAATTAAGTCCACAGCAGATGTAGGAGAAGAAATGTCTGCTTTCTGCTGGCACTAGGAGGGAGCTGGGAACAAAGACTGGATGTGTAAAGAGATCAAGCATCTCAATACAAGCAGCTCTAACTTCAAAAACTGCAGTATCTGTGAATTTTAGGCAAAAAACAGGGTGACAATTTCATTGCACACTCCACCTGAGTGCCACTTCGGGTAACTTGAATTCTTCTATATTCAGCCTTTAGAGTCTACCTCAGTCCGGTGGAAGAAAAAACAATGTCAAAATGACCTGAATAAGAGCTGGTATGGTAACAAATGAAGCAGCAGGGTTATCAACCTGCATGTGCCAGAAACCTTTTTTGCTGCAGGGTGTCTTCTTCAGCAGCGAGATCTGTGGTCTTGCTGCATGGGCAAAGACTCTGTCAGCTACACTGTGCTACTTGCTACCAGAAATCTTCTTCCCTTAAAAAGCTCAAAAATTGAATTTCTCTCTGTTACAGAAAAATAAGTGAATTCTTTTAAATAGGACAGTTTAGCATATTCTGGAACAAGTATAATTGTTGTCATTTCACGAGTTTTTTGCAAAAGCCTCTGAGATTTGCTATCTCTTGTGATTTCTAGGTCTTAGGTTGGAGATATTTTAGAGGATGAATCCCCTTGCCAGTTAGCCATGCTTTAAGAAGCCAAGTTTAAAGCAATCTCCTTCCCTTGATGCATTGCAGGAAGTGCCTGAGTGCACTCCCAGGAAAAACATGCTGTCGTGCTGAGCTTGTTTTGTGTTTAGACTGCTGTAAGATCGCACAGTTTTAAAGATGTCCTCGTTCATGATTCTTTCTAATCTCAAATTAGACTTAAACCAGGAACATAAAATGCCAAACATTTGCTTCCAGAAATTCTGTTCTGCAAACAGAACTCTGCCAGACCTGTAGCTATACATTATTTGACATTACCAATGGAGGGTATGTAGCCTAAATATTCTATTCTGTGAACCACCTCCTTTGATACATAAATGCACACACTCTTATTAAAGAAATATGGCCTCAGGTCCCTCATTTTTTAAACCTTTCACATCTTTAAATGATTATACATACAGTACTCTCGCTGTTTTTGAGGCAAGAAAAGCCAGATGCGATCTATTATTCTGTAGTAATCCATTAAAGCATTGAGGTTGCAGTGGCAGATCACAAGTACAGCAGTACAAACTTGGGTTTATAACGTGGAGAAGAAATTGAGAGTTTTGTTTATATTCCCCCCTTTGTTGGAAAGATGACAACCTAACAAATGAAATCAAAAACAAGACCAGTCAAGGAACTGCTTCTCTCTATTTGGCATCATGGAAGTTAGATGATGCCCAGAGTTAAGGTCTGCCTATACATTTTCAGTGCAGCACCAGTGGCTCTGGGAAGCAGTCCACAGACACAGTCACCTAAACCCCCTCTGGAATCCATGGTCTTCTCTTATGAGTATCTAAAGCCTGTAACTGTGGTAAGGGTTACCCATGCCCATGACAACATTACACAATTATTTTAAGAACTTAATATGAAGGCCCTATTTAAATCAAAAAGTGACAGGGTTTCATATATAGCGAAGTGTGTTATGTTATATAGGAAGCAAGATATCTACTTGAGATCTGCTTTTGGGAACGTCAATACCACTCCAAGTTTCTGTTTCGTGATGCTCACTGATAACTATGTACAGCTTTAAAAGCTTTAGTTCTGGAAAAAAAAAACACATCAAGATCATTGGAACTACATAACTTTGGGGTAGGGCCAAGAAGTGGAATTAATTATTGTTACTGCTGTCTTTCATGACTGGACAGCATGCTTAGTATACAATATCTCTGTCCACAAAGTGCTTACCATGAAGGCTAATAATATACACTGTTAGGAAGTCTCCTTTGTCTTTTCCTTCACTTTTCTGCTTCTCTCAGTGTTGTGATTCTGCCCTGCAATGTGAGTAGATGATGGGTGTCAAGAGGCATGTTGCTTTGGGTCATTTGATGAGGGAGAGGCACAACTCTGTTCTTTGCCAGCAGCGAGGCTGCACAGCTACTGCTTTCGTTGTGCTCCTTTTAGCCAGGGATGGACTCTAGAAACCACCCCCTAGTTAAACCCTGGTTAAAGCAAAGGGCTAGAAGAAAAAAAAAAGTAAAAATGCAGAGGAAAACAGTCAACCACCAAGTGGAAAAAAGACGAGAGGTATGAGGAGCAGAGCACCCACCATGGCCACACGATGACCCAGGAGCTGCATGGTGCTCTGCCCAGAGCCGTGAGCTCGTTAGAGGCCCCATAGTCCCCAGGCACCCATGAGCTTCTTGGTGTGGGTGGACAGCTTGGCCAGGCAAGGAGAGACTTAACAAGGACATACTGCAACTTGGTACAGACCTCAGAGGAGGAGTGTGTGCACAAGGAGGAGCCTGGTAGCAGTCCCACTCCCGGCTCCTTGAAATCCTCTTTCACTGTCCCCCTCATCTATGTGCGACTCTTGCCCTGTGTAGGGGGGCCATGGCGTGATGTGGAAATGCATGTGCAGGACGTGCTGGGAAGTATAAGGAGTATTACCCGTGTGACCCTTCTTGTGATATACAGAAATATTGCCCAGGTGGATTATGGCAGAGGAACTAGAAGGCTGTGTCATTTAGGTAACTTGGCTCGCTGACTTTAAAGCATATGGTTTGCAATAGGAAAGTTATTTACTCTCATTCTCCAACAGAGTTGTAAGAGATAAATAGAACTACTACAGTTGCCTGCACAAATCATCCATCTTTATAATTGTTTGCCAACTTGTCATTCCAACAAATAAACCTTCACACTGAATACACCTTCACACTGTGCAAATAAACCTTCACACTGAGGAAAAATATATTTTTTTCTTCTGTGATAATATATGGTGCCAGAATAACTGTTGAAGGGAAACAAAGAATTCAAAGGAAAAAAATCTCACTCTGCCAGCTCCCATGAGGGTTGCCAACAAACACCTTGTAGAAGTCAGCCTGACAAATAAGTTTATTAAAAGTGATCTGCCCTTTCCATTGTCTTACCACTTACTGACCGTTATTTTCTGGGAGGAGGTATTTGTGCCTAGGTCTTTATTTCTCACCCGCTCTTTGAAATCTGTTGCGTGGACTGCTGACAACTACTCCCCAGAGGGCTGCCCTTTGACACGGTGCTTTTTCCAGTCTTGGGTACAGACACAGCATTACTTTTCTGTAGTGGGAATTGAGGCATTTGCAAAGGAAGCCCCGGACCACTTCCTTTCCTTCATTGCCAACTCATGTCAGATTTGACATGGAAGTGAGATGAAATCTAAAGATATCACTAAACTCTGTAGCTGGGACCGCAGAGACAGAAGAAGTAACGCAGAGGAGACGGGGAGCAGTTAGAAGAAGAAAGAGGAAATGTAATTTGATTTGAAAAAAAAAAAAGATAATAAATCAGGGAAAAAGTAATCCATAGCAGGAGGTGGGAGGAAGAATGAAGAGCCATCTAACATGGAGGAAATGAGCTTAAGCATAAGGAGTTGCCTGATCATTTTCCTAACCAGGCAGGAGTGGGAGCTTCCCATGCTAAGGCACCTGATGGGAAGCATTCCACTTCCTACTCCCTTCCCCCAGCTCATTTCTGTGCAAAACCTTGGCAATTAGTGCAGACTCACTCAGGAAACACATGAATTCAATTCACGCTGCCTTTCTACCTTATCCAGCTCTCTGTTTGGCACCTCTTGGGAGACCGTGCTAAACACAAGGCTAGAGATTATGGTACTTCCTATTCCTTGCTGTTATTACTCTCAATGAATTAAACATTTCCTGTGGGAGTGGGAGAATATAAGAGAGAGAGAGAAAGAGAGAGAGAGCAAGCATGCAAGCTACCAAACAGTCACCCAAGAGTGTTTTTTTGTAGAGAAAAAACATCTTTTATCACCAGAGGCACTTAATGCAAAATACAGCAGGTACTGGAAGCAGGCTCTTAGATGAGAGCTCTTACCCACCTACTACTACTGAATTATAATCAAGCTCTTTATCCTCCTTAGAAAAATGCTAGATATGTTGAAACAAATCGAGCAGGAGAGAGTAAACATACCCTATCTCCTTCCTCTCCAAAGTGAACAAATGCAGTCCATGAAACAAAATCACGGCATTTCATTTTACCTCAATAAATGCTATAACTCCAGAAGGGAAGAGTAACCTTGCATTACATTCAGATTCAGCTTTCTAAATCTATGAGTGCAATCAGTGTTTATGTTATTCAACATTTGATAGTGCATCTCTGTCACAGATATCAGAGGTTTACTTATTTGGTACTTGCCATTTATTTTGTGGTCATAGAAGTTTATTCTAGCAATATCTCCATTACATACCAGACAAATCCTCCAGAACTGCTCCTGCTATCCTCTTATGAGACTTTGAACTCCATTAAAAAGAAAGACCCAAATTTATCCCTAGTAGCATTCTTCCTGGAGGTATTTGGTTCTAGGACAGAAAATATTTGAATGGCAGCTGAAAAAAAAAAAAAGCCTAGATTACATACTAAGCTTTCCAGAAGACAAGGAAGGATCAGTAAAATAAAATGATAGTGGGAAAAATGAAGGTTGCAATATCAATTTTGAGATATGGCAATTGTAAAGAAGAGAATAGGTTATTTTAAGTGTTTGGGATCTCTTTTCATGTTCTTACAATCTAGTTGTGATCCATCCTTCTATAATCTGAAGTAATCTCTTTGTCCTGCAGAAAACCCAAACCAGAAGATGAGTGCGCAGAGCAGGCAATAGAGCTAATATTAATACAGTCATAGAAGCAAAGGTGAACTTGCCACCATCGTCTTTTCTTCATGGGGGAAGCAAGTCAATATATTTCTGCAGCAAATGATAGCTGAGAAGTTTGATAATCTTTACAATTTATGACTTATTTTTTATACTTACTTTTCTGACAGATAAACAGAATTGGTTTGTAATGGCTAAATTTACTTTCATTGCAGTCAAAGACTAAATTCCCATCAAAACCTGAAGAATCTAAACTGCCTATTACAAAACACAGACGTTGGGACACCCATTCATGTCTATAAAAGTTATGGGCATGCGCTGAGATTTGTAACTGAATCCTAAAAGTTTATTGGCACTTTTTTTCTTAATATTGCTCATTTTTTTCCATTAGGAATAGGAAATAGCCAAGCCAGACTATTGCTATAGTAACCTCTGAGCCATAGCTTTTTCTTAAGACTTTTATTTGGTTCATGAACCTTGTTTTGTTTGAAAACATTGCTTGATTTTATTTCCTCCTTCCTGCTGAGCAGTCCAAATCCTGAGCTGAGCCCCTGGGTGATGACAGCAGATCCTTATCCCCGCTCTTTTTTTTTTTTTTTAAACGATTTTTTCCTCCTTAATTTTTCTATAAAGTGCACGTCTATTATACTGTTCTTGCCATTTTAACTTCTTTCTATTGGGTACAATGTCCTCCTCCATATTCTATGCCCCAATGTTTTAAACATCGACATGTGAGATGAAAACTATTTAATACTTCCATAATAGTACGTAATCTATTTCCTTCTTTTCTGAGATGGAGAATACTGTACCTGAATTTTGCAGAAAAACGTTACAGTCTAGCTACTAATATTTTCCACAGGCTTCTAATTGCTCTTTCAGCTGTACCAAATATAGACTGATGTTCAAACCTTGTGTAGGTCTCTGGCAGGACTTTGAACACTTACGTTGTCTCTGGTCTGATTTCTATAACCATTCTAGTAATTTTGAAAACATGCTGGCAAAAGAAGTCTGTTCCACAAGACACCGGTTTAATTTTTAGACAGTGGCTTTCTTCTGAATATTTGTGGTATCATTCTCAAGCGTTTAAGTACAAGGGTTTTCTAAACCCTCAGTTTCCTGGTGAGAATTCTTCTGGACAGATGGTTTTACTATCCAAATGACAAACTAATTGCCAAATTTAGAAACAAAAATCATATTTGAAATGATGACCTAACTGTTTTGTGAAAGAAGAATAAACTCTTAGAAATGCTGCATTATGAAACACAAATGTGAAGGTAAGATATGAAATCTGCTTGCAGATTAGTCTGAGCATTAGGTTTGTATTAAACTGTAGGTGAGGTTCAAGGATTTGTGTTTTAATTCAGTGGCATAAAGCACTGTGAGATTTTGGCTCCCACAGATGGAAAAAAATAATTTAATCCATTCCTTTCTATCTGGAAATGGAAAGTAGACCCCTTTCAATCTTACTTAAAACGAAAACTGAAGCACAGTTTCAGTCTGAGGTTCAATCCAATTATTTCCACAATTCAGCAGAGAGACTGAGATTTGGATTTGGGCCCTTTGATTTACTAATCCGCCTATATAACAAAATGACATTGCCTTTAGTATACGCAAGGATAACTCAGTGTGAAAAGTTAACCACGCCACAAGATGCTTGTGGCTGAGCTGGTATGTGAACACGCTTCAACGTGGAGCAGTTGAGGCCTAGACCTCTAACCAGTGCATTGCCATTCCCAGTTACTGGGGTTTCACTTCCAGCACCAATTGCAGTCAGTGTCGGTGCTGTCCTTGACAGACCAAGGACGACTGTGTGTCCTTCCCACCACTCTTCTGAAAGATCCTGTTGTGAGTCTGCACATATGCATAAATCAATGTTTTAGCCACTCTTCACCTTCCCTTTTTCTTTCCTGTGAGACTCCAGAAGAGAGAGACAACAGTGTATGCATCCATACCCATCTTATTTATTAGTAGCTTCAACACTGAATATGCAGGTAGTGTTCTTTCATGGCTGGCTTCAAGCTGTTTCATATACAGAAGTATTTCATATATCTGCAGAATACATTCCTCACATCTTTTGATACTACATGGTATGGATTTCCTACATTCACAATCAGTGCTGTAATGCTACAGGAGTGTGAACTGGCAAAGATGTGGCTTGCTGTTATGGCATGTTAGATCTTTTATGCAGATTGGATTTCTGTAAATTCAAGCCAAGTCACTGAGCCAAGCGACCCTCCTCATGTCTCACGCGTTTCATATCTTCTCTAGTTTTATATCTTCATTAGAAAGAAAATTCTCCATTGCTTCTTTATGTACAATGTTTGCCAAAGGTGCTCTGAGTTTTTTTTTTTTTTAATTTAATTATATTCATGGATAGAAAAAAAATGTTTTGGTTCAAATTCACTATAGTGTTATTGAATAGTATCATTTTAAGTCTGTCTAAACAACACCAGGAGGAATTATATTACTTTTGTAAATGAAATTAATCCTAGATTCTCCAAAAGGAGGGCTAAGTATGCCATTAAAGATATAGCCCATTAAAAAAATAATGGGAGCCCTAGTGTGCAGGGGGGTTGGACTAGATGATCTCTAGAGGTCCCTTCCAACCCTAAGCATTCTATGATTCTATGATTCTAGTGGTCAGATTATAACCAGCTCTGACATCCTCAGATTTTCTTCTGAGCGTGTGGCGGTTTGCAGTTTCCTTTGCAGCAAAAAGAAGGAAAAAAAATAAATTGAAAAGCACTGCTATGATTTGAAATCACTCAACCAAAGTTGAACCCCTATAACTGTGTCTTTTTTTTTATCCATCGGTGCTGACATTTTGATCCACCAGAACTTCCTAATTCCTCAGCTCTGCAGTACAGACAGCAAATCCTACTGAACCATGTTTTGGTAACGCTAATTGACACAGCTGCTGAAGGAGACCAAACACCCCCAAAACCCCAAAAAACAAATAGGATAATGATAACAGCCTCTGCCCACAAACCTAGCTTGTGGTCTCTGTGACTTTGCCATAGTTGTTCAGCTTGCCAGATGCTGACTAAATCAGTCTGCAGCTATGCTGCTATTCCTTCATTTACGTATTGTCCAGGTTGCTTGGGAGATAAAGAGCATTCTGTATGTTTAAAAATAAAATTAAAGGATAGGATATGATGAAAAATAGCATAATGAATAAATGGTTTCAGTTGAATAATACAGCTGATGAAAAGACAGATCATTACATATCTTCCAGAAACTAAAAGATGGGCAGCACTCAGGAAGACAGGATCAGCCAGGCTAGGAGAAATGACTTGGCTTAAAGAGCTTGTTGCCCACCATGCCAGCACCTGTGGTTAATTTTAAAGTCCATGGAATAGCTCTTGCAAGTTTAGCTTGTGCTTCACACACCTCACTCCAGAGTTGGAAGGAGAGCAGGCTCCACAGCTGGGGCTGGTGGATCTCCAGCACAATATTCCCCGATTCAAGGGGATACGTGAGAGCGTGCGGACCTCTTTGGAGCTAAAGCAAAATACTGTCTAATGTGCAGAGCTTTGCACTATTTGCATGTCCTGGACACCAGCCTAAGTCCCATAAGAAGGCAAAGCATAAGCATGGTCACCATCAACAAGCACTTACCCCAAAGGCCTCTTCTTCCCTAAACCAAAGCATTTCATGGAAGAAAAGCTTCCAGTTAGAGCTGATGGCACTTGGATTCATCTTCATGTCACCTTTTTAAGGCAAGGGAGTACCATAATTCCTGTTTTCCATATGGAAATGTGAGGTGTGGGAAAAATAAATGTAGATCCAAAAAGGAACCTGGATACTTAAAGCGCAGTGTAGCATCCAGAAGTTTATTTCTTAATATTCTTTCTGCATACTCAAAATTGCCTTTCTTTGAATGAAAGTGGCCAAATTTCTTGATTTCACAGAAAGGCTACAAAGCATAAATTCTGCACAGTCTTTTAAATCTTAGATTTTCTTCTAAACTTCATGAGAATATAAGGGTTGACAGGTGACTTTTTAAGGGAAGAGATTGACAACAACCTTCAAAGTTGTGTTCTACATAGGAAGAGACTATTAGGCAGTAACATCTACTGTGAGCCAGCGATAGCATAGTGGGAGGAGGAGAAAGATTCATGCAGCTCCAGGGATTCAGATTTTCTCACATTCCCTACATTATACTAAGTAAATGACTTATCAACTCTATCTAAAGTCTCTTGCCTTTTAATTAAAGAAAATATGCAAAATAGCTGTTAGGACATTTGCATGCTATCAATAGTGAAGCACTGTGCGCTTCTCAGATGTAAAAAAAATACCAAATGTGTTGGACGTATGTCAGTATTTTACTACTTGTACAATTTCAGTTTAAAAGCAGTATCACTCCTATCTATCATCTCATTTGTTTTTACTTTCCTTACTCCCACAGATCGCAGTAGGTGAGTCACATGTCTTGATGCCTATGAGAGTGCTTCTCCTCTTTCTACTCCTGAATTTCCATGTTCCTTGAGAAAGTGTCACTGTGTCCCAATTTTGTCTTTCCTTGTGATTTGTGGAGGCAATTAGAGGTAGAGAAAACAGTTGTCCTTGGTGATCGTTCAGCGAAGGTCTGCAGAGATGATGCCTTCCGATGTCCTATCACAGCCCAAGCTCAAGTCTCTGCAGGGATGAACCTGCTGTACCTCAACCCAATCCTTGCTCCCACGTAGGCTACGGGCAAGGCATGTGCGGAGCAGTTAGAGTCTTGACAACCTCTCATGTTTTGTGATACGAGAAGTGAAATTAAGCCCTAAAGATACCGTGTCAGCTAAATAGCAAGAGTTTTGTGAAAGGTTGGTTGTCTCACATTTTTGTCTAAACAATATAATCTGAGTGAGAGAGAGGGAGGAAAAAATATTTATAAGGAAAAAAAGGCTACTTAGCTGCAGTGTTGTTAGGTTCATTGTGAGACCACTTCTTTCTTTCTCCCTTACCAAACATAATCCTAAATTCGTCATAAACCTTTTTTTATTCCTCAGGATTTTAATGTGTGGTTCTCTATCGAATCATTTGATAGGCTGGGCCAGGAGTTAGAAGTGAGTTGAGTGTTTTGTTTTCCTGAATCTTTGTTTCTAAGGCAGGAGATCCATGGCAGTCTAAATGTTATGGGCATTTGACAAAACAAACAAGTGTTAAAAATAATCTGTACAAGAAAAAAAAAAGCCTTATATATTTTATTTTAAAATATTGCAATTACAAAGTCAATTAGGTCTAAAATTGTGAGTAGGTCTTGGTGATTTGTTTCCATGAGAGCTAGTGCTTTTGCATGTTCCTCTGAAGGATGCAAATTTGTTTAATAGGGCTTTATCCATTAAAGAAACGTGAACTTTGAAAGCCCTGTCGGATCCTGGCGGTGATTACAGACTCTATGAGTAATCATGCAGACGTTACCGGTTCTACCAGCTGACCTCCATGTGTTGAAGGAGACACAGCAGCAACAGCAGTGTTTAGGCAAAAGCTTTAACTCAGAAATCCTCTCCTGTGTCTCTTGTTTTTATTATCACATTTGTGTAGGTACCACAGCCTGGATGCTTCAAGGAGATGAGGATGACAACATCTGTCACTCAGTCTCTTCAGATGATGTCATTTCTGGCTTCAGAGTAATACAAGGAGGCTCACCTGTTATAAATTGAGCTTATTCAATTGTCCAATGCCTATTTAGGCTATCTATCTGATTTCTAATCTGATTTTGTTTTTATCCTCCTTTATATTTGATTATTGTAAGTGAACTGTTCTTCCAATATTCTTCTATTTTTCTCATTTCCAAAACTTACTGCTCTTCTGTGGCTTGAGGGTTAGAATCTAATTCTACCGGTATCTTCATTCATCAGCCAAGGGAAATAAGGCATCTCTTCTACCAGGCGAAATTTTGCATTCGCATCCACCCACCTGCTCTGCATCCGCAGGATCACTGTCCACCACATCTCTACTAGTCCCAGGCTTCTCCAGGCAAACTCACCTTTAGTCCAGGTGACACTTTTGTGAAATGCTCCTTCATTCAGAGCATTCCCAGGCAGGAAGAGAGATTCTTGGTCTGTTCCTTGTGCCTGTGGTAGGATACTAGGAATGCATTTTTGGTTTTGGAAAGCATCTAGTCAAACTAAATCATTTCAGTTATTTTCACTCATACCCAACAACTGATGATTTTTAGAAGGAAAGCACATAAATCTGGTGGGAGTTGGTAGAAATGTTTTATTCTTATCAGCATGGAGTAAGAAAATTTGTGGTCTGATATTGACAGAACATGGTTTTCCTGGGTTAAAATATACATTTTCCTCTGCTACTGGTTTAGAAATGCTTTAGGAATACACAAAGGATTTTTAAAAATAAGAGCATGGTGCCTCAGGGAGCACCGCTAGTTTAAATAACACATGAAAAGTATTTATGAGCCTTTTTTTATGAGGTGGTCAAAGCAAAGACCATCCAGCATGTAACATAAGACTGGCTAAAGAAGAAAGGTTTTCAAAACCACATCGGAGAGTTAAGCATGAATGGAATTTTATTTCAGTCTCTATTGCTTATTTAGATTAATGATGTTTTCAGATGGAGCCTAAATGATAATACAGATCAAGGTGAGTTTTGCCAGTGAGAGTGGAACTAGTCTATTATTCAAAGACTGTTACTGGCTAATGTTGAAATAATCCTAAATAGATAATAGGTTTAGTGAAAGGGAAATTTTAAGTAGAGGTTGAAAACATTTTCAAATGCTCCTGAATTACACAGTCTCATTCTTTAGCAACAGACATTAATACTCCTGAATAGTCCATGCACCTTGTCTACAGTTCCCCCAATATTTTTACAGTGTATCCAACTTCAGCAAAGTGCAGAATGCAGGTCGTTGTCCATAGTCCAGTTAGGCCGCAGAGGCCTGGTGTTGTAGAAATAATGAGCTTTTCTGTACTACAAGAAGAAGAAGCTCCTCTTCAACCTCATGTAAAGGTGTACATAGCCTCTGTGTCTCATTCCTGAGATTGTCAAGTCCTGGCCCTTTTCCTGGAATCCCTCGAATGCATTCCAAGGGCTTGCCACTCCAAGCTGGTCTCATCACATACTTTTCTTCCACTTCTTAAACAGCTACCCCTGGTCTGCTTCTAAATATTCTCTTCTTTCTCCAACTTTATTACTTCCATTGAAATCTCTAAACTAGGTGACCAATTAGAGAGCCTCAATATCTTATGTATTGCTGTATAACCTCTCTAGGTTTATCGTCACTTCTAGTGCCATTTCTTGCCATTTCCTGACTTGTCCAGCCAAATTTTTCAGCACAGATACATGCAGTTAGGTAGCTTGCCTTTCTAAAACACTACATATCCACACTCCCATTGACCTAAAACACCAATCTCAGCAAGATGAACTTTATAATTCTTGAATCATACCTCACTAAGAGGCTGATTGCATTGACTTCATGGCTATTGGCTTATTCTGCATGCTGACCTCACTGCAACAAGGCTAGTACTTAAACGGTCTGCAGAAGCCCAAATTGAGGAAAACTTGTGAACAGAGGTTGCTTTCTTTATTTCTTCATTATGCACAAACACACATAGATGCATAGATTATTCGTTAAAAATTACTAGCAACTAGTATGCTGGTAAGCAGGACAAAGCCAGCAGGATCAATTATAATAGGACTATCCATAACTGCTTACAATGAAACATGGGCATTAACTCTCCATGTGTCCAAAACAAACTGCATTTGAAAAGAGGAAAGATTCCAACAGAATATCAGCCATTTGTGTAACTTCACTGAGAATGAGACTGGGAGCTGATCTGGCTAAAAACAAATTAGTGGGGAAATAAATGGTGGTTTGTTTGGTTTTTTAACTGGGGAATTTTCTCTCAAGCTGATTGACCATTTTGTAACATCAAACTATAGTCTCACACAGGAAATGTAAATTAATCCTGCCAAGGGTGGCATGGAACTTCAATAACTTTAGCCATCTTACACCTAAATGAGAGCATCTGTGGAAGGGATTAAGATGCTGTAATTTATGTGCAGTGACTTCCCACCTTGAGCTGATTTGCCTTAACTTTCCCGTGTGTCCCTAGGCAGATCTGCAGACATGGAAAGCGTCTGGACTGTGCCGGTTAGTCACTTCATGGAACAATTCCATGGATCTGGCTGTTTGAAACTGATACCGCACCGAGATTCCTTGATTTCAGAGGAGTAGCTTAGCTGAGTGGATTCCCATCACTCACAGCAACGCTGCAGCTGAGCAGACTCTTGGGCAATTTATCGTTAATGATGAGGACAGTATGTCTGTCTTGGTAACTATTGTCATTCAAGAGCACGCTGCTGGCTGTGGCAATAGGGATTAAAAGCATTTTAAAATGAAACAGCTGCAGTCCCTCAGTTGTTATTCATTAGCATTTTATTGTTCAATCTGTTTTATTGATTTTCATAGTGCATAAGATACAAAATGTGCGGAAAATCCAATACCAAATGTAGGAGCAACACAGTCTTTGGAGAATCATGCAGCAAGGGGAATGGCGATACCCAGGTTTGGAATCAGGCTGGCACGAATTCCCTGAAGGAGATGGATTAAGCTACCACTGTTAAAAGGGCTGGGAGAAATCATGTGGATGTGTATAGCTGACATAATAGCTGTGTCCCAACTCAAAGCACAGGCTTACTGCTCAGGAGAAAGGGAGGTAAGATCCTGCTTGAGTGCTTGAACCATCTTGGCAGATAAGCATTGGGTTTACATTAAGGAGGAGGTAGTTGGATGTGTGTATATGCAGCTGTGAATCAGTGTGTGCTGTTGCTTCTTTTACAAAAGGCTGTGCAGATTCAGTGGCAGAAAGCTCAAAAAGGGGAAAGGAAGCTGAAGAATGGCCCAATTCACTATAGAAGGAAACAAGACCATTTGTGTGAAAGCTGCCTCAAAAAAATCGCTTCTAAAATCAAAACTGTCTTTCATTACTTAATTCTGCAACTGCTTAATTCTGTTCAAGAAAACAGCAGCAAGAACTATGTATAAGGTTCCTGGCTCCATCGTCCATTTCTCTTAAAAAGTTCAACCTTCAAGCTTCCAATTTTTTGGTAGAGATGATGAAGATGAAAAAGGTACCAGTTTGACCTGCATGCATAGTACAAACTGCCTCGTTGTCAGGGAGCCAAACCGGCATCACAAATCCCACAGCGGTCAATGGGGTGACTCTGGTTTCACCCAAAGTGTGCTTTAGGTCAAAACCAGTAATAGCAACTATATAATTTAAGTGTATATTGCTTCCCTCCTTGGGTAACCATCAGTTTAATTTTAACTGGTTGCAGAACACCACCGCTACGACGGCTAAACACAGTGCAGATGCTTTGCACCTCATCCTGGCCAGGACCGTAGCTGGGGCTGTACACACACACAGCTGCCATGTGCTCTGACAGGGATGGGAGCATCTAAGACCTTCCAACAAGATGAACAATGTCCCATAATGCGATTCCCAGGGTGTTCTGCACACTCTTTTCGCTGGCCACCATGCACAGTAGAGCACAATAAAGACCTAACAGGATTCCCGGGGCACTTGAGCTCAGTGCCATATGAAGAGCAGTGGTATCCTGGTAGTGGAATAGTCCAACCCTGGACATTGCTTTCTTGTATTTGGGGAGCATTTGGGGTGTGACAGCTGTATGAAATTAGTCAGAGTAGTCTCTAACATTTGGCTATGTTGCGTGTGATTAACATATTTATTAACATGCTTATTAAAGTACCCAGATTTTTCTGCAGACATGCAATACCAGTTTCCACTGCAATGCATTATAAATATTATTCTATAGAAGCAAAACTTAACTCCATTTCGTCCTCTAAAAACGTCTTTTCCTGGGATTTTCATTTATGCTGCTAAACAGTTCAAGTGTATTTAGTCTACTATCTTTGTCTCTCTAGAATATAACAGGCACGTATCTGGCACTATAAAAATATTAATGATAATAACTGAACTGTCTCTAGGTGCTTTTTTTGAACGCACCTGGTAAACACAGGAGAAAGGCTGTATGCACTAATGTATTCCAATAAAAGACAACTGATGTTTTATTTAACTCAGCAATTAAAACTTTTGCAGAAATCACCTCAGGGTGATTTTTTAATAGCTCAGTTTCAGTTCAATGCCCAAATCAACAGGTATGATAATTGTCCAAGAGAATAATTTTAATATAAGCAATAAAGGTTTTAAAGAATTCAGATGTGTTTCCTCGAGAAAATGAGAAATGTTTCTATAGAGATTACAATGACTTTATGAGCATAAATCATGCAAGACTCCTAAATAATCTGAGTAGAGAGCATATAGTTTCCTCCAGTAGGTCAGTGATAGTAGTACTTTCCTGCTTTAACTTGTTCAGAAAGGATTATTGTCTATAAGGACAGTATTTTTCTTAAAGTAAAATTTTCCCTATGGCACAAGAAAAGCTGACAGTGCCTGACAGTGCCTTGAGAATAGCTAATTAGTAAGAAAAGGGGGAAAAAGCTCTCACTTTCCTTGAAGAAATGGATGACATCTCCTGCACATCCATTCCTGGTCTGGTGCAGAAGCTTGACAGCTGATCTCATGTCATTCAGTCCTACAACATGTGTTCTCACGCTGCCTCTCCAACCTCTAGATTAACTGCTTTACCTTTCCCGTGTCCTTTCAATCTTAATTTTTTCCTCATTCATATTGCTGCTTGCTAGATGGAACAGCCTGCTGTCTTCTATGGCAAACCAAGCCTTCTTTCGGTCTCCCTCAGGAAAAGAAAAATAGTTGTTATGACTGGGTGTGTTTTTCATATTCCTGATACACCCTTGCAATCTTGTAGTGGCATTAGATTTAACTCACCATGCCAGGAGTTTGTTATGCCAACATAGCATCAGCAATAAATACGGCAAGTGTTTCCTAATCTGCTTCAGCACAGGGTTAGCAGATTATCTCAAACCACCTTGATGAGTTTTGAAGTTAATTTGGCTGCATTTACCATGAGAGGCTCATGTAAGGTACATCAGGTAGCTCCAGCAAGCAGGCAAACTGGGACAGTTAGGACCTCAAATACTTCCATTTGATCTGGCAGAAGAAATTGTCCTAAGCCTTAAATTTCTTCACAGGTAAAATCTTAATGCTTTATGCCTTGTCTTGTACTTATCTAAAATGACTAAATGCTATTTACAGACAAGGTTTTATGCAAGAACGTGGGATCCATGTGACGCCAGTAGGTTGCACCAATATTAACTGGCTTAGAGTCAATCTTTTATCTTCTAGGCATTGTATAATGATATGAGTGACTGCTCGTGAGCATTGCAATGCTAAGGAGAGCAATCATAATCTTAGTAAAGGATGAACATGAATTGCTGTAGAATTACCATAATAGTGTTTATACTAGTAAGTATAAATGGTGCCATGAGGCTGATTAAAGCTGAAGAGCTACTTTCCTGCTCACTGATTACAATTAGCTCTTCACTGAATTGCTTGCCAAAGAACTACACTAAACTACAGTCAATTGACCTTACAGTTCGTATTTCTACTGTGCATTAAATGCATAGTAAGGCTTTTCACACTGAGAGCTACAGATACTCTGATCATTGTTCTAATAAGGGGAATGGAAGAAAATAACCAATTTAAAAATAGTGGGTATGTACATGCTATGTTACATGACACAATCTCAAGCTCTCATAAGCTTTTAAAAGCCCAAATCCACCAACTATTTCTCTAAGTTGCAGATAAACCTCCATCCGTCTGCTCTCTTATTTAGGTGAGTCATAAGATTACATTTCAGGAGTCTGAGGGGAGGGAATAATTTCTTCATCCCTAAAGGCCACCAGTTGAAAATGTGATCTGGGTGTTCAGTTTTCCAAGGCACGTATACTTCTCATGGTAAGTTTTAAGACACTATGCTTGTATTTGATCAGTCCTTATTTTCAGCATAACAGCTGAGGCATTCACCTCACAAATCTCACTTTCTCCATTTCTTTCCTCCAGGCAAAAACTCTCTTCTTCTGGTAACAACCAGAATCCCCAATACTGTAGCTGATATCTAGACAGCTCTGTACTTTGCTGGTATCTGCTTTTACTTTTATAACTCAGCAGGGAACATTGCTTCCTCCAAGCGCCACCTAAATTCAACATAAACTTTCACACCCTCCTCTTTGTTTTAATATTTGACACCCACCAATCCTCTTCCTTGATGGTTTTCTTAAAGCACCATGAAGCCTGATTTTGATCTCGCTGTGAATCTGACCAAATAAGATTGGCATTTAACAAAAAAACCCTTTTCGAAACAAAGCCCTGAAGTCTAAATGTAATCACACTCATTTTGAGAGCTGCAGTCATTTGTCCTTGGCTTGTTTTTCCCAGAAATGACTGGCACAGGCATATTTTTTTGTAAGGGTAGTTGGCTCTGCTCTCACTTGGCTGGTCTTTGGAGATTATTTCAGTTACAGTTTTGTCTGCCAAGTCCCATATTCCCTTGTGACCTAGTTTGGATTTTAGATTTCCAGCTAGACCACCTGCCTGGTGTTAATTAGTTATGGTTTCCTTTTTATATGCAAAATTGTTTTAACTTCATGAGCTGGCACAGATTTGCTTGGGCTTCCCTCCTAGTTCTACTGTACAAGCAGCGCTGCCTGCCTAGACCTGTCATCCTCAGTATAAAATCACCCAGCCTCAATCAGGTATGACAAATTGTTCATGGGGAAGGGGTAGAAGAGAAGCAGAAGAGAAATTTTTGTGTTTCCCACTTTGAGGCTCTTGTGCTCTCTGGACTTAAAGAAAATCTTCTCATCTCACCAAGCTGCTGAGCTTTCTAAGATGTTAGTGTTTTGCTTTTTTATTTTTTAATTCAAAGCAGCAGAAGAATGTCTTTAATAAATACTAGAAGTCCATGTGCCCAACTGTTTATAATCAAGCTATACAGCTCCGGAAGTTTTGTTTTTCTACATTCAGACAGTTTTCTGTTTACTTGTTACTATACCAGGCAGGACTGGTTATCCCACTGCTCTGCTAGATATGCATCCTACCTCGATGCATCCTACCTAGTTTGTTCCTACTGTAGTTGGTGTTGCAGGAATTATCACACGGACACTACAACAGAGCACCATCTGACAAGCTGCATGGCCCTAAGGCTGCATCGCCAGCCTGGTCATCGCAAGGATATCACATTTGCTTACACTATCTGGTCTGAATAAGCAACCCAAATTTTCTCTTCTATGGCACAGGTCTTCTGTTGGCCCTCTTTTGAGAACAGCCTTTTGACTTTGACACTAACCTACAGCCTTCTCTATGGGTTGCGTAGATTTTACTTCCACAGAATCCCCCCTTTTGGGGGGATTCCAGATTTACAGGTCACTTTTGAGAGGCAACTGTGATAGTCGACAGGTGACAAATAAATGTTTTTATCTTCTATTTATATCTTTACATCTCTGTCAGCTTCACCACATGTCCTTCCAATCTATCCTAGCAGAAAATCATTATTTTCTGGTCAGAATTGTACTTCTTAGATATTGCAGTGAATATTTGGCTATTCTGAGTCTGGCACTAAATCCAGAAGAGTTTAATGGGAATAGATGATCATCAAAACTCACTTATCCACTGTAGTTATCCCTCATTTCAGCAGTGTAAAAGGGAAGTGCTCAGTCCATATCAGCCTCAGGGTACTCTCAGAAGCCTTTCATTCTAAGATAACTCTTCTAGGTACTAAAATTTCCTTTTTGAGCACCTTATGTCTCCCAAAGGGAACTTCATCTAGGTTAAATCAGAGATTTAGCTTCTAAGTTGTCAAATTTAAGTGTCAAACTTGCCTGCTTTTCATGCAAGCTTCAAATGCACTGACTTTTCTGCTTTGCAATTTAACTTGTGAATGACACTTTATGGTTTTGCATCAGCCATGTCAGTCTTCATTTATACAGTCATTGCTCCTACGCTGCACAAATTTGAGGTTGCTTCTTGGGATGGGCTGTGTCACCCTGTCGTCAGTCTTCTGAGACAGGCCTGATGTCTTTCTGTGTTTACATTATGCAAGTCAAATCTAGAGTAACAGAACAGTGGTTAGAAACTGCAAGTCAGAATGGGTAGAGATGAGGTACTAAAAAAAAGAGGTCTAATTTCAGAATGTGGGATGAATTTATCTTGTTTCTTCTGAGATATCTTTTGTGGTGTAAGACAAGACTATCCTTAGAAGGTTCAAATTCCATGAGACGAGACAGCACAAAGCTCAGACTCATAGATGTGACAAGGATAGAACTAATCTCAAGCCTATGAGTTACACTGCTGATGGTCACAGAACTACTTGCTTGCTGGCACAATACTACTTATCTTGGTACATCAAAGTTTAACAGTTCCTTTGAAATGAGAAGGATATTTTATAGGTCCTTCAAATATCAAAGAGATAGACAATCCCTCATCCTCTATCCCCTGTTTAGATACAACTCAAGTTGTATCTAACTACTCAAACTAAATGTGCTTGGAACCATTCTTTGGCATTGAGAGTGACTGGCATTTGCACTCCCCAAGACTGGGTGTCTGCATTCAGGTTGCCCCTTTGGAAGAGTTACGTAGATCATGCCTGGATATCGCCTGGCAGACATTTGTCATGATCCAGAAACATCCCAGGGACCTTCAAAAAAATCTAGTGGTACAGGCCATTGAAGTCCAGCGCCTGGGAATGTTCCTTGGCACTTTCTAATTTACTAGCCTCAGAGGCTGAACATTCATCTCAGGCTACCTACGCATACATACAGACAAGAGAAGAGCGAGAGGCAGGTAGTTAGGAAAACAGTCCCTTTGTGTTTTCTACAAAAGCTGCACATATTTACCTGTTAATCTGGACAAAATAAAATAGACTTTCACCAGGCTGTTGAAATGCTGAAGTATTTCTGGCAGTGGCACTGTATTTCTGTGCAAATTCAAGTCTTCATGCTGGAGATATCCCAAACATCTTTAAGTGTTAATAATATTTTTAACAAGGGCAAAAATTATTTTGTGAACACAGTAACGACTAAGACCTATTTTGTTAAATAAGGAAGGAAGGACAAATAAAAGAATCTAAACTAAAACAAAACTATCCTTCAGGAGGCCAATTCCCTTTGGAAGGTGAAATTTTAAGAAAAGTAGTAATAATATAAAAGGCAAAAATTCCTAGGCAGTCTTAAGCACCTGTTAAGTAGCATTACTGTTTCTATCATACAGGACTTACAAGCACCCACTTCCACTGAGTTAATATTGTACAGGCATGGAAAAAAACATCCGCACTTTGATAGAGAACACATCATTGCCTGAATGGAACAAATATCTGTAAACAACTTGCTGTGGTATACAGCAAGCCAAATGACATTCTGTCAAGCCTGTCCAACTTAATATTATTGCAGAATACATTGAAGAGCAGAATGTGGCCAGTTTCAGCATATGTATGCCCTCACTTTTGAATTATCACAGAAAGAGCATCTGTGCTCAAAAATCGTGGTATTCACTTTCCCTCTATGTCAATGTTCTCAGTGCACCTCCAGGCAGTGTAAAAAATAGAATGATATGCAAGCTACAAGTGCAGTTCTGCTACCTGCTGGCACTGAGGTCATTGCCTGAGTTTTCCCCTTTCCAATTACTTTATGTGCACTTCTGTGCAACTGGATACATTCATCTGTGCATGCTTTAAGAGTATCGGTTCTTTTGCAAATTGTTGAGAAGAGACACTGGAGCTGATGTACCTTACAGTATATGGCTCTGCAGAGAATAAATGAGCAGGGAGTGAGTTGAAAGACAGGACAGAGGATAGTCGAGAGTCCCTGCAATGGAGCAGAGCAGGCAGGAAGTGCCTAATGAAACTGAATCCGACAGCAGCTGTTGCTGTATTGCTTGTAGTGACTAGCAGAGATTTCACTATACAATCCAAAGGATAACAGAGGATAGCATTTGCATTACAGTTGATTAAAGAATAGTCAGAGAATTTTTAAAAGGGCCTAGTTCACTGAAAAAAAAACATCTAAAAGAGCATTTGAAAAAGAATAATATTGTCTGCTTCATATTTTTTCCTTCGGAGCAAGTGACTTATCATTTCAGTAGGACTAATGAGCTTGAGCACAGCCCTCCACATAATTCCTCTGGCATTAGCTCAAGTTGCTGCTGCATCAGAGATCTCCATTGAATAAGGCACACAAGCCCTATTTCTAACCAAATTACTTTCAGATGATATGAGTGCCTACTGAAATTGGTGTATGCCACAACTGAATGGCAAAGCCATTATATTTCCTTGAGTAAATGACTTAGAAACTGAGGAAAAAGTATGTTTTTTAAAAGTAGGCATCTGTACCTTGCAATTTATGCAAGTTCCTGTAGGCTGTTTTCAATAATCTCATCAGAAGGCATTTTTTCTTTGCAGTGTTCACGCCAGCCTAAAAGATGTTCAGCTGGATGCCAAGTTATTGTAAATTTAGTTACATTGGTTTACCAGTAAAGATCAAATAAATAGTCTCTGAAATTCCAGGCATGGTAAAAATAGAAACAAGCCTAAGTGGCCAGAATACATGCTTCAGAAATTGAAAGTGGACAGACTTTTTTTTAGAAAAAAAAGCACCTTTCTTGTTCACATGAACAGGACAGGCTTTGATATGCTTTCCAGGTTTGGAGGGTGAAAGAGAGGAATTTCTCTCAAAGAAAAGAAGAAAGAAGCCTTTAGTGTGAGGAGAAACCACCCCGCTTTCTAAATCATTATACGTAAGTGCCAAGGTTCAGGCACAGACTGAGCTGGAATAACTATGTGTCTTTTAAGAAACGGCATCCGTTTTAGGTTAGAATCTTTCTTAAAGAATTTTTTGAGTCTTATTTTGTGGATGAGAGCCCCCAAACTTTTAAGTAGCCACTACATACTGCTATGGGGTTAGCCTTTGTTGACAGGAGCTCAGAGCTGTCTTGCTTATTTGTTAAGGTTTTTGATAAGGGTAAGTTTTGCAGCCTGGGTTGACCTCCCTGCTGCCATAACTGGGTTGCTAAAATTTCTGAGCTAACTACTTTAGAGGTAGCGTGAATTTGTCTGTACCATCTTTAGTCATTAAAACACAATTAATTTCAGTAGACCGTAGCCACTTTAGGTTAGGTAGATAGTCTAATCCAGTCATCTAAGGTAAGATAGCCTGAATTTACTCAGATGGTTAACGACTATAATAGAAATGGCCTGTGTGCTGATTTTCATGGGAGGGGAGCAGTAAACCTACTACTGCTGCACTGCAGGACTGACAGAAACAAGGGATCTAAGAGTCATCTCGAGGAGGCAGACACTTATGTCCTAGCTGAATCGCTTGCAGCATATTCACTAGTCCAGTACAATGTTACCAAAATCCCAGTCAGAATAGTGGTTTGAAGGTTTTCTTTGATCTCAGCATGGCCTAAGCCAATCTCAGTACCGTGGCTGACTTAGTCTATGCTTTCACCATCACCAGTGGAGACTGAGTTGGATGATGCACTCTGAAAGCATTTGGGGTGCATTAAGAAGAGCCTCTCCAGCAGGTTGAGGGAGGTGATCCTGCTCCTCTACTCAGCCCTGGTGAGGCCACATCTGGAGTATTGTGTCCAGTTCTGGGCCCCACAGTACAAGAGGGATGTGGAGCTGCTGGAGAGAGTCCAGGGGCCTGGAACATCTGCCCTATGAGGAGAGGCTGAGGGAGCTGGGCCTGTTTAGCCTGGAGAAGAGAAGGCTGAGAGGGGATCTCATCAGTGTCTATAGGTACCTCAAGGGAGGCAGTGAGGAGGATGGTGCTGGCCTCTTTTCAGTGGTGGCCACCGACAGAACTAGAGGAAACAGCCAGAAACTAAAGCATCAAAAGTTCCACAGGAACTTAAGGAAAAATGTCTTAACAGTGAGACTGACGGAGCACTGGAACAGGTTACCAAGAGAAGTTGTGGAGTCTCCTTCTATGGAGATCTTCAAAACCCGCTTGGATGCAGTCCTATGCCACGTGCTCTAGGTGACCCTGCGTGTGCAGGGGGGTTGGGCTAGATGACCTCTAGAGGTCCCTTCCAACCTTAAGCATTCTGTGATTCTATGATTCTATGAGATGAGCTTCTTCTGGAAGTACTTGTCTCATTTTTGGACTCTAAAGTGACCTTAGCTGACATACGATTTTTAGCTAGGTAAAGGTAAGTTAAACGACTTCAATGATGTAGTCAAAACTCTTCGGTGTAAGGTTGCAATAAGCTGAGGCAGCTGTGGTAGGCAGATTTGTTCAACTGCTGCTGATCCCCAGCAGCTTGTTCCTGCCCTTTTCTCCAAGAGTACTGGTCCGGACAACTGATTGTCTGAAAGTCTGCATTTGTGAATAAACCAAGTTGCTCATGAGAAAAAAGTTAACAATAATGGAGGTCAGCCCCATAGGCCTGGGCAGCCGGAGAGAGGGAGTTAGCTAGTTGCTAACCACCAAAGGTTAGTTGGCAGTCACTGTGCTATATCACCTGGCCATCGTTGAAGTTTTAATTCTATGGGCTTGAGTCTAGACCCTGTACTAAAGAAGATGGAAATAAAAGGATGGGTTAAACAGTTTTAGCTGAATGACCTTTTGGTTAATTATACTGCGATAGGTATCTAGAAATGCCTTGCCATCATTTGTAGAGAAAATGCTCTCTGGTAGGTCAGAAAATACTTGTGCATATTCAGGTCTAGCTGAGCAGCTCTTATTTAGTTTCAATAGGGTTTTCCATATATGATACTACGAATAATATTCATATTATATTGTGTACCTCCAAGTCATGGGAATCCCCACTGATTTAAAAACTGTGAGCTCTGCATGCAGTCACATCCCTTGGAAGAACTACAGTAATATGCAAATAGCATTTGTCATCACTAACTCCTATGAACGACAGAGAAAATATACAAAAAGCTTAATGAATGGAAGAAGAAAGAAAAGTGGTAACTGACATTTCTAGCTAGGGAATATGACAGTCAACAGCAGGGCTACCAGCAAATCCTCTTATAGGCCCCCAAATGCTAAAAGCTTTAGTTGAGTGTAAACAAATGCCAGGTTCTGAGAAAAGGAGTCTTAAGGGACAGATCTGTTAACCATCAGTGGGCATGTTTCATCTCACCGCTCATTTCAAGCAAGTTAAAGGGAGCTTTGTGTACCTGCTTACAGACAGAAGCTGGGACTCTGTGATGCAGGAAACCATTGCCTTCCCCCCAGGCCTAAAAGCAAAGACCATAGTTGCTGCCTACACATATAAAATATAATATAGACCATTTATAAACACAGAATTCTTCAAACGCCTTCCCCTAGGCTAGCACTTTGCAATTATGCACAAAAAGAGCAAGGGAAATGTCAACTTCAGGTCAACACTGAGGGCAGATTTATTTTTTAATTTGGTGTAAAAGGTAAACCTATCTTGTTATATTAACCTGTAATGCCATGAAGTGTTGTTTAATGCTTTAAAAAATTAAACATATCTTTGAAAACATGCTTTAAAAAGCTGTGTGATGTAAAATGCAAGACCTGTAAAGTATTTAACTATTCATTTAACTTTCGGCTCTGGCATAGTCCTACAGTAGTCAATGGACGTACTCATGTACTTGACGTTCTGCCCACGCTTTGATCTATCTTTGCCTGAGGCATCAATGGCTTGCTTCCATATGAACAGTCAGGGTTCTCCCTTGGAGTAAATACATTCGTTATGTCTGCACAAGTCAAAAGTCAAGTGGTTCAGATCATCCTGAGTTCCCCAAATGCTTATTGAATTGTCACTTGTTTACAACTGGTTAGCTAGTCACCAAACAGCTTTGGTGAACTAAAGCTGTTAAATATCTGCTTTGAGATCCTTAAGATTAAAAAAGAGAAAATCCTACCAAAAGGCACTGAAAAGTGTTAGAATGTATCATAGAACCTTTGAGAAAAAAAAAAAAAAGTCTATTTTTAAGTTTAAAGATGATATAAGAAGCTAAAGCAATGTTAGGATACTCTTCTAATAAATTATTCTGAAGTATTTGGCAGAAGCCTGCAATATGACTAAGTACACACACGCACTGTTATTTGGAAAAGTGGTGCATTTGCTTTATTTGTCTATCACAGCAATAAATCTGTGGTTAATGCAATGATGGCTCATAGCTCATAACGTTAAAATAATTGCAGTTTGATAAACAAACTCCTGAATAAAATCTTCTTGGCAAGAAAAAGATGGGTTTGAAAGGTTTGAAAGAAAACACAAGTCATCGAGTCAAGTCAAATCAAATTAATTAACTGTGGCTGTTTGACAATGTTATAAGGGTACAGCCAATCACATACTGCCTTGAATCATTTTTGTCTTACACGGTTATTTGAGCAAAGTTCTCTCTTGGTTTGTGCTGCTGCTATCCAACAGGTGGGTTTCAGATATCTCACCAGCAAACTGAGGATGTTTACAGCTACTGGTTGATTTTTTCTCCTTGAAAATGCCCCCCCAACATACACACACAGTTTGCCTTGCTAATTCTTTTCTATGACAGAAATTTTTCTTGCAATGCCTAAAAATAGCATATTAAGTATTCTAGCCATAACTTGCACCCCGAAACACAGTCCTTGCAGATATTCAAACAGCTTCATGCTTGCATTTTCTAGCCTGAAGAAATCATTAAATAGTCTTTGATCTCAGCCTCCTGGATTGCAAGGCTATATTTGTGGATAACAGCATAGCCATATGTGTAAGTAGTCAAGTTGCCAGGTGAATTTAAGTCAAATTGTCCATGATCTGCTGATCCTCTAGGACATCTGACCTGCTGTTGGCTGGAGCAGCAATGTGTCCGTGCTGAACTCCCGTGCCCGGCGTCGCTGACTGCTGGGAGCCTGCTCCGGGAGCAGCTGCAGCGTTTCGGCACGGATTCTCCCGGGAAAACAAGCAGCAGCACCGGGCTGGCTCAGCCTGGCTGGGAGGCGCACGCGGCTCCCTGCTGAGCATCCTTCAGCAAAACTGGATGCTTTTAGTAGCTTGTTTTCCTAGTAGAAATGTAACTTCAGTACACAAGCCCAGTGGCTTCCATATTCAAGAACAGTGTAGTAAATTAGGTTAAATACAAGTTTAGCAAAGGCTTTTGCTACTGTCTCACATTGCACATGTGTTTTTTTTAAATTTTTTTATTTTTGTCTTGTCACTGGTATTCTGATTTCAGCTTTGCTTACGAGGTCTGATTGTATCAAAGTTTGAGAAAATAGATCAGATGATAGTAAAAGATCTTCCTAAATTGATTGTAGCAATAATTACATTACCATAGGCTTCTTTCTTCCTCCCTTTGCCTGTGAAGGGACATTTTTACATGTGCTTCTGATGCAGTTATATTCCTGCATGACTTTTGAGTCTTATCATTAGTTTGAAAATCATTGCAAGGTTTCTTTCCTCCATGTAAGTTTGGGAACTATAGAGCCTTAATATAAATTGTATTGCATTGCATACTAGTCAATGTAGCACAATGTCATGTTTGAAATAGGTACTTCCTAAACCCTCCATGAGCAGAGAATCACTAAGATGTGAGACCTACTCAGCTGGGGAGGCAGTAGTGAATTCTGTTACTTGGCTGGACTCAGTTTCCAACTGTAGGTGCAGAACTCATGTAAGAAGGAATTAATATTTGTAGAAGAAACTTCACAGTTGGTTCAAAGAAATGCATTCCAAATAGCAAAGTGACCCTAAAAAGAAACATTTATTTCAGGAAAGTTCTACTTTAATAAGCTGTAAAAGCAAGGAATGAGTCAAGGAAACTACTGTGTATGCTGGCAGAAGGTCATGAAATGTGTACGAGAATGTGCTGGCTTGGCTCTGCATATTTTCCAGGTACCTGATGCTTTAAGTGATCATTCTTGGAGTGCATTATTAAATTATAAATATGTATTTAATAAATAGCGTAAGTATTTTGGGGAAGTCTGTTGTAAGTGTAAGGAAATATCCCAGAGAGAATAGCCAAAATTAAAGTACTTGCCCATTGTACAGTAATGTATGTGTGTGGGATACAAAATATATTATGAAGGTAACACAATACCATGCAGCACATGACTAGCAAAGCCATAGACTTACAGTGCTACTGATCTGGCTGAAAATATATTTAGCAGATCTCTAGAACATTAAATAAAGGAAATTTAGGACCTTATGGAAGTCAATGGACTAATTGAATATTTTCCATTCCAAGAGTGTCTCTAATGGGAAAATAAAATAATTGTCTAAACAATAATTAATTTTATTGCATTTTTTATTTTATGGAATATTACAATTGGAAAAAATATATTTATAGTTTCATTTTTATGCCCACAAATTGATATCTTTCCATGCATAAGATTTTTGTGCTGAAATCACCTGGGATTTCAGGGGAAAAAGTTCAAAACTGTGGTACAGAAAATGTGCACAGCGAATTACAACTTTTGCTTACTAAAGATAAATTCCAGTGGATTTTGAAAATGGTAATGAAAGATTTAGAAACAGAGAAAGGTAAGACCCAAAAAGGTCTTCTGCATCCCTAAATCTTCTGCTTTTAAGTGCACACACATGCTTCTTAAGTGTTTGGAATTACAAGGTAATGTTTATTTTGAAAAAGAATTTGCTAAGGTGTTCCAGGGGTCTGGGTAGAGCGACTTTTACTAAGAACAGTAGAGGAGCATGTGGCTTAAAATTTTAATGAAGAAATTGTTGATTTCATATCGCAGAATATAAGGTATGTCCCATGAACTTGGAAGAATTTAGCAAAGTGGAATAGAAAGTGGAATAAAGAAGGATTTTTTTTTTTGCCTTGAACTAAACAGAAAACATGCTCATGCATGGGAAACTTTGAGATGATGGGCCAGCAATTTGGCAAAAAAAAAAAAAAAAATTTCTAAGGAACTTCTCAAACTAACGTCAAGAGGAGTCCAATGGTTGCTTTTTTTTTTTTTTTGTGTGATAGAAACAATTAATAAAAGAGTTCTTAGATTTTCATGCTAGTGGATGTTGCTACAGTTGCTGGGGGATGTGGTCAGCTCTCTGACTTTTGACAAATGCAACAGCTGCTCCTTCTTGCTATTCAATCTCAATACCTCAGACCCTCCTTTTTTTTTTTTTTTCCTTATAGGATTCCCCAGGGTTCACAGTCAGCTACAAGGTAGCAGTGGGGAAAATGCTTGAATGCTTGGGGTACAACTGTAGCTGGGCTCCGGTGCACCCCACTCCACAGGAGAGGAAGGGCAATGTCCCTGCATGTCCCTACAAAACATATTTGGTGGGGCCAGCCTCTCCATGTCACCTAGCACTCATCAGGAACTGAGTGGAGGAAAATCTCATCAGTGACTCACAGACACCATGGCTGTACAAGAGCAGCACGCTGGCCAAGGTGCATGTGGCAATGCCCTGATTTGCTCTCCTATGCTTCCCTTCCTGGCCCACAGAAGTGATGTTTTTTATTTATCTCATTTTTTCTTTTATTTGATGTACTCTTTCTCACCACAGCGAGATGCAGGAACACAAACCACAACCCTATAAGTCTTGGGGAGTTTAGGTTTCTAAAACTAATTCAGAAGAATTAAGTTTTAATTGCAATTGACACACTGACAATTTAGTCCTGCTCCATTATAGCAATTCAGTATTTTAGCAGCCAGAACCACAACTGATGCCAAAACCTTAGCACTTCCCTATGGTGGTCCTCCAAACGGAGGTCTCCTGAGCTGCCAGAAGAGAGGAGATTCCAGTCGGATTACCAGAGAGAGAGAACTCAGGAGCAGGATAAATGGGGTAATTCGCCACTGTCCCAACAGTCTGCCCTGCCTATAAATTACAGGACAGGCTGCTGCTCTTGCAGGCAATGAAAAAACCTCAGCTTCATGCAACCTGGACACCTAACATGCCATGTCCAAAATAAAACACAATAAGCACAAAGCTAAGAAAGGAAAAGTGAGGGATGAGGAAAACCTTCTTAGTGCCTCAATCTTTTCCTTATTTACAAATGCACCTACAGTCTGCTTCCAGCACAAACAATGACAGATTCAGGACCCAGATTTCATAATTACTGTTTTCTACTATAATTCTTCTGTTGATAGTAACTTGGCATCAACTTGACATCAGTCTTCAGTTTTAAACATATGTTGTAGCTGATTTTAATATTGTAAAAGATAAGATGTCATGTTTTTTCTAAATAATACCTACCTGTGACTTATTTTTATTGTCTCCTCCATTCTCTATTGCACATGCAGAAGCAGGTGTAGGTTGAAACACAACTGACCTGTTGGGTCAGATGCGGGACTGGATCCAGACTTTTCCAGAGTTCAAGAGTGCTCAGACTGAGCCCTCTGCTAATTGCTGTATTATTAAAAAGGGACTTACAAAGCCACTGCTGATGTAAGGTGCATATCCCCACAGTAATAAGCTTATACATAAAGGAACATTTCCTGTAGATAAAGTTACAAGAGAGGATTGTGCAGCGTTTCTCTATATTTAAATTCCTACTAACTAGGAGGTGAGAGCAAGTAGTAACCACTCCACTGAGCCAGCTGTCCCTTTATGGTTATCAAGCCATAAAATTCTCACATGAGAAAAGGTGTCAGCATACCTAGAGACAGCAATTCATATGGAAGTGTTGAAGAAGGTGAAGATTTACTGCAGGCATATGTAACCAGGGCATTAATATTGATGTTGCTGAAGCAGAATGGATTTGCTTGTCTCGTGAGTTGCAGGATTTTACAATTTTTCCAAAGTTCTTTTTCATAGCAGAAAACCATATGTAAATCTCTTTAAAAGCACAGTAAACATAATAGCAACTAGATCTATTCTAGTCTGAGAGGAAGCAGTTATGGGTTGCCCATGACTTTTACATCAAGACAGTAGACATAATGAAAACCCTATGCACTGGTGTTTCCTCTGTCATCCCTCAGAGAGAAGCTCCTCCAGAAAAGGAGGATACATGGATGGACACAGAGGGAAAAGGCCACCAGCTCTCCTCTAGCCCATAATGTCATGCCCTAGTTCCAGGTGATCCGTGTGCTGTAACCAGCACCTCTCCACAACTACCTCGGAGAGATGGAAAAGCAAGTTCAAACGATGGACGTATGGTGGTGCCAGGAAGCTCAGTGTGTCCTTCCTGGGCAGATTTAAACGTTGTTATGAAAATAGTTAAAAGAGGCCAAGAATGTCCAGAGCTGAGATTTATGAACTACATACACAAAGAAGCAAAGAAGCAGGGCCAAATGTTGCTCTCTCTTAGTAAAAGTGGAAATCCTTATGAACTTGCTCCAGATTTGTGTGGGCTTCTTCTGCTATCTGTATAAAAGTATTTAAGCAAATATTGTTCTAATTTGACTGACATGGTGAGAAGGAAAAGTGCCATGAAGGCTAGCCACAAAGGCTTGCAACTTCAGATGCCAGGCACAGAATAAGCCCAAATTGCCATCGCATTTTGTGGAAAAGTCTGGGTACTGCCCTGAATCTGAACTCTAGAATGGGGGTTCCAACATCTTGCCCAATGCAATTGCTCCAAGGAACGTGACATTTGGTGAAATTAACACGTATTAGGATTCAGTATTTCCTAGGAATTTTTTTAATGATATTTTGTTGAGAAAATTGGAGACAGGATACTTCACTTTGACCCACAGTCTGTTTTCAGAAATGAAATGGTCCATTTCCAACAGCCAATTTGAGAAGTAATATTTGTATTTATGAAAAACATTGGGCTTCTGTCTAAATCACCAGGAGCCCAAATTTCCTAGTCCTTACCATGCCACTAAATACTTCAGACGTTGTTATGTTTGCTCCCATAACAAATAATAAGATCTCACTATTTACAAAGTGATAGTGAAGGCTATTACTTTCCAAGCCTATAGTAATAATTAATCCCTATCTCTATCCACGAATCAGACAGTCAGATGGAAGACGTTCTGTGTTTATGCTATTAATTTGTCTAATGCATTTCAATAACATGGCAAGTGGGCCTCTAGGCAGTGCTGTATTAATATGTAGTGGTGTTGATAAACTATGTGCAAAGGTTATTTCCATGGGACTGTGCACTGGTCTCAGTGCAGAGCAAACTCCTTGTGTGCTTTAGGAAAAGCAGAATACTACAATACAGTCCATGTTATTTATTTTGATAAATACACAGTAGTGAGCAGTTATCACTATAGCTCTAGATTTCCTCTCATAAGAGATGGTATGGAAAACGTTTGATTTGAAAACAGGCACGATGTCTATTGCTCTTTCTCCTCAATATTATTAAGTGATAATAATCCCTGCCACATTTTGCATTTCACTAATGCAACCTATTTTATTAAGCTCCTTAGGTAAATCCACATCAGTGGTACTGAGGGAAAAATATGTCCCTACCAACTTAGACATAGGCAAATCAAAACCATTTTCACAAATGATTGGTAGAGTTTTGCATTTGTTTTACATGGTTGAGTATGTTTGTTTTTATTTCTCTGTTCTCACTAAAAGTGAGAATTTGCCTAGACTATGGCCAACTTCAATTAATTGTCAATATTTTCTAGCCGTTTTTTAAATGGCAAACTCAAATATTTATTAAAATGGATTGACATATAACAAGCATGTCTGTAATCTGCAGTACATACATTAAGTGCTGCTTGTTGGGTGATGTTTTTTCTGATTTCCCTGTCTCCTTAGATTTCTCTGCAGGAGTCACACCTGAAGCAATATAGCTGGAAAAGCCAGGAGCAACCCTGATCCCCTGTTCTAGCTTCCAGAACCACTTGGACACAGGCATTCAGACATTATTTCAATGTATGCCTGAGACTACTAACTTGCCCAGGGAGTGTAAAACAGCTGTAAAGACAAAGTTGCCTCATGCTGCAACTACAGCCTCCTAAGACTGAAGCTAATTTATTTGCCACAATAAAATTAACGCACACACAAAATCTGTCAGACCTAAGTTTTGAAATACTCAGATTTAATTATGCAAAAGTCCTGTCTTTAATTATAAAAAAATAGCTCATATTCCCCATTCACCTACAATACTGCACACAGAACAGAATTATGTTCTGCAGTGGAAGCAAATTTTATTTCTATACCATAAATGAAAAAAAAAAAAAGTGAAAAGTGATCTGTTGAAATGAAGAGCACTTCAAATGATTGAGTTCTAAGCTAACAAAAATATTCTTAATATTAAATTTTATATAAGAAGTAAAATTCTGTTAAATTTCTAAACAGTTTAAATAAGAGCATATGCCCAAGAATTCTTGTGGTTATGCACCATATTTCTGATACTTGTCCTATAAATCAGGTTTCCCATTAATTTCATTGGAACCAGAATTTTCTTGGTAGGACCCTTTGTGGTACATAACAGTTTCACCGGGTTCACTTTCTACTATTACCACTGTGTCACATTCATTCAGAACAAATATAATTTAAAAATGAAGTCTCAATTTTTGCCAATGTTTATTCACTCAGGCAGGAATATTATATCCACAAAATGACCTCATTGAAATTAATTGGATTGCTCATACGAAGAAAAATGCGGTCCACTGATTTGTGCTGATTTGGCCTTCTGATATGCAGAAGATGGTCTCAACATTTCATCACTCTTGTAATTTAATAAAAACTTTTACGTGTTTGTTAGGAGGAAAGGCTGAAAACAAGAGATTGGTCCACCAGCCTGGTGAAAGCTTCTACCAAGTGCATGGATTTCAGCTGAAGGAACACGCAGGCATGTGTGCCACGCTTCAGGTCCTCGGCATGTGCTAGGAGCCATAATTACAAACACAGGAATGTCCAACATGTACTTGCCCACATAGCACTGTTATATCTCTGCCAGGACAGGCAGTAAACATACCATGGCAGAGTTACAGGGCAGATAATATGAAAATAATTAGCACGTGCAACTCTAGGTGCTTCTCTAGAAGAGCCTAGTTTCTGGCCTATATGAATTCCTTTGCCCCAAGTTCAAACCGCTTTGAACTAAGTTTGTGAGATGAGCTAGAAGACAAATATTATCACAGAATCATAGAATGGATGAGGTTGGAAGGGACCTCTAGACCTCCCTGCTCATGCAGGGACACCTAGAGCACATGGAACAGGATCACATCCAGGTGGGTTTGGAAGATCTCCTGAGAAGGAGACTCCACATAAGACCCCCTCTCATTCTTCTCCAGGCTAAAGAGGCCCAGTTTTCTCAGCCTCTCCTCATAGAAGAGATGCTCCAGTCCCCTAATCATGTTTTCAGCCCTGCACTGCACTCTCTCCAGTAGCTCCTTGACCCTCTTGTACTGGGGAGCCCAATACTGGGCACAGCATTCCAGACATGGCCTCACCAAGGCTAAGGAGAGGGATACGATCACCTCCTTCCACCTGCTAACCACAGCCTTCCTAACGCACCCCAGAATTAAAATGGAAAATTACGAACATTAAATAAAATAGAATATTATTCCATTTTCTGTTTGGTGGTGAGTGACTAAAAAAAAAGAGGGAGTAATAAAGATGGTTAATCAGAAGCTTGCTATAAAATAGGCTTTAAGTCAGCTTAAGTTGACTGAAAATTCTGATTTTAGAGAAATTAAGCTGTGCCACAAAAAAAGAGCTAGAGAATCACTGTATTATTATATAATCATTATCAAACTAGACCATACCAATTCGTATGGGCTTACCTGCACTTTTTTAAGACTGTAAGAATGTTTATTCTACCACAAAATCATCACACAGACTGCTTCCTAGCTAGAAATCTGCCTTCTTCACTGAAATAACAGCCATGAGTAACGAACAACATGAGATATCGAAGTAAATCCAAGGGAGGATAGAGGTTCATAAAACTACAGTTTTTTGAAATTAAAAAGAAATATATAAAAGTTCTCAAATATATAACTCTGGGAGACTTTTCTTACCTTAATATTCACCTTTCACACACACAGTATTAAGAATACTCACCAGAGCAGCTCTCAGTAAGAAAGCTACTGAATGATTGTAGGCACCCCTCAAAATATATGGGCACAATCATATATAGAATTATATCATATGCCCATTGCAATTACCAGTATTCGCAAAAGGATCTGCAAGAAAGAGGGAAGGAAGCAGGAGACAGAAGTCTTTCTTTTTTGACAAAATTGCAAAGCACAATTTTACGATTTACAGTATGCTTAATGCAGACACTGGTTTCTGCAGTATGTGACATATTCAGGGAATGGTTAACCAATACACAGATGTCCGTGATTTGTACAAGTGTTGGGGGTAGTAAACCTTCCTCTACATGAAGCCCTTTAGGACTATTTACTGCTGCAGCCAAGCTCTGCTGTCAGTAGCCTGGTTCACCTTTCAGCACGTGATTACAACAAAGACTGTTACACAAAAGCTCATACTTTTATTCGCCTTGTGCTGAAACATGGCATAGTGAACACAGAGCAGAACTCACCTCCAAAATCAGTGCAGAGAATTCTTTCCCAAATTTATTAAGCTAAAGCTTGAAAAGTTCATTGCATTTGTCACTTTTGTGGCTGTTTCTTTACTCCTCCACATAGTTATTTAAGAGAGAGAGAGGGTTTTGATGACGTTGGATGATAACATATACCTAGATAGCTCTCCACATAGCTCTCTGAGCTTGCTCCTTGCCAGAGAGGTGTGTGAAGACCAGCCCTTTCCAATATTGCTATTTAACTTTCTCACCCAAAACATGTTGCTACTGAGAAAGAAAAACACCCTCTATGAGCCAGATATGAAAACGTTTCAGCATCTACTGGAACGACCAGATTTTTCCAAAGCTCATATTCAGATACCAAGTTTCTCTATGAGCTTGAAATGCCCTACAGCCCCAACACACGATGTTTACTGCCAGGTTGCTCCAGGAAAACAGCATGTGACACCCTTCCTCCATTGG
Source organism: Tinamus guttatus (assembly GCF_059628265.1). Classification (NCBI taxonomy): domain Eukaryota; kingdom Metazoa; phylum Chordata; class Aves; order Tinamiformes; family Tinamidae; genus Tinamus; species Tinamus guttatus. The sequence continues at coordinate 2,970,415 of NW_028288620.1, forward strand.
GGTCCTGAACGGAAACTTAGCTCTTTCTCAAATTTTCCTGCTGTGGATGACAGGAAGGGGGGAGAAAGAAGTCATTCTGACATGGAGAAATACATGTGCATGGGTTGTGAAATGCTGGGCACGGGAGAGCGCTATTTTAAATAAGCATCCCTGCTGCACATTTACCATAGGAGCAGCCCATGCACATGTGCAGTAGATCTAATATGACACAGAAGTATTGAATTTACTGTGCGCATGCTGTAAAGCTCGTCCTTGTGCATGCTGTGGAAATATCTGGCATTTGGGGAGCAGAACTCAGATAAACAAGACACTGAGATGAGGAAAGCAAGAAGTCTGGAAGCAAAACAAGGGCATGTTTGGGACTGCACAGCCCTCCTTGTGTGTCAAGCCCTTCTGAAGCTTTTACCATCAAGTGCAATACAAGTGGCTGAAAATACCCACTGAAGGCCTGAATACTGGGTAGTGCTATGCCCTGCCCTTAACTACAACTGTGCAAATGCAGGGCAGTCATTCTAAGCAAGGAGACTGACATAAGCTTTTGAAAAGAAATATAACACCTTAATAGCACCTCCCATGCTTAAGGATGTATCATTACCACAGGGTTAAACAACACTCCCAGGGTTGACAGCGGCAGTTGACAACTCTCTTTAAGCTAATCCTGACCGTCTTTATGACATTGACAAGTCTGTTCATGCTAGAAATTGCTTTTCCACTTCCTCCTTTACATTTTGGAAAAAAAAAAATAAACACTATTTGAGCATACTTTTTACGTTTGGGATAATTAGAGCATTGATTCTGGAATCAGAGTCCTACCAGAGTAAATGCAGGGCTGCAGTTTGCACAGAGTCTGGTCGACTTTCCTCACCAAACAAACTTATCTGACTGCAGGTTTGGGGCCTTTATTGCACATTCACACAACTATATTTACTGGGGAAAATCATGGCAAGTGCAAGCAAATGCACATGTATTTTATACGGAGACCAAGGCTCCTATTTTTGAGAATATTTTACTAGTTGCAGTCCTGATTGTAATGCTCCATCTGCTGTACAGTATCCTAGAGAAAACTGAAAGTGTCCCAGCTTCCAGGAGGTTTACCAAGCCCTCAATGTCCATCTCTTGAACTGACAATCATGTGCAATATCCTCCAAAGTGCTTTTTGTTCAGGAAAGGAAGTGAACCTAGGAGAAGGCACGCAGAAACCATCTCACTTACAAGTAATGTTTGTTTCATGGAGTCTGTTTATTTTTTGCTTTGCAAATTCATATACTGGGCTAAACCATGCAATCCATGAAAAGCAGTGTTTCCTATGTTCACCTATGGTTCTCTTTTTGCAGCTACACAGGATGGCTTTTCTTCAAGCAATCAAATAAATGATCTCTAAATTAAATAAATGATCTCTAAAAGAAGAACTATTAGAATCTCTAAATTACAAATGCTTGGGGTTCGATGCATGAAGGCTCACTGGGTTCCTACTGCTCGCATGGCTAATCTGGCTTGAGATAGAGGGGAAAACTACTGCGAAAGAGACTGTTGGGTGTCACCTTCTTTCTCTGACCTGAAAAAGGCCAAGCTGGAAAGGCCAAGCAAGTCTGAGTACATTTGGTTGGGGTTTGATTCTTCAACCTAATAAAGCAGGTTCAGAGGTGAAGGTCATGAAACAACCTGACACTGAGACTTAGCTTGTCCTTTTGGCTGGTGAGCTTACACTGGAGATATAATTCCGATAAATACTTAAGAATTCACGACTAAATGTAATTGGAAGCACATAAAAAATCTACCCACAAACAAATGTGATTTATTCTCGAATTAGTGAATCTCAGGGGGAAAAAATGCACAAACACAAAACATAAGTTAGATTTTGTTTCATGACAGTCATTTGCTTTTCAGCTGGAAAGTTAACAAAGGACGAGGAGTTACGTAAAACAAAATCTACAAGTTGTTTTCCTCCAAGCTATTCATTTTGTCAAAGGTTTTCCGTCAATTATATAGCTGTAGGAGAAAAGTTGTCCTTCTAGAATGACAGTTACGCAATTTCTATGCATCTGACATTCAGCAGTGTCCTACATGCGACCTCTTCACAGGGAACTTGTCCTACAGTTCGCAGGGAGCTTGCTGGGTCTAGTTCCAGAGCAGCGAAGGGCAATTGAAACTGTGCAAATGTGCAACATGGTCTTCAGCTCTCCCCTCCTCTCCAGCGTGCAGGAGAGTAAGTCCCAAGGGTATTCCTGAGAGCTGAAGATAAAATCCAGCAGGAGCCTTTGCATGTTCCTTGTTTGGCTTTGGGGGTTTTGGTTTTTCATTATCTTTAATATGCAGTAACAGCTGCTACCCACCGCAGCTTGTCTACATCCCCACAAACTCTGCTCATTTTGCATGGCAAGATACAACGATTCCTTTCTGTTGGTCCCAACTTAAGGATTTATGAAAGGGGGTTGCAGTGCAAATGATGGCAAGGAGGAAAGGGTAAGTAGTGATTTATTTTTAAATAGCAAAACCTCCTAAAGTAGGCCTGAGAATTCATGGCTCTATATCTTCATTAAATATTAGGGGATAAAGTATGGGATAATCATCAAAATGGGGGGAAAAAAGGGGAGTGAAGAAGGGAAAAGGGGATGTCAAGATCTCTGTAAAGCAATGCCATTTCCTGCTTGCACGCTGGCTTGAAAAACAGAGCACAAGTTTGCCACACTAAGGATTAGTTTTAGCACTCCAGCGCCACACATTACAGCTGAAGCTTAGCAAACTTGCACAAGGCTTGGCCAAAATCTGAAGCTGTCTTTCAGGCCTTAAACATGCAACACACCTGGAGTGTCCCTGCTCACAGACAAACTCTGTGCTTCTCCAAGTGCAGCTGTTGGAGCAGATCCAGGTCTTAGGATCAGGCCTTAGTGAGGATCAGGGTATGGCCCATGCAGTGACTCAGATTCCTACAGTCATTTTTCTTCACATTTCAGCACTTTTGCAGCTGTTTGTGTCTTTGTAAATCGCCTATAAAAATGTCCTCTTTGCCTCTGCATGTTTAAGTGCACTTCTTTCAGCAAGCCCACTGCAGCCTCTTTCAGGTCTGCTCAGTGATAATTTGGAAGTAGTATTTGAATGAAATACAGCAAAGGCATTCAAGACATTCCCAATACTCTTGACACTTTATTTCTTTCAAAACTCAGCATATTCTTCCTTTTTTTTCCCCACAGATTCAGAAAATTGAAACAAAAAAAGTCACAAGTGAAACATATAACCTGCCTACAAAATCCTACAGCTTAAATGAACTTTCTACCTTTACCCAATAAAGCATTGATAAGCATGATAGCCAGATACTCCCATTATTAATGATTCACTAGCAGCGTATTCATTAATAATATGCACTAGTGTCATGTTAATAGCGCATCTGAATTGAGCTAATTATTTTACTTGATGCCTCATATTTTATGAGTATAATTGATTCTCTGTGGGATAAATGCTTGGCTTTTTTCCAGAGGCAAGCAAACAAGCCTGGTAGTCTATTCTCCATTGGAAGTGGGCCCCTGCAAAGCCCTTTCTATCCTGTCCTTAGGTCTATCTGTCAGCCTGGAGCTTGCAGCCCAGGCTGCCACATGGGCCACATGGGCCAGTTATCCTTGTATGAGGACAATCAATATTGCTCCTGCCTTTGTGCAGGAAGCAGAAAGGAGTTAGGGAAGGACTTAGTACTGAAGATGGTTAAGTATTTCTGGGTTGTTTTGATATTATTCTAACTTTTTAGGAGTTGGTGTGACATTCAAAAGCACCTGCAAGTTCCCGGCACGATCTCCCGCCTGGTGTAATTCAAAACACAGTTCATCACGTCTTCCCATCATCTCCGACTTCTTCTGCAGACCCATGTAAGCCGATGGGAGCACACACAGAGCAAGCAGGTGCAGGAACATCCTGAACTGCTCAGCCTGGCCCCTTTAGAGGACCGTTTCAGTAATCTGTCATGGAACATACGAACTGCTTCCTAATGTCCAAGAACGTTTTTCCTCTTGAATGAGTCAAAAGAGGCACAATTTCCAGAAGCAATGTCCTTGTCTAGACAGTACAAAAAAAAATCTTCACAATAGGACAAATCTTCAAAACATTTTAAGGATTTTTTTTAATTAAAAAAGGGTACAGGGTTTTTTTTGTAAATATTTTGGCAGAATTTTCCCATTCTTCGTCCAGTTGTGGTTCCTAAGGTCTTTGTGTCCCCAGCTAGTTTATCATCTTTAGTAGTATAAGATAAAATAAATAGGCAATGGAACTGAGGTAATTATCCAATATTTTTTCTGTAGTCATCAGGAAAAGATACTTCCAGACACATATTCAAATCACTTTAAATTAGGTTCCTAAGGTGGCATATTAGATGCAACTTTCTGATTATTTGCATTTATTTTGTTTGGGTTATTGTTTGTTTTTGAAGGAAATTTCAGAAGGGTTATGCACACAAATACCCTTGCATGTTGTTTATCATCTTTCTTTTTATGGGGCCTTTACGAATATAAGTGCAGGCACAATGTCCTTTTCCTAATCTACTAAAGAATGGTAGCATTGGCAATGAAATGATGACCCTGTAATTCTGAAAATGTGTTGCATTATATCTCTCAAAGACAAATTCATCCCCCTTAGAAGGTAATATGATACTAGTGTGAGGATGTCAGGACCAAGCATGCCAAAGGTAACATGGCTTAGAATTTATGCATCTCCTGCCAGCAGAGTTTTAAAAAGAACTCCTATGAAAAGATATGTCCACCTAGAGAGAGGATTGCATTTGTTTCAAGGCTCTATTCTCACCATCTTTTTCCACAAATCTCCTCTCGACTGCAACACGGCAAAAAGAGCAATCAAGTAAGCTGCTCTGATTTATCATATCCAGTGTGGAAATGCCACCTGTGAGATTCTCCTGGAGTCATGAGTGGAACTTTATGCCTGCTTGTATAAGCTGCAAGCTGCCCAGGAAAACCCCCTGGACCCACCGAAAGCCAAGGGAATTTTGCTGCTGTCTGCTGTGGGGCTGGGATTTTTCTGTGGGTGTCCTCTGCTCTGGAGCTCTGTGGCTCCAGGTGCCAGAAACAAAGGAATCTGGTGCCTAGAATAAATGACTCAAAACACAGACAAGATCCAAGGCGGGTTAAAAAAATGGAAAAAAATTTGGCACAGAGCCTATGGAAAAGTCTGAAGGAAGCCTTGACATAAAACAAATCCAATACCCATCCCTACTAGAGTCTCACATTACAGTTGTACTGACTGACATATTATAGCTGCTGAAGACTAATGCTACTGTAAAGAGCCTGTGAGTTAGTTTGGCTCTTCAAATATTCATGAAAATATATATTTTTTAATATTACTATGTAGATTTGACTGCAAACACAATATAATGTTATTACTATTTTTCTATTTTAAAATACTATCACCATGCTAGATGTGAATAAACAATTGCCTTCCTGTATTTGAAAAAAAAGAGGAAAATATGGTAAACTGGGGAATGAAAAGTTACATTGTTCTAGCAAAACATTTTTCAATATAATTTTATTATGTCTGTTTTGCTGTCAGCTTAGTGACTTTTGAGACATCATAATAAAAATATCTTATTTGATTTATACATTCTACTTGAGACCATGAATTTTGAGATAACGCTGCAAGGTCAGGGAAGTTTAGGAATCCAGTGGTCTCAGATGAATGTCAGTTAGCTAAGAGTGCTCAAGGAGGATCTATTAATAATGAACACTCCAGACAAATGTATAATGCAAGCCCTTCAGATGGCAACACGGAGTTCATGTTCTCTTGAGAGTCATCCAATAAAGGAATGTTTTGTTATAATGAAAGGAATATAATAATATGCAGTAACAAAAAAAATCTGTATCATGCATTCTACATGCAAGATTTTATGTGTGAGTGTACATGTCTCTATGTTCCTAATAGCAAAAGAGACTATGGGTATGGAAAAAAAAAAGAAAGAAAGAAAGATCACTTTATATCCTGCATATTTTAATATTTTAAAACATTAATATATGTGTAAAGTCCAAATAGACACTATTGTATGTCTGGTGATAATCTAAACATAGAATTTGAAGGGCCTGATCCTTCACCTGAATCAGCAACAAAACTGACTTCCAGGAGTCTAGGAATAATGGTAAGCGCCAAAACACTATCATTTTATATGTCAAATTATAAATGTTAATAAATAGTCTTTATAATTTTACCAGTTAGGAAAGTAGAAAAAAAAATCCTGCCTTATGAATGAAGCACACCAGAATCACACAGCAAATTCAAGTACAGGATTTGATGGTTTCTTGAGCCAACACTAAAACAGCTACTAGAATATAATTATTTGTTTAGGATGAGCAACAACAGACTTATGTGGGCCACATTTATGCTCAGGATTTTTGCTTAAGGACATGCATCTCTCCACTGTCCTCAAGGGATATATAGGTGATCGCATGGCGAGGAACTGCAGGTGTGGAGCGTGGCTGGCACCCAGGGCTCCGCTTGGGCAGGAGAGCTCAGGGCAATGAACGCAACTGAAGAGGGTTTTGGCTGCTGTAGTTTGGGTGGTTTTACTGCAGGATTTATGTAGGGTGGATTAATGGGGGTAGGACTTTAGCAGACATGTCTGCTCACACGTTTTATACACCCAGCTCACACATCTGGCCCTTATTTCCAGCAGCTGCAGCTGGCGAGTAGGCTTAGGAGCAGGAGGTGGCTGCAGCCTCTGCTCCAGCCTGGGGCAATGCTCCTCTTTTTGACCATGGCCCAACTGTGAGCTGGCACGGGGCAGCGTGCCTGCCTCATGTGGCCCAGAGCGATGCGGGCAACAGCACCTGTGTGGTGTGAGAGAGCCATGGTGGTCCTGCTGCATGGGGCAGCGTCCCTCTTCCTCTGCCGCCTCCTCCTCCTCCTTCAGCTCACCCTCCGCTCGCTCTGGGCCGTGCTCACCTTTGGGTTGCACCACCTTAGTGAGGACTAACCGAGCCCACAGGAAAGGTGTCTCTGGGATCCTGCTAGCAGTGTGGTTGTTTTGGTGTCTTTGCAGGGGCAAAGATCACTTTTGAGAATAACTGTGGAGCTGAGGCTTTTGGTTCTCTTTACTGAATTTTGAGAAGGCAGGGAGGCATGGAAGATCTGTGCTTAAACATGTTGGACTCATCCATTTGGGCCTTCTTTGGAAGGACTGGGTTGTTTATCCACATTTATCATTTCCTTCCTCCCAAAAACAAATAATAATAAATCTTATTTTAAATATTAAGCAACAAATTAATTAACAATATTGTTACAGTTTCATCCATCTCCCAATTACATTTTGTATTAGATATCACCTACTAAAATCAGGAAAAAAAATGTTGTTTTAACACCAGCACTAGTATCCTACCACTTAGTCAGAGGCTAATATTGTGACTTGTTGCTTTAATTTTCCTTGTTTGCAGGCTGTAATATCAGCAGAAACACACACAATCCTGCAGCAAAAACAATGCATGTTATTAGGGATGCAGTCCATCAAATGAGGCCTCTTGAATCTGTGTGAGTGACTTCAGTCCCATTTGAATTCTTGTCCTGGGCTTCATACCTCACCCCTGACTTTGCTGGGCAACTGTCAAAACTTTCCATTAGTTTAGTTCCACCAGTCTCCTAACTTATCAGATAAGTTTTCTTAAGACAAAGAAAGCCTCAGATATATGTTTTGAGATGAATAATTATGCTTATAGCTTAAGGCCTGAACGGGAAATTATGCTGTATTTGCCAAAGTACATGAAAGATCACCTTCCCAAATCCAATGGGATTATCTGCTGGCTGCTCTATAAAGAGGGATTCCTATCCCATTTTTGGGAAATGGAAAAGCCTTTCTGTTGGGATCTAGCTTTAAATCATAGAGATCAAAACAAAGTAAAGAACAAATATTTCTTAGCCTGGATTAAATGCTTGAAGAGTGCCAGAGTGAAAAGTTATCTAGGAAAGACCACTTAGAAAGATACATCTTTCCTAGCTTATAGAAGAAAATCTGCATTTGTATGCTGTGCAGCTTTGTCCCATACATGAGGATTTTGCATTGCCTTTTAGTTAATAAAGCTAGTCCTAATGTAAACTTCTGAGCAGGGTATACATCTAGGCTGACTGACCAATCTATGCATCTATAATTGAATGGCTATACATCTATATTATCTAGGTTGGGGAATGGGTCTGAGAGCTTACATCAGCTGATACAGAAACTGTGATTTCTATAAAAGCAAAAATACAGTGCAACTATAATCTTATTAAAATCCTACCTGTGTAAGTGCACAAAATCTAATATAGATGGACAAGAGATCTATGTATACATGCAAAATGATGAGATTTGTACAATCCATTGTAATATATTTACCGTTTTAAGAATAGGGACCATGTTAGACCCCAGCCTCTAAAAAGTCCTGAACATCAGCGGGGTTTCTGTCAACATATTGATACTACGGACAAATAACTGACTTATCCTTGAGGCTGTTACCTGCCAAATCCTTGTGTATAGTTTGCATCTGACATCATGTTCAAAAGAGATACGAACTGAAAATTAGTCCTTTGCCAGTAGGGCTGAAGGCTGAGTTCTTTATTTCAAATGCAGCGTGAGTTTTGGAAACATTTCGTGTTTCTTTTTGCCCCTGTTTAAAAGGTTTAAATTCCATTATGACTGCCTTGGGGCACCACATGAGCAATTCCCCAGTCTGTTGCAAATCCATTATCAGGATAAGAGCTGTGGTGGCCTTATCCTTCTTCCCATGACCTATTCTCCACAAGTGCTATGCCCAGGCAGGACTTCTATCAGTTTCCAGCACGTACTCTTCTCTGAGCTCATTGCTGGTACCAGGGCTCAGGAACCTGCCACAAAGGACCTCTTACGCAGAGTATAGATGAGCTTCTCAAAATATCCTAAAGCATAAGATTATAAAACTGAAGCAAACCAACATATTTGGATATTTACAAAGAAAAATGCATTGTAGGGACACTCTCTCACATACCACTGTGGATGTGACAGTTAAATTGTAGAACAAAGTTCTTCATCACTTTTAATAGGCAAAAGCATCTTGCCTGCATCTTCCCCACATTCACTTTGATTGGAGGGGGAAATTATATCTAGGAATCAAAATTCTGCATTTACAAATGACACTATAAAACTAACATAGGCATTGTCATCCCACAGCTTTTTTTTTGTCCATATGACTGAGATGTCTCTAGCTAGCTTAAAACAATGAAGTCAAAAACAATTAAATAATTAACAGCAAACTAAAAGCATGTCTATATGACAAAGTTCATATAGAAAGAGCCAATTTGTAAGATGGCCATTGTGCTGTATCCACTGTGACTTGAAACTGGAAATGAGTGTATGTTGGAATTTAGTGAGACATCTTTCACTAAAAAAATATAGTTAGGATATTGTAAATGCTAACAAAAGATGGAGATTCAAACAGCATGGAGTTGTACAGCAGAGAGTGGAGAGCACTTTGAGGCATGGTTAGTGAATTGTAGTCCTATGAATAAGGATGTAAGAGGAAGTCCAGTAGGTCTCTCCATGCTAATTTCGCCAATTTCTATATACTATTCAGAATGGGAATTGTTATTAATTAGATACTTGCAGCTCCTTTTGAGCCCTTAAATTTAAGAGCCGTTACCTTCCTTAAATGTATTTTGAGAACTGTGGCATTACCCACCTTCCTGTTCAGGCTACGGCTGCAGATATGTGCCTATGCTGCCATCTTTATGCAATGTTACAAATCAGCATAATTGAACTTGTATGGCAAGCTAGCCACTTACTTCAGTTATTCTTTTCTTGTGGACAAGGAGAAATAAAGGCAAACAGCTGATACTATGGAGCAAATGCTTTCCAAAAGGTTAAGAGCATTACTGAGGTTTAGCGGGGGTGAGATCTATGTAGCCGCAGAATGGGGGAATGAATCAGTAGTCTTTATTTCTCTGTTACTAACTCACTTTGTCTGAGAACTTTGCCTCAGGCCATGTTCTGGCATTTGGTCTTCGCTTGTCCCTACTCACTTCTTAAACCAAAAAACAAATCAAAAACAAAAAAACTCCAAAACAAAAACAATTAAAAATGGAGGGTAGGTAGGAGCTCTATCTGCATGGAAAACAGCCAGACTCTCAAATATGGCTTGAGTCTTGCCTCATCTTTCTCTGCACTCTGATTTGGCCAGGCTTCTTAGGCATTGCAGGACTTACACAAGGTCTCTTTGCTGTCTCTGTGTTGTTTGTTGACCAGGGTGACTAAATAGGCCTTTGTTTGAGAAAAAAACAATCAACCAAAGACACAAACAAACAAAGAACAATCTTTTGAAAACACTTTATGTCTCATATCTGCTCATGAACTTTGCTTTGGAAAAAAGGAGAGAATTTTTCCCAGTGCCAGCTTTTCCCACTGGTTTTCTCTATTGACAGCAATGTTAAAATACCAATTTATGCAACCCCCAAAGGAAGCAAATCCATCACAGTGCTGTGGAAAAGTCACTCCACATGGATGACCCCTTTTTGCTCCCTTACCATAACCAATCCTGAATGTTTCCAATGCTCTAGCAGACTGCAGTAGACTTCCTGTCAAGTGGAATATATATTGGGAGTAATTGATTCTTGCCATCATAGGGGATGTTCAAAATCATTCATGAAACACTTTTATTTAGATGTCAAAATCCAGATTTAGGATCCATGTATGAAGAATTTAATATATGTGATTGGGATGTTAATATATATATCTAAGCTTTATTTAGAAGAGAAAAAAAAATCCAAAAACTGGAGCCAAATCTGATTCCTTTAGAATTTTATTGCACCTACTGTTATTAACAGGTGGATGATAATTGAAAGAGGAAACCAAAGTGGAAGTTGAGAAAATGACTGGAGAAATTAAGTATGGGGAAGAGAGTGAAAGGTCGAAGACAAAGGAAACACGATGAAATGGGATAGGGCCTGGGAGAGAAATCTTTTCTGGCCAGACCTATGGAAACTGAAGGCACAGTGATTATAGTTTTGTTTGTAGTTTCTCTCTGATCTAATGCCAACATCAGATAATTTTCTATGGTAAGTGTCTAGGAATGATTTGCCTTTCTTTTCTGTGGAAGGAGAATCACTTTGCAATACATTTTTTAGTGTTACAGAGCAGTTCACTGGGTTCAGGCCATAGCTGAAGCTCACACATAATATATCAGAAATGAATTCTAGGTATCCTGCCACAGTGTCAGCAAAAAAAAAAATGTAACTTGCAGAAAATAAATACGCATCTTCAGGAGGACTGATATTCAGCATACATTCGGGTATGAAGACAACACATAATCAGGTACGAAGATAATACACAACTAGGATGTAGAAAAATCTCTGGGACATTTGCAAGAGCTCACATACCAGGTAGGTTTGAACAAGTGGAAGCATCTATAATGAGTGAATAAGGAGTTAAAAACTCTTTCGTGTAAAATGGAAGGCTGGACTATTTTGACTGTCTCTGGAAAGAGAGAGGCAGGGGGGCACCGTAAACTGAAGAGGAAAGCATGGGCTATTTAAGTAGGTGTTTAATGTAGAGTTTGTTAGGTTGGTTGTGTTAACAGTCACCATCATCTCTCACCAGTGGAAAGTCTGATTCTTTCTGAGGGTGGGAAAAGCATCGTCCTTCAGGTTATGGATGAGATCCCAGTGTGATGCCCGTGAGCTCCCACATGGGACAGTTTCATTTCAGAGGGCTTATGGTAACTCAGTGATGGGGTGCAGGTGAAAGGAAGAGCTTCACAGCCTCAGTAATAAATAATCACAGGGCTGGAAATGTTCTCGTGAGTCACCTGGAATTTCAGATAGACCTCTGAGGACACAGGAAGGAACATATTCAGTCAGATGAGAACCAAACCCCAGCATATTTTAACCTGTATTTTTCAGGGCACTAAAATTCTGCAGCTGTAGGTGAGGAAAAAGAAAAAAGCAGTTGTCAGTCCAAAGAAAAGCTGCTATCTCTCATTACAAGAGGAACCTCTTGCTTTAGACGTCTAGCTATCCTTGTCCCAGAGGCCTTTGTCTCACTTGGTGAGACATGTAAATGATTTTCTGTAAATGCTCTGTAAATAATTTTCATCCAAAATAATAATGCAAGTGACCTTTTTTTTTCATGCTTAGGTAATGTGTTCCAATTTCATTCATGCTGTAGTACTTTTTCCTGTGCCCTGTCTCTTAGGTTCAAGCAGAGCACAAGCTTTCAACACTGTGAAACTGAAGCAGGCCGTACAAGCAAAGAAAGTCTGAAACTATCATTGGTTCATCCTCAGGACTAAAGAAAGCATCTTGGAAAATGGGCCAGACGATTCGAAGCTCTGAGTCTTCAGTCCGTACAAATGGAGACCAACAAAAAGAATAAGGACAGGCCTCTTCTCTGCACCTCCTGCTCCCCTGCATTGCCCTGTGCCCTTTCCCTCACACTGAGCGGCAGTCGGAAGGGTTTTGAGCAGCTCACCTGCTGTGACCCTGCCTTTGCCCCGAGCACCGTGTTACGGCAGCCTGGCACAACGCGCTCTCCAGGCACAGCAGTTTCGCAGACGAATACGCTACCTCAGGTTTCTAAAAATACCCACGGACAGGAAACGCCGAGCTTAACTTCTCCCCCTCTGTATCTGCACAGCATTCGGTGGCAGAAGTGAAAATGAGAGTCTTAAAGCAAAGTCTTTGATACAGATGCTCAGGGGAGTGGCTTAGTAATATATACCATATTTTTTATTTGGTAAGAGGTCCAGATTCCTTAATGCTCTATTACATATTTGAAGCATTATATGCACATGCCTGAACCATTTGTTTAAGTCTATACATCATGCTGTTTCATCACTTACTTAAACTCAGTGAATTATTTCCCAGCCAGATTTTACTTTCAGATGTACCCAGACAGCCATGTGAGGGGCAAAACGAAGGAAACAGGCGTCTCTCCTCCATCTCCTTTTGGGCTATAGAAATAAATTGTTCCATAACTATGACTGGAGAACATCTTTTTTTTTTTTTTCTTGCCGCTTTATCACAAAAAAAAAAAAAAAAGAAGCTATAAGAGTTGTTTAACTCTTAAACTGAAGTAAATCTCTGGATAATTCCTATCCGCTAAATACATGGCCTAGAAAACTGAGAACAGTGAGGCTTTATTACAGCAAGACAAAGCCATATCTGCAGGATTGACAACAGTTATCAAGCAGGGATGTCAGGGTTTTGCCTGCAGAACTAGTTTCCACAGGAAGAAGGTGTTTTGTATTATCTGCAGGCAGTATCAGGACACATGGCGTTCAGTAGCAGCTAGCTGGGCTCACAACAGGCAGAAGAGGGAAATCCTGGTGTGGATTACAGACATTTGCACTGGTTCAGCACCCTGTGGGCTACCGTCACCAGCTAACTCGGATTCTTTTTTAATATTAATACACTCAGATAAGGAATTTTTTTCAGTGCATTTTAATCTCCGCATAAGTGGTAAGATCGATCATAGCTGGGAAGCAGGAGTGCTCCCTGGCTTCCGTAAGAGCACTTTGAAATTTTTATCTCTAAAATAGTTTAGGAAAAGGAGATTAAAAGGGTCTTCCCCAAGCATAGAGAAATAAATTCAAGGAAGAAGGCAAAAAGTCAGTTATGAGAAGAACAAGACCAAAAAAAAAAAAAACTCAGAGAAAGACTTGGAGTAGTGCAAGAGTTTGAGAAGAGCTTTGAGTGCTCTTCTGACAGAGTAGGTTGCAGTTTTGGAAAGGATCACAGATGTTGACAGGAATTCTCTAAAATTGTACTTATGATAGAGCATAAGATGTATGTATAAAAACTAACCTTAGTTAAGAGGTAACTTGCTATATCTCTGTTTTGACATCGGCTGCAGACGTTGCATTAGCAGATGGTACAACTAATAAAAATGTTTTTGTCTACTCTACATACACAATATCAACTTTGCATGCCTTTATTTTACATACACTGTATTTCCAGTTTACCTTCTTGGCAATCAAAACAGAAGGAGCACGTTGTAACATCTGCAGACAATTTTTATAGACACTGGTGATTCATAAACTTTGATTTCAAAGACATTTCCTACAAGTCTTCTTCCTCCATAGGACCACATGAGTTTCCTCACAAAAATCCTTGATTTGCTTCCAAAGTTTATCTCACAATTTCTGTTGTCTTGGGGATGTAGTGGTTTTATTATAGCTCAGTCATCGTGAGCTATTAACTCTGCAAGCTCAAACAAATTCCTGAGCCAGGAAAAGGTCCCTTAACCACTTTTGCTCAGAACTTCTTTTGTTGCTTTTACCAAATGCTTCTGGGTTGCAAAAACAGAGACCAATGCTAAATTTTCTCATGTGAAGGACAGTATGATTTGAATCTTATCCACATTTTTTGCATCATGTGATTAAAAGATATAGTAAGAAACAAATGAAATGAAAGATGTAGTGGGCTGGAACGAATTGGAACAAAGCTCTTCCCAGCTACAACTGCAGTAGGTAAATATGCAAATAACAAAATGCTGATCTTGGCAATGATATATTAGAAAAACATACATTAAAATTCAGTTAGGCTTGAGGCCACATATTTGTAATTTAAAGCATAAATGCATTAGAGAACTTTCTAAAACATCACACAAAATACTGAATATTTGAGTTTAAGCTTTAAATAAGTCAAATCATATAAATTTAAAGAAACGTAAAGATTAGACAGTGCAACAAGATTAACTCTGGCCAGCAAGGACTACTTATAGTGATTTGCATCATTACTTGTTCATTTTAGGCTGATTGCAAAATATACAAATTGTGGCCACAGTTGCAAATACAGTAAATTGCTATTACATAGCCGAAGATCTTATCAGACAGATCAGACAGAAAGGATCATATCAACTGATGTCAAGGGGATATTACTATTGAGGAACATGCACAAGAAGTTAAATACAAATTTAGCAAGGTAAATGAGTGAATTTTGACTCAAGAAAGAGTGTGTTAGGTAATTTTATAATATCTGCTATAAAAAAGCAGCCAGAAAGTGCATAGCCTGCTTGATGAAGAGCTTTGATGAAGCTGGATAGCAGAGGAGCTCGTCTGCACTGTGTTATACAGTCGTCATTACAAATGGGTCAGAACACTAGCTTTGAAGTAGACAAATGTGGAGGGAATTTCTTGCAGCTAGGATCCCTATGGGCTTGTAGAAGGACCTAACTCATGCTCGCCAACTACATATTTCCTAAAATCAGCAACAGATAGGGAAGGGGTCCACAGTGGCAAGATGTGTAATTCCAGTAATTGTTGGCTCCAGAAAAACATAAAAACATTTACAGCATAAGGAGAGATTGTGGACTCTGGGTTTTTACTGGAGGAGTTTCAGATATTGCCGTGCACTTAAATGGAGTGCAATAAAAATATCTGAAAACATGAGAAGAAGGAAACTGTTCTCCAAACACAACAGAGATCTGAGTTTTATTTGGTGGGATAAGGCAAGATCAGGCACAATCATACAGGCACCTTTGTGGTTACCATTTTCAAGAAGAATTTTATGTTATTACATAGGGCACTGAAAACAAAACTATGCTTTCCATCAGTTGTGAGGTCTCACAGTTCCAGTTACTCAAAGAAAAAAAAAATAAATCAAGACCAGAACCCTATGACTTTTAAATAATTCAGTGTGTCTCAAGGATCTTACCCTTTGTCACCAAGATGTGTTAGCCTGACAGCTAGCAGATTATGTTTTTCAAAGGTGACCTTAAAAAGTGCCTTTCAGCAGGTGAAAGTAGATCCAAAAGATGGAGACAAGAGTGTTGTCAGAGTGAGAGTTGAGGATTTAGCTTCTATAATTCTTCCAGCACTTCTAGGTTGTTAATAGAGAAGTTATTGCTTGACAACCATCTTTCTTGCATATGTAACTAGATGAAAACTTGGTACATGCTTAATATTTCCAGCATGAACTGATGAACTTACAGATATTTGTGATATGATTAAGTATTTCACTTCGAAATGGGATCCAAAGAAATGTGAGCTCTTTCAGAAAGAGGTCACCTCCCTCCGATGCATGCTCAACATAGAGGGAATTTCTACTGACAAAAGGGAAAATGTAGGTGGTGTAGATCTGTTTAACTCCCCATACATACTCAACCTAATATTTTATAAGGCTATGCTACTATTACAGAAGGACTATTTCTGTGCTAGGAAAACCATTGCGTGGTTTAGGATAGAAAGGGAAAAGTTTAATTACTTTTCAACTGGAATCTGTAGAGGTAAAAACAGCTCTCAAATTGCCATAGGATCATTTGAGCAGTTTTTAAAAACCTCTGTTTATATTTTATGAAGAGCTGAATGGATGCTGGAAATTAATGTGGTGGATGGTAGCTGAAGGCAGCCTCTGATAAGAGAAGTATTGAACTACCTGAAAGGATAGTCCTTTACAGCCAGCTGTAGACTTATTTTTAATTTATCTGTATCAAGCAAAATTCTAGTCAAAACGAAAGATACATTTTTCAATGGTTCCTTATAATGTTTTTCTTTAAATCCTGTTTTCAGCTGAGATATAGATACAACTTCAGAGGCAGATATTTAAGCCTGGGGAGACTCCTGTGATTTGTACAGGTGGCCTAGTAGGGATGACATCTGCAAACACTGTCCCATCATAGAACAGGGAACTGATCACTCGGAGGGAGCTGATCCCCATGGGTTTCACGTATTCACAGTTCCTATTTCTGCTGCTAGGACAATGGAGAAGGGTGTTGCTGGAATATCGCCCAAAGCAAAGAGATTGCTGAAATAGAGGATCTTGATGTTAAAATTGCGTGTTGCAGGAATTTGGGTTGGTAGTTGCCAACATCTTGGAACAGTTTAATCTTCAATATACTATTGAAATGCTTTTCAGTGGGAACATCTGCAATATAAAGATGCCATGTTGTCTAAGTAATGGGAAAACCCAGAGAATGATGGGAGAACGTATCACCTTATTATATTGTGTAACAGGGTGGTCTCCTGAAGGGATGTCATGTGTGGGGGTGAATGAACGGAATATGCATAACTTACGGAGACAAGTCATTGTGTCTCATCCTTTCTTTTTCTATTATGTATGTATGCAGCTGCGGGCTTTCTGTTTCCCCAACACAGCATAGTCTGTCTGTATAAGAAAGAGCTAAATGGGTTGTCTGGCTTGCTAGTTTTAGAAAGTGAGGCAGTTGCTTAAACAACCTGGGAAGTCCACCTGAAGAAGCTAGAGCTGTTTCCCAACTTCTGTGTTTGAGAACCTGCGAAGAAAGGAGACTGGTACTTTGGAACAGAGAAAGGTGTGTGTTGGTGCGATATCATTTTTCCTTCTTTTTTGGTACAAGAGTATTTCTAAGTTGTGCTAGAAATAGAGCAGTGTTTTAAATAAGCTAGATTTGTTGCTCCCCTCAGCCTCATGACACACCACCTACGCTTGAAATACAAAGGATGAAGATTGTGCCATTATTTGAAGAGTCTTACATATTTCAGGATTATAATCTAGGGGGAAATCACAGAATGGTTAAGGTTGGAAGGGACCTCTGCAGATCATCTAGTCCAACCCCACTGCTCCAGCAGGGACACTTAGAGCACGTGACACAGGGTGGCATCCAGGTGGGTTTGAAGATCTCCAGAGAAGGAGACTCCACAGCCTCTCTGGGCAGCCTGTTCCAGGGCTCTGTCACCCTCACAGTAAAGAAGTTCTGCCTCATATGGAGGTGGAACTTCCTGTGTTTCAACTTACACCCATTACCCCTCACCCTGTCACCAGCCACCACAGAGAAGAGGCTGGCCCCATCCTCCCTGCAGTCACCCCTCAGATACTTGAACATGTTGATCAACTATCCTCTCAGCTTTCTCTTCTCCAGCTTCTCCAAACTTCTGTTATGCAGAACTGGCACTGAAAATATGGCATGTTTGCATCAGAGGATCTTTCTGAGCATTAATTGTGAAGAGAAAGAGGACTTGTCTAGTTCCTCATTTCAGCTTCTCTAACACTACATAATAGTTACAGCCATGTTACAGCCATAAATGTTACAGCCATGATTATAGGAAATCTTTGGATGCAGTGTTTGAAAGACACAAGTTGCATGTGCCCCAAGGGTTCTGCTTGGCAGCAACTGACTTCCCCTGGTAAAGTGAAATATTTACCTGGGGATAGACAGGATAAAGATGAATGATGCAGTGACAGCAAAAATCAGTACTTGGAAGGTGACAGCAAAAGGGACTGTATTCCTGAGAAAGGCATGGTAGAGCTGTTTTGTTGCTATTCTTGTTTTTTTTTTGCTAGAAGGCAGGTATGTCGTTTATGAGAAGTCGTGCCATGGTTTGCAAACTAAAATGGATCTGTCCTCTGCATGAATCAGTAAGTAACCCCTGAGCATGCCTTGCTTTCTTTGCTATACTGCGAAGTATCTACTGCAGACTCACTCCGTCTCCTGCACTGCACAACGAGAAACCGCAAGGAGCTGCTGAGCCCGGGCAGTAACGCAAGGCGGGACGTAGCAGTCCTTCCCCCTTTCCCCTTTCTGGAAAAAAACTGCCATGCGACTTAGGGCCAGAAGACTCCCACAAGGAAGAATACATTAGTCATTCAGTCCTTCCATTTCTGCGCAGGGTTTTATAATCATTACCTCGAAGCCGGCTAGCTTTCAAGTTGCCAAGAAGAGCTCAGGGGAGAGTGTGATATTTAAACCTAGACATCTTTTCTCATCTGGGGTTCTGTCACCGTGCCAGTGTCTGTGTGTGCAAAGTTCTGGCAGCCTGGAACACTTTGATATATTTTTTCCCAGGCTTCAAAAGCAAAGGTAAACAGTGGGCCTGTGGCTCCAGGGCAAGCGCTGGTAGCTGGAAGTTTACGAGGTAGCTCATCTTCTTTATGTTCCTGGCATTAGTTTAAATATTTTGCTGTGTCGACGGGATGTGTTAAAGAAAAAGAAACTCGTTTAGTGGTTTTTGAGGCTGCAGGTTTGATGCCTAGAGGTGATTTCTGGTCCACACAAGTTTTCTGCTATTGCTACAGGTAAAACAGAGGGCAACTCTGCATCAAAGACATAAAACAAGAAAATAAAGTCCAATTTTAAAAAGATCCTTGGAAGACATTTGGATTTCCTTGACAGTTCAAACAATAGTTAAATAAAAAGCTCGGGGGAGGGCAAGGGTTCAGCTTCAGGATATTTATTTTATATGAAAGTGCTTTGGATATTTATTTTAAATGTTTTAGATTCACTGACATGGCAGCCATGGGGTGACTTCAGTATGCATATTCAGTGTTTGCTTATTTTGTCTTATAATACTGGCACTATCCATTCAAGTAAGTAGTGTGTGCTCAGACATGTTGAATAGTAACCACAATGCTTTTTAAAACCAAAAAAAAAGAAAAAGAGTATTTTTCAGGAACAGTTCCTCAGAGGAAGATTTCTCCTGTCACAGAACAAGGGCATTAGGTACCATCCTATGCAACCATAGCGTAATTGCTACTGAAATCTGTTTTCGACTTTGGGCAAGTTATTGCCAGAAGAATAAGGACAAATTGGAAAGAGTTCAGAAAAGTCAAATAAAAATAACCTGGAGCTGGTGGGATCTACATATGAGAAAAGGTTTTAAAAATCTGATTTTTTACTGTTTTACTTGCAATTATTCACTGACACTTTCTCTAAGTACCCAGCTAATCTGCAGATGGGAGAGACATTTAAGAATACAGACTGAAAAGCACAGATAATACAATATAGGCCAAAGTAAGAAATTTAGCTCCAAGAAACAAAATGCACAGAAGCAAAAATATCACCAAAATGTCAACAAAATACCAGGAAGAACTTCTGAATAGGCAAGGTGTAGGTTATAGTATGGTCACTCAAAACATAACTCTTGATTTACTGAAAATTGGCAGAAATAGTCTGATCTATTAAAATTAGTTCATTGCACTTGTCACTGTAGAATCCTACAAACCTGCCAGAAGTGCTGTAAGCAGTAATGCTGGTATTTACATTTTTATATTTAATTTTATATCACATTATTTTTAAGAAGAAAGGTCATGGCCAGAAAATTGTCTGTGGCATCAAAAATCTAAAATCTCTCTTGGTGGATTAGGCCCATCCTTGCCCTATACTACAAGCTTCTTTAATCCCCATTTTAACACAGCCAGGGAACACTTGCATTTTACTTGGGATGACTGTATAGTACATTCCATTATACTCATACATCCTGGCTCCTTTTATTTTGTGCCAAGCAAGGAAAAATTCTGGCATTCAGCTTACTGGTGATTTGTTTTGTGGAGAATTTATGTAGCCACTCTGCCTCACAATAGACATTCAGACAAGATATCAGTGAACTGAAACAAATGCTTAGGTCCCCGGTTCTACCATTAAACTTTGTACTTGCAAATATGTATATATGCACAAAAATAAAGCCAAACGTCTAGCTCAGTCAAAATGCACAAGACTGCCTGTGTCAGCTTTGAAAGTCCATGGGGAGTTTGACAGGGAGCGAAGGAAATTCCCAGAAAACTGCTGCTGCATCTAATTTGTTACACCAGGTTTGGGGCTGCAGTAGTTAAGAGCCTTCCTAAATTAGAGAATCAGAGAGTGGGGCCACCAGGGTGGGTGCAGTGGCTTTTCTTTGTATGCAGCCCACTGAAGAAAAGAGATCGTTTTTGCACAAAATCTCATGCTCACAAAATTTCACGTGTCAGTTTTTAAGTGCAAAATGAGTCTCCTGAGATTTTGAGCTTTAAAACATTTGTGGAGAAGTATAGGCACTTTCACACAGCCTTATGTCAGTACAGTAAAATTCCCATGGTTTCTACTGAATACTCTGTAACTGTATAAAACCCTGAAACAATTGAGAAGGACACAAGCCTGCTGTTGTAATGGGAAGGAGTTCAGACTGCATCTGTTTTTAAAAAATAAATAAATATGTAAATGTCATGGATCTGTTAGCCATTTTTCTCAGCTAAATATAGCACAGTGAGTCTGTCCATCATTAACCTGATGTTTCTTCAGTCTTTTAGGGGCTACTCGTTCCTTCAAAGGACTTTTCAGTACCTTTTAATTAACCACAACTCCATATTTTCTTACTGTCCAGTCTCGATAAGACTGAAAAATAAGGTTTAATCATCAGATGAAGCCCTTTCTGCTTCTCTCTTCTCAAGATTTATGCATAAGGAGCACTCTGTTCCAAGAGCAAAGGTCACCTACACAGATATATTTCCCCATATATCTTAAATTGTTTCTACTCTTCTGTCGAGCAGTGGGTTGCTTCATCCCAGCTCTATTTTCATAACTACCTTCAAAGAAGAAAGTAGCAGTATTTTAGAAGAGAAGGTCACTCCATTTAGCTCTTTTGAGAGCTTTTATAGCCAGATAACACTATTGTGGGTTTTTTTTTTGGGGGGGGGGGGTTGGTTTTTTTTTTTTGGTCAGCTTTTGGTACTTTGTTGAAATATGTTGTGTGCGTGAACTGTAAAGGTTACGGTCATGCTCAGGACCCTGGTGTTGTAGCCACTGAATGTGCTTTGGCACTAACCTTAAACTTGAGGGTATATTTTCTTAGAAGACTAATCAAGGAGGAGAGAGCACAGAATGCAGAGATCTGAGGCTGGTTGGCAAACATTCGGCTAACTTCGAGGATGTTAGAGTAAGCAGAGAGAAAAGGAGAAAGTTCTTGTAGAAATTGAGTTGAGAGCTGAAGAAAAGAAAGAAGCAGCTGAAGAGGGCAGGAAAAGATCAAGTAGAGCTGAGAGAGGCCAGCAGAAGATGGATGAAGAGTCTGGGAAGGAATTATTGCTCCTACCGTCAAGCCTAAAATTATCAGCAGTTCAAGCTGAAACATTAACGATTTGTATTCACATCTGCTACCATGTCCACTTTGAGAGTTAAGTCTCACTGACACAAGGGCTTAAGGAAATCAAACTCTAAGCTTTGTCTAAATATAGTTTTTACAGGGAATGAATTTATTGACTCCTTAATTGGATGGAGATCCCCAAAGCTTGAACTGCAATAAGCCAGATCAATGTGACAAAGATCTGACCCCTCTTTTTAAAATTACCGACACACATATAGCTGCTCTGTCAAAACAAGATGATGAAAGACACTCTTTTACCCTTTCGTTGTCCCATAAACTTGACATTAGCCTACCTTTCTCAGAGCTATGCCCTTGAAATGTCCTGCTCAGTACAGTGTGGAAAGGGTTTTCGCTTTCTAAAATTCCCTAATTATCTCTATTTTCTCTCTCTGAAATTTGCTACCTTTTCCACTGGACTCCCCAGAAGATTGTGACAAGAATTTCACTTATTTAATTTTTTTAAAATAGCTTAGTGATAAGATAGTTCATTACGCTATGATTTGTCACATAAAAATTAGCCAACAAAAGCAAATAGCATTCTGCCTGCTAGCCATTCAGTAATGAGTAAGAGTCCACACATTCTGCCCCCCCAAAACATGTACATTTCAAATATTTATAGTAAAATTTTACTTGGCTTTTCTTGGAAAAAAAAAGGGTTTTTTTCAGACCTCCCTACTTCTTCATCAAATTACCAAAAAGCACAAACTACAACAATTCTGGTAAGATTTTTTCTCCGCATTTCAGTGAGCCACTTAGAGCACGCTCTGCTTTTCATTTTTCATGTGTGTGTTAGTTAGACTGCCTACAGATACATATGCACCCACACATATATATATGATGTATTCCCCTGCTATTTTAAACACCTGCTTTCATTTTTCCCTCCTTTTATTGACGAGCTTGTCATTGATTCCGATGCTTACAGAAATGATGTCAGATGTCTGTAAAACAAACCACAGCGGAATTCACTTGTTCTAGCAGATATTTCTTTTTGCTTTTTTTTCTGCTTACTTTGTTACCCATTCTCCAGAGCAAATGTATTTAGAGATTTGAGGGATTATTTTCCTTGACTAGTTGTTGAAAATACAGAATTCTGCTGGGAGACAAAATTTCCTACTTGTCTTTTCTTCCCTTCTACATAGATTCACAATTGTTTGACTTTGCTGAAATTAAACACTTCAGTTCTAACTGATACCATGTTTTGTTTAACATCTCTCTGTTGAATAAGAGAGGAATGGTAGCTTGCTGATATCATCTTCAGTGCTCATCACTATATGCAGAGTACGTAATATTCTCGCTATTCCACAACAACCTACCTGCTGTTTGGTTTTTTTTTTCTAGATTATCTTTTACTTCCAATTCTCAAAATTTACAATATGTGAAAAAGACACCAGATAATCAAGGATAAACCCAGCTGTTAGATATAATTTAATATTTATTACTGAGTCAACAGCCAGTTTCACATGTGTCTCATCCTTGCTGAACAGAGGGAGAGCCCCTAAGTGCTGACTTTGCAATATTTTCTTTATAGTTTCTGTCGAAGCTTTATGAATCACAATATCATATATAAACTACCAGCACCAGTTAGGGTGTTGTGCTTGCAGCAACAGTCAGAGCATTAAAAGAGGCTCTTGATGACAACATTTGACTGCTCTGAAAGAAAACACCACCTGGCAGCTTCTGGGGCAGTTTGCAGAAGAATGGAGGTTTGAAGGAGAACTTGGAGAGAACTTCAGGTGCTTTTCCAAGGAATTGAGTCAAATATGTCATCTGGACAGATTTCACCTGCTAGCACAAATAATTCAGGGAAACACTGAGTCCTCTCTCTTTGTCTTTATTTTCCACTGTAGAGCAAACCCAAATTAACCCCATAAATGCTAATTCCTTCCTTTTTCCCACTCCCCTTTTCCCGCCTTTTTTTCTGTAGCATTTGCCTGCAGGGAACACTGCAGTTAACCCCTTTTTCTGGGGCACAAGCACCACATCAGCAGGAATTGTCTTTTTTCATTGCATGGAAGACCAGCACGTACAGGGAAATGGCCTGGCGGCCACAATACTTCACACCAGCTCTTTCAGCCAGCTCCAAAGCCAGTTTTAATGGTATTTTCTACCCTTCAGGGCTCAGGAGATGCTAACCAGCCTCTCAAGCGCTGGATGCCTCCATTTCATCAGACAATAAATTTGAGAAATTTTGCTGGGTGGGAAGTGGCCGTTTCACTTGGCCTGAGTCAAAAATACGGGCACAAATTCTGATTTAAAAGAGCGGCCAGGCCGCCGCCGTGAGTCTCTATCCATCTTCTGGCTGGAAAACAGTAGCCCCAGCCCTTCCCTGCCGCCGGGCACTTTATAAAGCTGAGGGGGAGCTGGAGGCGGGGGCGGCTCGGGGGGCAGCCCGCCGTGACACAGCAGCCCAGACATATGGGGTCATTATTCAGCCGACACAAATTTGACACTTGGTGAATTTATTATATTTTGCTTTGCTCCTGGTGCCTGAAAGGCTTTGCAACTGTCTCTTCATAGCGCCCGTCGCAGATGTTGATGTATTTTCCTCCTCTGCAGCCAGGTTTTACTGTGGAAACTGATACAACTTCACGATAGAATTTCTGGATGAATTATTCACGCATTGCATGCTTTCTGCACATAGGGGGCTGGAAGAAATCCATCCCATTCAATAAATAGTCCCTTTAATCCCCTTTAACAGAGCATTTTCCCCAAGTTTAAACCGTTTCTATTATCACCTTTGTGATCCTGATGTTTTGGATAACATATTTGTAGTGAAGAGCTTTGTTAAATTTTTCACTGCCTTTCACCTTAACATGCAATTGAATTGTCTAGACACAGTGTTGAAATTCACCCATCGAAGGGACAATAAACCATCTGGGCCAGATTTGCATCTTCTTAACTTCTGGTTGCCTTTTTTTTTTTTTAAAAAAAATCCTGCAGACCATTCCATGTGCAGTGATTTATAGGGTAATTCCTGAAATATCTCAATATTTGCTGTTGCAGACAGAATGGGCTGCTGCTAATGCCAGTACCATCTGTGGAGATGATTTTTTAATTGAAAAGAATTTTCAGTCTTGAGAGGAGAGAGTTGGATGAACTCATCGCTGCCCCCTGAGAGAAGATTAATGAAATGAAAACATATCGTACCCTCTTAATACCTGGAGAAGTAATAAGGATGCATCAAGTGACAATGTAGAGCATGGTGCGTGGGGGTAAATTGCTTTAACATAACATGGGAAGCCCATCCAAGAATTAAAAATTGCATTTGCAGCTTTAAAAAAACTTCTGAGGCTTTAGCACTTTGTATTAAAACTCCTGATTCCATTTTCTTCTTGAATTTTAACTCCACAAGCAGAGTTCAGGTTCAAATTCCCCTGCTCCTGACCTCCCATGCAACTGTCCATATTCCAAAAATAATCCCACTGAATTCAATATTAAATATTTTATATAATATAGTTTTGGAATCACACAGCTGCATGGATATCTGTCTTATCCTGAACCAGTGAAAGTGGTATTAACTTTGTAAAGCTCAAACAAGTAAAACATAAATAAATGACTGTTCATTATCTAAACTGATGGATTGTTATTTTTGTCTGTAATATAAAACTTACTCTCTCAACAAGAACTGGCAATTTAAAGACTAATGAGCTTTTCCTCAGATTACTGGGTTTTACATATTACTAATATTGCCTATATTAATTTATTTCCATCTAAGCTAAGTTTCCAGTTGCTAAAACAGGATTTATATTGATATATTGGGACAGTTACCCAAATCAATAATGCTCTATTTTTAAGAGTCCTTAAAAATCTTTCTACCATTGTGGCGGCATTTAAAACTAGAATATAGAGGCCATCTGGCTTGCACTCTAGTGTAATGCATTTAGGGCAGACCGGAATGCTTAAAAGTATTATTAATAAACATTTCCCCAAATGTTTGCACTCTCATAGTGATTCTAAATAAAATTCAGACTCCATTTGAACTAAAATTTGTGTTTCATGTCTCTTCATGTCTATTAAAATATTACTAGTTCTCTTTCTTAAATTTTGTACTAAACAATTGTGTATTTTTCAAAAAATTACTGTAGTTAAGAAAAAATATTTTAATTTTCATAATTATGTCATTACTACATTACACTTCTGTGAAATGAGAACTAGTACAGCAAAGTATCTTTTCCTATTATGCAGAGGCAAAAAAAAATCAATGGCTTGGGACTTTTTCATGTTAAGTTTATTTACAACAGCAGACTTCTCCCAGAAACTGAACAACCTGAGCTGAATGGAAACCATCATCTGTTCTCTATCTGAAGCCAATGCTATAGTTTCTCTTCATCAAAATAGTAGGTCTAATCATGTAACAAATGAAAAAAAACCAATACAACAGTATTGTTTATAATACAACAGATCAGTACTACTTGAGATCACAAATGTGTCAGTAATGAGATAAAAAATATTTTTTTTAACTTTACTATTTAGTGACATTAACACATATTAAAAAATTCAATGAACTGCCAGTGATTTGGGCACAGTCTTTGAATATTGACTTCTGAAGTGAGCAGGAAAATGAAAACTTCTCCAGAACATGTATTGTCCTTACTACATTACTTCTACTGATAGCATTATTATGTATTCTGGGTGATGATTTTTTTCTGCTGTTCCAATATTTGAATGTGTTCAGAAGCTACATCTAATATTGGGAAAAAAGGTGGTGGAGTATGAAGAAGAAAGAAACCATAAAAAATCTGTGGTGGCTAAGACTGTTTTTTTTTTTTCTGAAAGGATCTCGTTCCTCCTTTCTGCCTTGAACCTGTACAACATAACTATATCTTAAAGAGAAGAAATTGCCCATAGCTATTTCCATTTCAGTGCTATGACCAAGAAACCCCATGTATGGATGTTTTCTTTACCTCCTCTACTTGGTACTCTCTACTTTTATACATGTCACTTCCCATAGAAACTCTTTTCTGGCAAAAGAAAAGGTAAATAACAGTAGCCAGGCAGATGATCTATTAGGAAAAATGTTTGCTCTTGGCCCACATAGATAGCAATTATTCAGTGACCAAAAGTTATGAAAGATTGAGGGTATTTTCTTTTTTTTTTCCATGAGAACACTGCAGTAATAAAGCTGAGATGTGACTGTGCAACATCTTGTGATGATAGATAGTCCTAAAGTTAGTCCTTCCCAGAGAGTGGAAAACTGTCCCTTTTCACCCAATGTCATTTATTTTACCTTTATGTCCCATTCTGCCAACACACATATTGAGGGTTAGAGCCGTAGAGCTGCTGCTCGTATCCAGGAAATGCCTTTGAGGTGCTGAGGCTGGGAGTAATTTCAGCAAAGTTCTGGTGGATCAGTAGCCAAAGGCTGCTGTTAAAGAGGCAGCCAGAGCAGCTTGCTGAAATGCATCTTCGTGTTACCTGATGGTGAAACTCCCCATCTCCACGTCTGCTTTCCAGGCTGCTCTGCAGACAGGGAGAGCAATGAACTGCCTCTCCCCCGAGCACCGTGCCAGACCTGCAGCCTGTGAGCTCCTGCGAGTCCCTCCTGAGAGCTCATCCCTTGCTAACGCGTGTGTTAAGTTACGGTGGATGTTAGCGCAGCAGGTCGAGCGCTGTCGAGGAATGGTGCGTGCCAGGGCTGCTCGGTAGGTTAATCACAGTGGGAGCACTGTGCTTTGGGCACCCTCTTCAACCCACATCCCAAGTGCATGTGGAGGGCGCCCAAAATGAGCCTCTTGACTTCACACCACTGCTCTACCTGTGTCCTGCTGCTGAGAGTCCCAGGAGCATCCATCAAGAAGAGCTCATCACTCTCCGCCGATAAAACTTCTCCTCCTTTTCTTTCTCCCAGTTCCACGACTCTTAACATTCAATCTCTTTCCACACTTCCATCGAATTATCTGAGGTTCACAGATTATACAGCCGCAAGGGTTAGTTCTGCCTGCTAGTCTCTCCAGTGCCAATAGCAAAAGAATATATATGTTCCCAGAAAGCACCTCACAAAAAAAGAGAAAGGAATAGTAGGTCAGGCCCATAGAAACAACCCTTCTGACTGCAGTAAGTGCTGTTTAAATCATCTAGCAAAACTACTTTCATAGAAATTAAGTTTTAATGATTTGATAATTAATGATTATGTCAGTGCTCAACATTCTACACCGACCGCCTTTTAAGGCTTATAGTTTTAACACTATGCAATTTGATTCTACTGCAGTTTTTAGGCTTTGAAGGGCACACATTGCAACTACTCTAGTAAATATTGCAACTACTAGTAAATATGATTCTGTAACCAAACGAAAAAAAGAAATTTAGGTTGAAGGTCTTTAAAACCTGATACACATTGCTAGGCATTCTGCTGGAAAGCGGTGTTCCAAATTTATTTAATTTCCCTGTTTTCTAAAGAAGAACAGTGAGGGGAAAGGAAGAGGAAGGAATTGAAAATGGTTCCAGGGAATTACTCAACTTTATAGAGTTGTTGTTGTGTGTTTTACGTAACTGGCCAACCTTAAAAATTATAGGTGGCCTAGAAATGGATGATGTGATACAACGGGAAATTGTTCAAATTCAACACAGCTGAAGGATACTCTAGTACTTGGCAGTTAAAAATACTTTTCCCCTTGCATTCTCTTTATACAGTATTTGATCTTATTGTAACTCTTATTCCCACTTCATTCTGCTTGTCATTGCCACCTTGCCAGTGGCGTATTTGGAGACTGCTTTTTAATCAGGATTTTTATATTTGGAACTTAGTAAGTAAATAATATATTTTGAATGTGTATGAGGATTAGAAGGTTTTAAAATGTTTCATTCACCTTAGAGAGTTTACGTGATTTTTATGGCAGGGTTATGTGTGCAAGAGCACATGGACTGAATAATAAATATATCAGGTGATAAATACTGCCTGGCTTGCTATTCAGCACGGTGGACAAAATGAACTGCTTGGCATGTTTTTCTGGTCTGATAATATTAAAGAATTTGGAAGGTAGTCCTTTAAAGTGTTTTCATTTTAAGGAGAAAAGGAAGAAAGGACAAAGCTGTTGCGGGAAAGGTACTTATTGACATTTCCATATAAGCAAGACCAAATAATTTTTTGTGAAAATAAACTAACCTAGCTTTGTCAGCATTCAATGTACACTTTAAGTCCCCATTACCCAAAGACAGATGTGCAGTTAATAAGGTTTAGCCATATAAGGAGATAATTTGAACCTAAAATCTGGCCAGGAACTTACCTCACTCTTTTGTTATTCCAGTAGCTTCATTATCTTTAGGATTCAGGAAGCAAACAGAAAGCATATGAATTGTTAAAAAAAAAAAAAAGGGGAAAAAAGAAGTCTTTCACCATCTTTATTTTGAAATTCATGCCTCCATCACCCATCATCTCTACTTTAGGCTTTAGTCCTCACTGTATTCCAGTCTTTCAGTTTTGTTTGTTTTATTTCTAACAGATGGAAGCTGACCTTATTAAATAAATTTGGAGAACTTTTAAACCTCTAAAGGCTGCCTAATCCAGTTCCTTGCATCTCTTACTAACTTCTGTCCTCAAAGGAAATGAGCTAAAGCAAATAGGATTATTACTGTAAATTTCAATATTTTTTTCTCAGGTCCATAATACCAGTCTTGTCAAAGAATTCTGTGTTAGTCAGCTAGAAATACAGCTCTGTGGGACAGAGGGGACAATATCTGTGGAGAACAGAAGGAGGAATAGGCATTCCATTTTGAGGGCTATTATTTTTATAAGTGGCTGGTAAATTTTGGCTAGCCAGTCATTTTTAAACAGATTAGCATAGGGAATTCTAAGATTTTCAACTCTCTGAAAGTCAAACTTACTTTTTAAATATTTGTTCATCATGAATCACCATGAAAAGTTGATGACTATTAGAGTTATTTCTTATTTTATTGATACTCAACCTTGTGCTCAGCAATGAATAAGCAAAAAGTGATATTTTTTCCAAATCTGCTACAGAGGCAAATAATGCAGTTTGTGTTAGTAGAGTTTGAGGTGATGCAGGACGCAGCTAAAGGTCACTGAAAAGTTTTGGCAGAGCTTTTAATGAGTTCTCTTTGGGAATTCAGCAGTCTCTATGAAGGCAACGTCTGTTTACGAATAATGGCTTATTAACCTTAAGAGTTTTCAAAATATGAGCAAGACTTTTTGCTCTCTGGCTGTATAAATATATACAAAACCATTTTTCCTTTTAAATTAAAGACTCTGCAGGTTCAGGGTAAGTAAGTGCATCTATTTTGGTTGGATGGTGCAATTCACAGAAATTTTGGAGATATTTTAGAAAGAGGAGGTCACTCTGTAGCAGCCACTGTGTCCAGTAAAATCTTTCCAGTAGCATTAAAGATAGCAAGGAGTGTGACAGACTGTAAAATAAGAGGGGAGGAACTTTCTTTAAGTAGGAAGTTATTATGTTTGGCTTTCAGAGTGTTCTGAAGTATGAGAGTTCTTTCTTCAAAAAAAGCAGTTTTCTCTGCATATAACATGCATGAGAAGATGCTGCTCTTCCTGTTCAGTCACAATCTTTTATGTCTCCTGGATGAGAAAAGATGTGGAAAATGCTGTTTTGCACTCTGACAAATTTTGCCTATTGAAGAAAGTAAAGGAAGAAAAAAGAGCTTTTAAAGGAAGAAAAAAAAGAGCTTTTAGGGATAAATATTCCTGTATATACCAAAGTCGCTAGATCTTAGAATTCTCAAATTTAGGAAGCTTGGATCAGCATCCAGGTGTTTTTTGTGCTATGAATGAATTCACCTGAGTATAATCAGAATGAAAATGAATTGCTCTTGACAAAAATTAGTGAAAGAGGACTCTCTGCAAACCAAGTAACTATGGTGTGAAATAGGGAAAAAAAATCCTTTCGGGCTCTGAGGATCTACTATTCTTTGCCTTAGTACCTGTAACAGCTAAAACGTAGATCTTCCACGCATGAGAATACTGCAACAGTTGAGCTTAAGTTATGATTTTAAACAGGTGTTGTTAATCAGGTGCAAGAAGCTACAGGGACACTTTTATTTTGGTTTAATCCAGACTTACTTTGCTTTGCTTGGTCACACAAAAAAAAAGTCTAGTCATACCAAGATAAGTGACAGTGCAGCCTTTTATAGAAGTTTAAATACATTCAGAGCTAGTTTAAGAAACATATTTTAAACTATTATGCAAGTATTAGGTTGCCACAGTGAAATGAAGGCATCTTCTGTGAAGCAGATATCAATATGAGCCTATACTTCTTATCCATACGAGCCTGTATTTCTCATCCTACTACCAGAGCAAGTTTGCCATAAGCTTTTGCTCTGCTGCACCAAGCAAGTGTACAGAGAAAAAGCAAGAAAGGCAAGCAAGGAGGAAGACAGCCTGACCCCATGGAAGCCCAAATGGGGTCACAGGACAGACCTGGGAGCACCGAGCAAAGATTGCATTCCTGCTTTGTGGTAAGAGGTTGTAACTGTCCAGCAGGACAGTGATGTACATCAGCATCAGTGCAGCACTGGCTCTTTCCATCCTGGAGGTACAGAGTAAAAGTCACATTTGGCAAACGCTGATTTAGCACATCATAAAACTGCAGCTCTTTAAGATGCACTCTGCCCTTCGGTCCCCAGACTAAAGGGGGCTGGGGAGGAAGCTTGTAACAGGTCAATTAGCGAGTGCTTTCCAACTAAAATCCTGTTTGGAGCATATCATCACACATTTTAAAACATTTCAAGAAGAGCAGAGTAGTTCTTTTGACTGCACCATAAGCACACTAAGTGATACAGAATGTTCAATGTGAAGGAAACAATGGCCAGCTATGGATAAGGGATTTGGGATTTCATTTGGAATATTTGTCATGAAATAATTTGACTCTCTCTGAAACCAAGGTTTCCAGCACTTTTGGAGCTGATAACATTGTCACAAATACTTCAAAAACAGAAATATCCAGTCTAAGGTCAAAAACAGCAGCCATTAAAATAGTCTTGTTTGGATGAGGTTAACATTATGAAGTCCACCTTGAAGAAGCTTGCACTGGTTTCAGAGAGTCTCATTTTATTTGAGAAATATATTGGCCAAAGATCATATACGTATTAGGATTAAAACCTGATGATATTCAGAATGAAGCAGGAGGTGGCTTTTGGTCCAAATACAATGTCTGGGAGAATCTAGCCAGGAAGATTAGAGAGATCAGGAAGGATACTAATAAAATGCAGTTTTCTGGCCCCAGCATAGCAGATATATAGCTTGAGGGGAGCTCTGTCTTCAAACAATGTTTTTGTGTTGTTAACATATTACCAGTGCTGAAAGAAGCCTGCCCAAGTTTTTTCAAAATAGGAAACAAAGGAGAAAGATGACAAGCACCACATACTACAGGAGCAATATAGTATACATGATCTTAATGAGACATATTTGAAAGATATGGCAAATAATTTATCATACTTATGTAAATGCAAAGATAAAATTTGATACTGTGACAGTAGATGAATGTCACAACTTCTTATCTTTACATTATTACACACAATGGCTTTTTAATGGTTCTATTGGAAGACGCAAGGAAAAGGAAATGAAAAATTTTCTTTCCTCTTTTACTGCTAAGCAAGCAAGAAAAATAGAGAGATTTATATTGAGCTGGCAAGGATATAGGAGTTGCTGCACATTGTGGTGGAGAGTAGAGGAACGAGTGTTTAGCTTGGTCTTTGAGAATACAACAGACTTACTTGCTCCTGCAAGTGGTGAGGAAGCGACTGCTGAGAAGACCAGGGATGATGCTGTCAGTTGAACTGATTCCCAGCAATGGTTTTCCTCAGCTGACATTAGTTCTGACTCCATGCTGTGTGTTTACTTATAGTTGCTCCAGCTCTCGGATGCAAGAATAACTGCAGAATAGGCAACAATAAAAGTCAATGTGTGAGTCTGCAGCTGCAGCTGAAGATTTCACATTAAAAGGACTTCAAAGAAGCTTCAGTTATACCTTATGTATTCTCTTTGTTTTTTTCAGGATTGTGGTGAGTCAACCCTTTTTTTCTCAATAGGGACTGTTGCAATTTCCACCACCTACTGACAGCACAAAGGGAATTGCTGCTGTGGAAACTACTCCGTACAACTCCTAGACATTATTCTGCTGGCTCTGGCATGCTAGATGATCTGCTGTGGTGGGGCAGATGGCTCCCATGCCAGGTCAAAAACGCAGTATCTTACAGTGAGCCAAGCACAAGCAACCTCTAGAAGCAATGTTTTTCCACTGGCATTAGAGGCTCTTATAAGTAGGATCCACAGTATGTCCACACCCATTACTAACCCTTCAGTGCAGAGTGTCTTGGCAAAAGTAGCATTAGAAATATTTGACTTCTAGTAAATTAATCATTATTGAATGTTCAGACCTTCTCTTGAACATCTCTTAGCACATAGGACTAAATAGGGACATAGTAATAGTTACTCCCCTTTCTCTGGGATAAATTTTACAGGTTCTTAAATGACAGGAGGAAGTAAATTAAAATGGTTGCTGTCTTTAAGGACCCTAATTCTCTTTAACAATTTACATGTGATGTGTGAATTGTTAGAAGAACTCATAGGACAAAGGCCTGTTCTCTGCTGATTTAAACCATTAAAGCTCTAGTTGTATCAGTGAAGTTTCATCCATTTAATTCAGCAAGACGTTTGGCCTTACATTGTTATCCATTATTCAGTAAATTCTGTCATCAGTTAGTGCAAAATTATCACTACCAGACTAATGTGCAGCAATCCTTCTTTTTTTTTTCCTAAAAAAATCAGCCTGTCTTTGTACAGAATTCATAAATGTGCCACTGAAATCAAAAATCTACAGGAAATCTATTGAGTAAATAGTGTTTTAGGCAACCGTGCATTTTCCAAAAGATGTCTTTGGTAAACCTGTTTATGCTACTATGATATGTATTATTGCTCAATCTCCATTAAAAGTTTAAAGTGCAACCAATTGAAAAACACAAGTGGCCTAAGATATCTTCTGGAATATTGTTAAAAACGAAGAGGGTGTGCTTAATGACAGCTGGATTTGGTTGTAGTTTACAAATCTCTAAGATCAAACCTATGTTAAACTGCTATTTCTTTAGAGATTAAGTAAGCAAGCAAGGTGATCCAGAATTTCATTTTCAATCTAGCTGTGGTCCAGGAATTTGTCAGATGAATGAAGGATTTCCCATCATACTTGAACCAACGCCTGTAGGAGATTACACACAGAGATATATGTAGATATATGTGCGTATTAGAAATAATCTCTAACTACAGACTTTCTTCTAAATTTCTTGAATGAAGAAGGTCTCATAGCAGAATAAAAGTATCAGAAGTGATGTGAAAATCTCGTATTCTCTCTGACAAGAGTTTTATATCCAATGCTACAAGAGTGAGTAAAATATAATTGAATTGTTCATATCTGAGTAGTACCCACAGGGAAGAATTTCTAATCTTCCCCAAATGTCATGTTATTTCAACACTGCATGTTATACACATTTTTTCAGTAAAGAGGTTTGCTATATATGTAAGTCCTTCCATCTGTCTTGTTAAAGGAAAAATTCCTCTAATAAAAACAAAGAGATCTGTAGATTTAATATAATAAACAGATGGTAGCCTCTCATTGCAAAGCATTTTTGTTCTGTAGTTATCAAATATGACTTTTACAGAAAGTTCCTGTCTACAAAGGTTTGATTTTGCATTTTTGTCGATGTTACTCAAAGAGCTTTACAAGTCATAGGCAATACTAACATCCCATTAAAAGATGACTGCTTTGAAAATAGGTCATTGTCAAGATAACAACAGAGTATGTTTTTTAAATTCTTCTAAACAAAGAGAAAAGCAGATTTAGACTCTGGAAGTCCTAGAGGAAAAAAATATTTAAAATCTTTTTAAATGTATTTAATTTAATTTTAAAATACATCTGAAACTTCCTGGACTGCAGATATTTTTTCCTACTTTCCAATGTTCCTATACATACTAATGTTCTTCTTACACTTCTTACAATACTATGTCACCATCAATACTATGTCAACCACTTCTTACAATACTGTGTTACAGGCCAGAGTACCTAGTGAAACTGTCAACAGAAAGATTTCTTGACCCAACAGAGAGGAATTGTTTTCTGTTCGCATAGGTTGGTTGCTATTGTACGTGTCCTGGGTTCAGTGAGCAATTCATATGTAACCAAATCAAAAGATTAGCAATTTTAATAAAGACCTAGTGTCATTGAGTAAGTTGCAATGCTTCTCTATGGCGAGGTCTTTTTCATGAAATATCAGTGCAACTACTTTACCTTTCGCATATTAAATATGTGACTAAGACAATCTCACTTTTTAACTCTACTGCAATGCCATCTGGTCCAGTGGTTTCAGTCCTTCAAATTTAACAGCCATGCAGCTCCATACTTCAGGAAATTACCAGAACACACAAGACTTAATCCTATGAAATGAGCGATTCTTCTGGAAAATGGGAGATAGGAAATGTCAGGTGTGATGTGAGATTTATGCCATGAGACTCTCTTATGGACAAGCCTAGAAATGAATGCAGGTTACAGCATTTCTGGGCCTGCAGGAAGGATCGCTAAGTCCTGCCATCAGACTTGGTGGAATAAGCTGCTAACACCTGCTTTTTTTGGAAACAGATGGAAACACTTGTAAAATTCATTGGCTATCATAACTACCATTGAATTCTCTGCTAGCATTCCTTCTCCATCTTCCTCTGTGCCATCTAAAATGCCCTGTACCAAAGGACTAGTAAATAGTTGTTCACATGGGTGACCGAACAATATAGAAGCTTTAAAAGTTATGCTTGGAGGAAGTACAGACCATTTTGCCATCAGCTAACTGGAATTTTCCTCTTCCGTTTCATTCTCCTGCTCTGTGTCCTCCTATTGCTCTAGATGGGGAACTTGAATAACAAGTAAAAGCAATGAAAAATAAGCTTACAAGTGGTTTTCAAAAGCTACAAGGCCAACTGGCCAACAAATTTCAATTTAAAACCAAAAAGAATGAGTGTTTAATTTGTCTCAGAAAACAAACAAATAAAAAAAACAAATTTCATAACTTCAAGAGACCAACTTCATAATCATTATGGCTGCAATTCTGCTTGGATAACCTGGAAACATTTTACATTTTCATTGCTTTCATTTTGGTTTAAATATTAAAGCAGTTAGTTGTGGTGTGCAGTCACCATTTTAATCAAGAACTGTTCATTTTAAATATTTACATGTATTGTAGACAAGAAGTCTATAGAGCTAGTGTTTTGGCCAATTAAGCTTTAATCAGTACAGAATGGTTCAATGTTAAAGTAAACAAATTGCATCTTATCCACTGGCATATGCTACCTTTCTTGTTATGGTACTCATTCTTTCTTCTTGGTCTCCGCCATTCTAAGTAATAACATGAGCTTCCCATTGCCAGAGCCATCATGAAGCCAAAGTGAGTGTTGTCTTTTTATAATACATCAGCTGTTAAAGGAGGCAGTATGTTTAACTTGTCATCTTTCTTCTTTTCCCTCTATCTGATCTTTTTTATTACTTACTTACTTGTAATGGAGGATGAATGACTTGCTTTGCTATTCCAAGAAGAGTTGTAGTTGCTTAAGGCACATTAAAAGGAAAGATAAATTCTTGGATGATTTATTTGTCGCAGGTGGAAAGACTTCCTTCTTCAAAAGTGTATATCCACCACCTTCCCCTAAAAGTTACATTCATGAAACTTCACCTGCTCCTTAACCTATGAAAGGGTGTGTCAGTAAAGGCAGCTACACAGACTCACAGAATCACAGAATGGTTAAGGTTGGAAGGGACCTCTAGAGAGTCTAGCATCTAGTCTCCAGCAGGGACACCTAGAGCACATGGCCCAGGGTGGCATCCAGGCAGTTTAGAAGATCTCCAGAGAAGGAGACTCCACAACCTCTCTGGGCAGCCTGTTCCAGTGCTCTGTAGCCCACACAGTAAAGAAGTTCTTCCTCACATGGAGGTGGAACTTCGTGTGTTTCAACTTTTACCCTTTGTCTGGTCACAGGCCACCACGGAGAAGAGTTTGGCCCCATCCTCCCTACATTCTCCCCTCAAGTACATGCATATTGATCAAATCTCCCCTCAGTCTTCTCTAGGCTAAATAGGCCCAGCTCACTTAGTCTTTTCTCATAAGATAGATGCTTCAATCCCTTAATCATCTTCGTTGTTCTACACTGCACCCTCTCTAGAAGCTCCACATCCCTGTTGTACTGGGAAGCCCAATAAAGGATGCCCAATAAAGAACATCCCGATAGAGGATGATAATCTCAGATTTCATTTGTTCCTCAAAAATACAAGCCTTCATTCATCACATTTATACTGAGCATAACCAGTGTCACATGTTCACTTGTGCAGACTTCAGCAGAGGGAGACCCATCTCTTAATTTCCTTTTTCTTGACATTCCTGCTTTCTAGGTTTCTGCTGTTAATTGTGTATTTCAGATTTCTTATCTGCTTTGATAAGATACATTTCCCAAGTCAGATCCCTTTTTTATCCTTTTTGGCTAGCTTGTTACTTTCTCTAGGCACCCCTGAATCATTCTACTTTTCCATCTTTGTAAATCTTTTTCAGTTTATTATTGTCTGGGAATTTTCTTTAATGTGTTTCTTTTTTTTATTTTTTTTTGCCATTACTGTAGTGTACTGTATCTGACCCTCACAGTAGAGGATTTTCTCTTTCCCCATTAGAGAATTTCCTATTATTTGATATTTTGGTCTTTGGGGGTGATCCCTATTTTATAGGATCCTGTAGACAGTTTTCTGTTCATTGGCAACTTTCCTTTTCAAGTCAATTTGGGCTCGGTTATGCAACTCAGGAAAATAGTCCCTTTGAAAACAACGGAACTCCTCATATTGGAGGAAGTACTTATCAGTGTGAGCGAACTTTCCACGTTCTGTGCCCCTGACTCTGCTCTTTTTTGGCATTTGTTGAATAAACAAAACACATCCTTGCCAAAAATTCAAACTAAATGACTTTTTTAGATTTTTTTTTTTTTTTAAAGAGAGAAAGATATTGAGACTCTTTTTCTTACTATGTTTCCCTGACCTCCTGGCTCACATCCACAGCTAGAAGGAAAGTGCCAAAATAATGCAAGGATAGCTGTTATCTGACCCATAAGCTTCAGAATGGAATGATTTTTTGGAACATACCAGCCTTTTCTTAAGATTCACGCACCATTTTCGTGTAGACAGATTTGCAGTAAGTGAGAGTCATGACATGGTATCTATAGATCTCTGTTCCCCTGTATTATGCTGGTCATTTCTGAATAGAGTCATCTGTTGTTGTTTTGGAGAGATGTAATTCAGTGATTTACTGATTTCATTGGAAAATTCAGATGCAGCTTTCAACATTCTAGCCTAAAAAATATAGAATACCCTCCCATAAATCATATTTTCTGCATTTAAAATTGTCGTGGTGAGGTGGAAAAGACGGAAACACAGGATAAAGCTTTGATCGCTTTGATCAAGCACAGACCACCTATCTGGCTCCTGAGTGCCACTGTGTGTCATGCACATTTTCAAATTTTTGTCATAATAGCTACCAGTCATTGTAGCTGAGATAAAAAATGGGATGGTGATTAAACATGTGATTGAACCCAGACATTTTAATCATAGCCCTTCTATCTATTTTTGCAAAGCAGGCTGCATGTTTTCTCAGCAGTGCACATGAATAGCCCAGGCAAGACAATTTGCATGCTAACTGAATTCATATACCACACTGATTGTATGGAACATCTGTTGCTGATTGTTTTGGTCCTCTGCTTTTGAAACTAAAATATGAAAATGCAGAAGGTAAAAGGCAAATTATCATGCCAGGGCAGAGAGCAGATTTTTCCTCTTCTTTTTGTTGGAACTCTATGTTGTAGCTATTGATAAATGTCACCACACTTCTACTATCCCTCTTGACTTGCACTAAAATACTGTGTTTTAAATTGCTGTAATTTTCCAGATGCTTTTTCCTTCTCAGTTTAATTTTGGCATAGCTGGCTTAGATGTGGTTAGAAAAAAATCCTTCCTCAGTCATCTTTCCTAGTCCAAATATCTACAACCACAAACCTAAAACTGACCCTTGTGTTCTGCTATAGGTAGATAAAAGAAGGAGGCTATGCAGCTGCTTTTCTTGTCCCTTAGTGCTTTTCTCAAAAAGGAGACAATGAATCATCTCAGGGCTGAGATTTTCCACTCTAATGGTGGGAAACTGACAATTCGTAATACTGGTTAAGGAGGCTACTCCAATATGGAGCAGGCTGCTACCAAAATAGCTCT
Source organism: Tinamus guttatus (assembly GCF_059628265.1). Taxonomy (NCBI): domain Eukaryota; kingdom Metazoa; phylum Chordata; class Aves; order Tinamiformes; family Tinamidae; genus Tinamus; species Tinamus guttatus. Next base: position 3,009,443 of record NW_028288620.1, read on the forward strand.
CAGCTGGTGTCTTCATACAGAGAAATAAAGCTAGACTTACAGAATGGTGATGTATCATGAGTCAAAATAATAAACTGAATGGTATATGACTGAGGAAATTATTGTGGAACTTTATAGATGTAATTTCTCCCTAAACGCATTATAGATGTAATTTCTCCCTAAACGCATTATGTTACTGTTGGGAAGGAGGTTATGAAATCGCTGGCATAATTATCCAAAGTATAACATAGACTTTTTTTTTTGCCAACATTTGCAATGTGTCTGTATGTGAAGGATTATCTGATTGTCTTTTTTTTTCAATCCACACAGGAGAGAAATAGTTTGAAATAACTGTTGAGAAAATGGTTCATTCCATTAATCCATCACCAGCTGTTGATTCATAGAATAGCTAGTTATAAAGACTCGTTACATATTCAGGACTGTCATAGGAACAGCTCTAGATTAGATCCTTCCACCTCTTAAAGACTGGATCTCCACTGCAGTGGAAATCACCTTTTCTAACCTGAATATGAATATTTTCTTTGTCCTTTTAAATTTCTGGTATCTAAGTTGATTCTGCTAAATACGTCTGTACCTAATTTCCCCAGTGATTCATTTTCAGGATTATTACATGGATATTTTTGTTTATTCTTCTGTTTGTATTTGTACTTCAGCAGATTTCATTATGAAACAGAACTGCTTATTTCAGTGTATATGAATGTGCATGGTCTTTGGGGAAAGCTTGGTCACCTCTCTATAGGAACTTTCATGTTGAGTCTCTGAACATCAGCCCACACAATGAACAATAACTACAAAGAAATAGTGAAAAAAGACATTTAAACATGTGCAACTGGACTCAAGGAACAATTCTGACTTATACCATTTCTGACACAACTTTAATAGCCAGAATCAGTTAATAGATATCTTAACACTAGCTAGGAATTTGGACAAAAATTCATCTGTCATTTCAGATATTGCTGTACTTATTTACTACACTAATTTTGGCATCATTATTTTTCTTCTGTTCCAAATCAGTAATTGAAAAATCAGAATTTTGTTTGTATCATTTTAATAAAAATATTTTCATCTTTCAATTAATTTTATTACCCACATCTGTTCTAAGATGCCAAAAAGACTGTCAAGTTTCTGGTCAACTTTCAGAGCAAATAGTGAGGATAAGGCATCAATTTCAAATGCAAAAAGTGATGGAGGAAAAAGAATTTACCAAAAAATCTTTAGACATCTTTTGCAAGTTAGAAAGAAGGCAAACAGAATTCAAGTTCCTTATTCATCGATAGACCATATTTCTTTTCAGAAATAGATCTGTACATCTTATTACAGTTTTGATATTCAAATTTTTTAAAGATGAAATGACTGCATAAGAATGGGAAGAATGAGCATGTTTTAATTAGAACATATGCTCAAGATGATAGAACAAAGATATTTGTTAAAATACAGATAAAGTATTAAGTCTTGTAATACAGAACTCAATACGAAGTTCAAAATAGAATATGGTATAAGTCAAGATGTCAATGTCAAGCAAGCTATTTCTTGATATTCTCTCTTCTCTTTGATTTTTCTTCTGCGATATGTGAGGGAGAGGGAGAGTCAGACTTGGCGGGTAGGAGAACTGTAATCTCCCAAAGAATGAAATTCACGATTCCTAATTCTCAAGTAATATGCACAGTGGTAGATCCCACAATCTCCAGTTTACTTCAGGATTGCCCCACAAATTGTGGTCTCCGCTTTCCAGAGAGCACCACAATATGTAGGGTTTTTCTTCCTAAATGTCTGCTCTCCGTAATGAGAAGTGACTAGCGGTTGTTTGCAGTGGTTTGCACTGAATTGTTCATACTGTACAGGCAGAACCACAGCAAGAGCTGGAACCCCTGTTAATTTTCCATTAAGTTAGTTTGACAAGTCAAATACTTTGATACCATAAATGACATTAAACAGTAAGTATGCAAACAAAAGAACTTGATTCATGTGCTCATGTGGTTGTTGGATAATTTAGCAAGAATGGCAAACTCTAAAAATAACTGTGCCTGTATAGCCAGAAACTAGAAGTTTTTTTCTCTTGAGTCTGGATCAAAAGAATGCCCCTTGGCAATACCCCATCCTTTAGTTCTGCTGATGTAATTACTAATCAAGTCACGGACTGTTACAGCTAGACATCCCAGCAATGCTGAATATATTCGTTAATCAGCAGTGCTTAAAAAATCAGGATGGGATATTCTATCCGGAATAGTAAACTTAACATGGCAAGTTAGCTAACTTTTTGCTCTTTAAACATTCAGCAAAAACTGACACAAAGCCTAAGAAGTCCCACTTTGTATGCAGTTACATAAGACTCCCTTTTACTGCACTAGTTCTGTTCCAGAATCACCGTTCGTGATATTCAGGACACTGTGTTACATGTTTGAGAAAAGTATTTGCCCAAATTTCTGATTTCTCTGTCCCTAAGAAAAGTAACTAAATTGCTGGGAGATGAAATAGGAATTTTAAACTATCTAACATTAGGCATCTAAGGTTGTTCACAGAGTGGATTGAGGGATAGTCACTGGAAATCTTTCCCACCCGCTATGGAGCAGAAATTGGGCAAATAGGATCTTAATTTCAATCTGTTAGTTAAGTACTTAAATTTAGACAGCTGCAAAATTCTTCTGGATATGTAAGTAAGAATTGTAATTCTGTCTACACGGAATACTTGTGATCTCCCTTTTCTTGTTTTGGGCTTTCCTATCAATATGTAAGAAGGATGATCAGGGGCCTGGAATACCTGCCCTATGAGGAAAGGCTGAGGGAGCTGGGCCTGTTCAGCCTGGAGAAGAGAAGGCTGAGAGGGGATCTAATCAGTGTCTATAAGTACCTCAAGGGAGGGAGTGAGGAGGATGGTGCTGGCCTCTTTTCACTGGTGGCCAGTGACAGGACGAGGGATAACGGCCACAAACCGTACCACAAAGTACCAAAAGTTCCACAGAAACTTAAGGAAGAATTTCTTAACAGTGAGGGTGACAGAGCACTGGAACAGGCTGCCCAGAGAGGCTGTGCAGGCTCCTTCTCTGGAGATCTTCAAAACTCGTCTGGACGCCACCCTGTGCCACATGCTTTGGGTGCAGGGAGTTGGATTAGATGATCTCTAGAGGTCCCTTCCAACCTTAAGGATTCTATGTTATCTCATGACATAAACAAGCCAATCAGAATCGTAAAGATCTTGTGACTAAATGGCATTCAGGAGGGATCTTTTCTTGCTCCTTTTTTTTCAGGAGTATTCTGACCTGAGAAGGTTAGAAATGGGATTTCTTGTGAAATCTTCTAGAATTACAGAGATGACAGCAGCAACAGGGTATTGCTCTACTCTGTCCCAGAGTTCCTAAATAAAGATGATGTGCAAAGTTTGCTAATAAATTTTACCAAGTATATTGTCCAGAAATCTTCAAGAAATAGTGTACCCATATTTACCAAATCAGTCTGATTATAACGTGCTAAACTACAAGGGATTTCTATCTAGGACTTATCCTATTGGCAAGAAGCCTTCAACCACAGGTTAACCTAAATTCCTATATACTCATGAAGTCCTGTGTAAAACTGGAAACATGAGGTCTCATTAGGCATCATTACCACTAAAGTGCTTTTTGATCTGTTTTCGGGCGGTTTGCTGTCCACCCAACCTCCTTGTGCAAAGGTGCCTGGAATGATCTGGGACAAAATCTACTTGTCTGGAGACCATACAGTGCTTGCTTCCTTGATAGACCTCGAAGAGAAAAAGCAGTTATAAAGCTAGATGTTGGGTCAAGAGCACTGCTAATGCTGAAGGCTGTCTGAAATCTATGCCTATGCCTGAATGAGGGAAAAGCCAAGGAAAGCATGCCTCAACTGAAAGGAGTCTAGTACCCAGATAATTAATGACTCTGAATACTTGAACTGAAATGGCTTGCATATCCTGCACTGAGTCAGGACTCTTTGATCAAGTCCAACTTACCTCTTCCTTCTTTTCTTACATAACAGTAATGTTAAACACAATAGAAAGAAAAGAAAAGAAAAGAAAAGAAAAGAAAAGAAAAGAAAAGAAAAGAAAAGAAAAGAAAAGAAAAGAAAAGAAAAGAAAAGAAAAGAAAAGAAAAGAAAAGAAAAGAAAAGGAGAAAGAAAGAAAGAAAGAAAGAAAGAAAGAAAGAAAGAAAGAAAGAAAGAAAGAAAGAAAGAAAGAAAGAAAGAAAGAAAGAAAGAAAGAAAGAAAGAAAGAAGGTTTCATTCTGCCAAAGCAAATTTTCATTATTGACAAAATGAAGGACTCCCCAGTAATCTCTTACTCAGATACACAGATTCCATTTTCCAAAAAAACCCCAAAAATATTAAACAAGATTTTCTTAGTTTTTAAAGACCCACTGTAGGAAGAGAGACCTAATAAATAACAGAGGCCAGCAACATTATTCCTTTGGTTTAAAATATGCAATGTTTATTGGCTTCCAAGGAAGTGTGCAGTATATGCACTGATAGAAAAAGCTTTGCTCAGAAACAAAAGAATATATTTTGGACTAGGACTTGACTTTGGACGTGTGAGTAATCTCACAACAGCATGGCTGGTATGATAAGCAGAAAGGAAACACATTCATTTCTGAACAATTTGTAAACGGACCTGCAAGCAGCTCCGGTTTACTTCATCATCTGGTCCTGGGGTTTAGAGCTCAGGACATCTGTGCTTTGGTTTCTCTTTTAAGGCCTTTTCCACAGAAGCAGCACATAACACTGTGTGTGAACAAAGCAATGCCAGCTGATTAACATCTGTTCATTTGATTGAACTCATATAGATGGCAAAATTTCAGGTTCCAGTGAGACTGGCTTACGCTTGTAACAAAGACAGACATTGTGTAACAAGCTGCCATTGCTGTAGTTGCTCATATGCTTTAGATTCACATTTCACACCTGAAAAGGGGAACCCAGACTGCCTGGACTGGTTGTGTAAATTCCCTTTTATGTTCATCCAATAAAATACATTAGCAAGCACACCAGCTACTGTCCTTGCTATCCAATAACATGATAGAGACTTTAGATCCAGATTGTACTAGGACAGTGACGTTTAGATGATGAATACATTGGAATTTCCTTACTGCTATGCAAACAGATCCTAAGGTGGATGTAAAGGTACTGATATCGCTGTTTGACAAACCAGTGGAGTCACATCTGAGCAAACTTTGATTGAAGGAGATGTTAGAACAGAGACATCAAAAAAATCAGGCACGTCTGTAGATTGCTCTCTACACATTTCAAACAGTTCCTGAACCAGACTGGTCTAGATATGTGTCCTGAGGAACAAAACAGTTGTGCCATCACAGTCCAGCTTTTGAAGACTCTCAGAGCAAATGGAATTTCAAGCAAGGCCTGCTGTGATACCTATATTGCATCCTAGTGTCCAAAAGCATGATAAACGAATAGAAAGATCACACTTACTCCTTGAAGCATTCCTGATTCTGAGGAAACTTTAACTTATTCTGCATGGATTCTGATAACCTGTGAATAAGCATTAGGCTAGAGAACGTCTCTACCTTCAGATGTTTTGCCAGCACAGCCATTTAGATGTCTGCATTATACAGTGGGCAAAAATAAGCTTGCTGTCTCCCTGTCTGAGCCCATAGGGCCATGTTAGCACATCACCACACACAGTACTACATTCAACCTAATAAACAGTAGAAAGGTGTGGGAAGCATTGGGAGAATCTGGCAGTCACATAACTTCTGAATCAGCAATGTCATGACTGCCTCCATGTATATTATAAGGACATATTCTATATCAGTTTCAATATTTTCAGGATGTTTCAATCAAATATATCAATTAAAGTCGACACCACCATTTTAATTTTTAAATCTCCGTGTGGAGTTCTAGGTCTTAGAGGAAAGAATTATCCGATGAAAAGGGGTGTCTTCTAGTTGCAGTGTAGAGAAACATGCCTCATTGGTAAATAGGAATTTCAGTGCTTTCTATCCAAGTGAGAAATAAATGCTAAGGATAAATTATATGCAGACAGTCCCTGATGCTGTATCAAAGTCAGAGAAAAACTTTCCTGGTGCCAAATTTATAAGAGCTCAAGAGGGAAAAGCTGAGGGCAGCTCCAAGGGCTTAATTCTGTTGAAGTCAATGAAGTGGATTCCATTCTTTGTGTGTTTCAGAAGAAAAGACTAGTTGAACACAGCAACGGATGTCTGAGCAAAGTCCAACATCAGTATCTTGTGACACAGACTGATTGGCCTTTTTTTTTTAACTATATCTTTCAAAAAGTACTGATAGGATAATGAATTTTCCTTCAAAACACAGTGAATGTGGGGACTGACCTGACATCTGATCAACGTTTGGTATGTTTTCATTCTGAAGATATTAGTGTACATATATTTGTTAGCTGCTGACATATGCATATGCTAAAGTTTGTTCCATGCATCAGAGTACCGTGACATGTAGACTCTAATTATGTAGGTGACTATGAAGACTATAAGAAGTAAACATATTCCAAAATCAAAAATATGGCTCTAACCAAACCTGATGCATGTTAAGCATAACCTAATCACTTGAGCTTTGCTTTTGATAACTTCCAAGATTTGTTTGTCTTTTCAATTCCAGGTTGCTGAAATTGGTGAGTGATGGTGGCAAGAGAGAACATCAGCTGATAAAAGCGTTTTTCAGATAGTTGAAATCTTTCAAAAAAAGCACTGTTTGGTGAAGCACATTATCATCACCAAGTTAATTATGCCCAAAGTTGATATTCTAAAGGAGTTCAGGGATTTCCTTTTACATGAGAAAGCAAGATGATTAAATGCCCTGGCAGCGTCTCTTTCTTTCAGCAAGTGGATTTCTGCAGGCCTGTTACAGTCTGAAACATCCCAGATGGTGCTTTCCAGTTGCACTGGAGCATGTATTTTCTGGTAATTGCACAACTTACCTAATTCCCTTGATTCTGAAGTCTATCCTTCTGTTGTAGCAAACTTTTTTTTAAGGGAAGCATCTGTTTTATGCAAAAACACGCTTACCGTTTTGAAGGGGTTGGATGTCGCAGACACAAGAAGCATGATTTTAGAGACTTGCAGTGACTAGGGATCCATCTGGAAATTGTAAGTGGAGGGTAATTTCTTGAAATACACTGAAAGCCAGGATTAGTTTAATATATACAAAGATGATTTGTAAATCAGGCATATGAACACTGTGACTTCTTACCTTCTGTGTGCCCAAAATTACTCATCCTTCTGTTCACTTATTTTCTACTTTATCATTTTTATCAGTTATGGTGTAGTGTATCACAGGAATCTATTTGACTCTTTATTAAAGTATTCTGCCTCTCATACATTATTAGAGCAAGTACTGTGTACAGCTATATGCTTATTCCTGCGTGCCAAAAAAAAAAAAAAAGACTTAAAGGTACAATCGTGCTGTTATTATATTGCTAATAGGAATCACTGATAGTGGACCCAGTACTTAGTACCTGAACCTAAAATCCTTGGGAAAGGGACTAAACTAGGCCCTGTGACTAATTTTAAAGATTTTTTGCCTGGATAAGATTTGCAGAGACTGCTAAGGATTTTGCAGAGGAATGGGAATTTGTATTTCTCTGGGAATGAAGGTGATTCCGAGGAATTTTTCTAGGAAATGATCTTCCCAGATAACTTCATCTAACAAGTTCCTTTCCGGTAAGAGCAGCCTAGTACATTGACAAGACTCTGAGGGATATGTTTCTGGAGAGCACTCTAGTTTTTAAAGCTTTTGCATTTTTTGTGACGAGGGGTTTGCATTTGCTGCAGAGGGTCAAGGAATTGTGCGTGGGAGGGGAGTAGACAGAAAGGTAGACAGCAGAGTGAGTGTGAGCCAGCTGTTTCTGCTTGCTTGGAGCAAGGAGATCTGAGCTTCAGCATCTGAAATCCTTTGGGATATTACATACCAACCTGACCTTTACTACTCATACTCTTCATTGACATGTCAATACACTAAGATCTTATAGGTAGTTGGCATAAGATCTAAGTTAATAAACAGCATTACTACCACACCAGAAGCAACATTTCAGGTTCCAGTGTCTAATCAATTGAGAGATGAATACTATCACAATCAAACTTTTTATCTTTAAATTTTATTGCTTTAAGTTTTTAATTAGATTACATTTTTAATCTTTAAAATCTTTAAATTTTATGGCACTCTTAATTATTTAGAGGGCGGGCATAATGTTTTTCTTGCCTTCTCTGACAGTGGGTTATCCAATGAGTAGTTCGAGTTGTATACTTACCTGAATAGTGGTGAATATTTTCATCGTGGATTAAGTTGCTAACTTCACCAAAAAAGACACTATCACCATTAAAATAAAATGACACACGCTTATCTTTTTGGTTGTTGTCATTCTAAAATAAAAATTATCTAACCTACTAAAATTAGAAATAAAAGCCCAGTTTTCATGTAGGCGCACAAATACTATGATGTTGTGTATTTCCTTTATCAGAAAAAAAAAATGGACAAGGCTGCTTTTGTTCATCCATCAAGATGTGTAGCGACAACAGAGAGATCAATTTAAGAATCAGGTCACCGTTCTGTTCCAGCAGGTCAACCCCTAATCTGTACTGGTGCCTGCAGTTATTCCTCCCCAGGTGCAGGACCCTGCACTTGTTCTTGTTGAACCTCATGAGGTTCCTCTCTGCCCAACTCTCCATCCTGTCTAGGTCCCTCTGAATGGCAGCACAGCCCTCGGAAGTGTCGGCCAGTCCACCTTGTTTTGTATCATCTGCAAACTTGCTGAGGGTGCGCTCCATGCCCTCGTCCAACTCATTGATGAATAAGTTGAAGAGCCCCGGGCCCAGTACTCACCCTTACGGGACACCACTGGCCACAGGCCTCCAACTAGACTCGGCCCCATTTATCAATACGCGCTGGGCTCTGCCATCCAGCCAGTCCTCAATGCACCTCACTGTCCACTCGTCCAGTCCACACTTCCTATGAGGATGTTATGGGAGACTGTGTTGAAAGCCTTGCTGAAGTCAAGGTAGACAACATCCATGGCTCTCCCATTGTCCATTAGGTGGTCATCATTCACCAACCAGTGTCAGTAATTCAGAAAAGGCCGAGCAGGTCTGACTGTACAGATTCAGATTACAGCTCAGCTTTGATTCACTTGGCTACCTGTCCGATACTCTGCACAGCATTCTCCACACATCTAAACATCTCTAACATAAAATGCTTGAAACATCCGTATAGCATGAACACAAACATCCCAGTCCATCTTTTGCTGCAACTCCACAGCAGCAGTGATTAAGTCTTGCAACAACTTGACCTATCACTGGAATCTCTACACATCAGATTGCTTGCATGTTCTTATGTCTTGAAAGTATGCCAAAACTTGCAGCAAAGAGATCAAGCTAACAAACACCTTCAACATATAGCAGACCGGCTAAATGGTTGTGGCTAAATAGTAGCCCTAGCTCATGATTCTGTATGGCTAAGGAAGATCTGCCCACTCCTACAGGATATATGCTTTCATCCAAATTCCCTTAGCACTGCTGAGGCCCCTTTTCCGATTTCATCTGTTTTTGAATTCCTCAAGTGCAAAGACACTGTTTCTTGTGTAAACATCCATTAATTCTAATGCATGCCTGGACCTGTCCCCAGCTCCCTGAATCACTACTTCAGAAAGCATGAAGAAAGAAAACATGACAAATGCTGCTTTAAATAGAATTGTCTCCATCTCCATTACTGCATAACACAGGAAGAGAGGGACCTCAAAGTATAATCTAGGCCAATCTCCAGGCTCAGACAAGTTCAAGCATACCTCTAGGTCATGCCTGACAGTTGATGCCTGAGGATCCACAGATTTGTTAACAAACAGTTAATTGTATGTATCTCTCTCAGCTGCATCTTTGTTAAATAATTTAATGTCTCCTGTGGATTGTGTTTTATAAAACTTTTTAATACTTCCCTGTAGGACCGTCCCTAGTTGATAAAACACCTTCTTTGAAAGGTCAGATAAAGCCTTATCAAAGCCAAAAAGTCATTTTCTCATGTATTATAGCAGACTGTTTTTGATACTAGAAACCAGAAGGACATTTCCCTTTGACTCGCATTTTGTTTGTTGCCTCAGCTCATTTCTGCACCTTGTAGCTGCCTTATTTTTTTCCGTTGTGTGCATTTTCTCCATGGAATTAAGCTAATTCAATTAACTCATTTCTGTCTGCTTCTCAGCCTGATTCAAGATCATTTGATATGCTGATCCCTTATTTTAGTCTGCTAGGAATCCTTCACACATTTATGCTGTGTGCATATGTTATAAACATGTTCTCTGTTCCACCAGTTAAGTCTGTATTGAAAGTGCTGAATAATATTGGCTCAATTCATGTCCTTGCAGACACTTTTTATACACTATCTGCTTAACATAAAATCAGAAATAACTACTGTGTGGGTGCAGGTTTTCAGGGAATTTGTGCATTTATGGATCTTGACCTAGTATCATCAAAATAATATTTTCCATTTTTCCTGGAAACAGCAGAGAGATACCATTAAAAAAAAAAAAAAAGTTCCTAAAGGCAAAATATGTTGCATTGTTTCCTGTCTATCCATCACAATACTTATTCATCAAGGAAGAAAATTATATTTAGACTAGCTTTTGCAAAATCTGCTTTGGCAGTCTATTCTATCTGCTTCTCATTATTTTATTATTTACTATTATTTTATTATTAACATTTCTCATTATTTTATTTCTTACTTCTTTGTATGCAAGAGAGTGTTTCTCTCTTTCTGGGGCCTTAAGCTTAAGCTTGACTGATTCATAATTCTCCAGAAAGCATCCATTTACTCCAGTGAAATCTTTCTGGCTAAACTTGCTAGTGATTTGCAATACCAGAGACATTAGTTTTTCAATTTATGTTTCATCAGTAACGTCTGTTAAAAATAGTCTCATATATATGATGGTAATACTTGCTGATGCTTCAAACAGATATACTTTTAATGACAGAGAAGAAAATGAGTTTTTTACACCCATGTTTATAACTACTTTCATAGCAACCCTGCTCAATTCCATACTCTAGCTATAAGGGGTTCTTTGAAGCCCTCTAGCTACAGAAGACAAACTTTCTCAGAGATACAAAATATTCTTGCTGCAGTCATACTTTTTCCTCTAATATTTCTACTATAATTGCATATATACTTAGATGTAACTAGCTTCTGCAGTTCAATTCCCCACATCCAGTGTAAGTTTTATTTTAGAGTGATTTATTCAAAGCTTGTGAAAACTATTACAGAAAACCTTACATATACATGACCATCATCCAAAAGTACAGTCATGCCTCCTGAAATATTCTAGCACTTCACCTTACCCATTCTCTCCCTCCCTGTCTTTTGGAAGAATTCTACAGAAACAGATAACCTTGAAGAAATTTTATGACAGTACTTACTTAGATTATGGAGATCTTCATGTAAAAAATATCTGTTAGATTACTTTTTCCTTTTGTATTTAGTTCTGTCAGAGCAAACATTTCCAGGAGGATTGCACTGTACATCCAAATGCATGGTTTGTCCAGAGGTCCTTCATTCACATCAGTATTAAATCTGCCACCTGCATTATCGGATACATCTGACGTATCAGATATATGCTCCAATATATCATAAGTTGAAGAGATCTCCAGAATACTTTGTGATAAAGAAATGTGGCGTGTTTGCTTTCTCTTTGTGCTACCTGTGCTCCAGGATATACATTTACCTTTTTTATTTCCTGTCGGGAACCTACTTCCTTCAGTGAACTGGACACGTGAAGTGGAACACAGAATTTCAAATCAAGAAACTTTTCCCACTTTTCCCACAATGTTTATATGGATAGAAACAACATCGTGATTCTTGGTTTTTTCTCATATGACGGTTCATCTGAAAGAATTAGAAATGAGGAAGAAGGTCTGAATGTCATTCACAAAGAAGTGAATCCATGTTATTTACATACATGAAATATTAAGAATCTCATGAGGTACGAGAGAAAGTAAAAATCATTTAAAATCACATATAAAACTATGAACATATATTTACAGTAATAGGGAGGATTATTTTTTCTTTGAAAAAATACTTTGAAAGTATGGGTCCAAACTTCACGTAAAAAATATAGGGAGTGATAAAACTGCAAAGACTGGGGAAACTGGTGAGGAGGATATAAGAATCCAATATTATAATATTATATTAGAGGACATAGCAATATAATGACAATATAATAGTGAGAAATTATAGGTAGAGTGACCAAGTGCATGCTGAAAAGGCAAAGGTGAGTGAAGACTACAAAAGGAAATGTGGCTGTGTCAAATAGTGGGATAATAGCCATAATGATTTGAAGAAAATCAGGAAAAGCTAAACGCAAGCTGATGAGGCATGGGAGGAGTATATCCTCATCTTCTAATGTTAAAATTGGCAGATGAAGTCTTCAACAAGCAATCGAGTGGGAGGTATGTGCACTTAGTGTGTGCACTGATGTCTGAACTGTTTCAGAGAAAGACAAAATCAAGGATAATACCCACAGAGAAGCTAAAACTCAGAAAAAAAAAAGTATAAATACTTTTGTAATGCTAATCACATAAGTGGTTTGGCTAAAACATGCTTTCTTTTTCTTAACAATCAAACCAATGACATTATAAAATGTAGACCATTATAAAATAGAGTTAACTAGTGCTGTAAAGTGTCCTTAGTGACCTGGTCCAAGAACAGGTCAGCTTGAAAATGTAAACTTTCAATCACCAAATCAATCCTCAAGGATACAGAGAATTAGCTATGTCCCCCTCATGATTACTGCATTCTGGCAAAGGCTCTTCAGTAGAAGGAGCCTGAACGAACAGGACAAGAAGATTAATTACAATGTATGACTTCCAGACACATTATTATTTAATCTTTGCACTTCTCAGTTGGCTTTCATTATCAGTCAACAAAAATTTCTTCATCATCATCTGTTTGCTATTTACAAATCTAACTCAGTTATCATCTCAGAATCCAGAAATCCAGGTCTCCCTGTACTCCTTCTTTGTCTGACAACAGTCCCTATGGAGCATAGGAAAAAAAAATGGAAAGTTTAGATGGTGATGGACACAGTTGTAATATCTTTGGTTTCCATTCACAACTGAAACCCCACATTATGCTTACTGAGTCCTGCCTGACAACATCATCGAGAATGATGGCTGTGCTTATACCATGTTCAGTGCTCATTGCACTGGCAATTTTAGAATCACAGTGGAAGGGAGAATTTGTATCCCCAGGAAAACTGTTGAGAATAAGTTAGCAATGTAGCTTTTCAAATCAAGTTTACTATTTATCCTAAGAAATAAATGTAGTCTCTGTGCCTAGAATGCATTCAGCCTTTCTCTGTTAAGACTTCAAGACATAATAGTGCGTTCCTTATCGTCTCAGACAGCAGAAAAGAATAACAAAGCAGTCATGAGCCTTCATTTTTTCTCCCTCCTTTGTATGAAATCCTTTTAAAATGTTTCTTTGATGTAATTTCAGTGGCTGTGATGAGAGCCCCTGTTGCACACAGAGTAGGAAAAGCAGGCAAAGCACAAGCAGGAAGTTCAGGGCAATGGACTTGATCAAAATAGGTGACGTTCCTTGAGGCAGTAGCTGCATACACTTCTTGATTTGTGTACAACAGTCAAACACTACAGTTCACGAGTACAGAACAAGGCAATGTAGATCTACCAGGTTAATTTAGTCCATAATCTGCTAGCCTGAATGTAGTCCATATGTTTCTATTCTGGCTTTTCTAATGAGCTCACCCTAAAAGGAACCATGTTAATTTCAATATAGCAAATTTTTGTCTTTAATCAGAGAAAGTAGTTATTACAGCAGTCTGGTACAGCAGCATGATTTTGCTACTATTTTACTGTGAAAAGGAAAGTGTTCTGAAGCATACAGGATTTCCTTCAGTGACTTCACATAATGTGATCAGCATAATTTCTAATTACCCATATAAAGCAGGAAACAGATAAATTGCTATTCATATTCTGGAAAATATTATTATAACTTATTACTCACACCAGCAACTTAAAATCAATGGAATGTAAACCCAAGTAGTAGCTTAAGTGTCTCAACATATTTCTTTTTTGCAGATGAGCACGGTGGGGAAAAAGGGGATTTTTTAGCCTTCCTTACTTCCTTACTTCTCCTGTCGCTGGAATCTTTTCAGGAAATGCTCGGTGTTCGACTCCTACTGGTTTCAGTAGATATTTGGCACTTCACAGGATATAGTTAATATGTCCAAATACTAAAAATGGATCTGCTTAGAAAAGAAGTTAGATTGATGAAACACTGTTTCAGAGATACAAAGAGAAAAGCATTAGAGAGGAATTTGGGAAGCATTAGGGGACATTTCTTCCTCACTTATGCCACCTCTACCATGTCACTGAGAAGACCAGAAAGCATTTTAAACTCAACATATGAAGATTTCTGTGCTAAAAAACTGTTAGAATATATGTTTGTATGCAATTATCCAAGGCTTTTTGAGATGGTTGTGTTCTTGAATATGTGGAAAGCCTTGGGCATAATTTTGAAATGCTAACAGCAGTAAATAAAATGTGCATTTTTATGTAATATTTTTGCAAAATATGCAAATAACATTACAAAAAGTCCAACCTGAGGAGCAAAGAGTGAGCAAAAGTGATGGTCCACAAAGTTCAGTGAAATTATAACAGGCAAGAAAAAAAAATAGAGCCTGACTAACGGCTTCAAAAGAGAATTTTGTGAGCTCACTGTTGAAAAGCCTGTCAGGAGGAGATGAAGCTGAATAGGTCAAGTACAGGTCAGCAACAGTTCAGCTTGCTCCACTTTTAAGTTTTATAGAAGGCACCCTTCATGTGTCAGAAAGTCAATGGGACAAAAATATCCCAAGTAAGTAATGTAGGGTCAGTCACAGTCTTCCTCCAGCATGCAGATAATCCCATATGTTAAAAATAAAAAATAAAGTATATGATTGTGAAATACTACGATGCAATTAAAACACAGAGGACACTGAATGAAAACGTTTTGCTCAGTGACCTGTGGAATAACTCATTTTT